>NC_051046.1:23471160-23808303 GCF_904848185.1 Acanthopagrus latus | reverse complement strand
TGAATTTTGCGGAAAGTGTTTCATTCTTTTTCTTATTATTATTATTATTATTATTAATTATTAAGTAGCTGTAATGTAATTCATAATATGCCGAGGGGGGATGTATACTGTTATTGGACCCTTTTTTATGACAAACACCTTGAGCATACACAATACTAGAGCCCAGTAACCAGCACACTTAAATGGAATGCAGCCATCACTAATATCATACATTTCAGCTGGGCTTTTCCTGCTCAGAATGTCTTCTGTGAACAGGGTCTGTTACTTGTTTTGGGGTTAAAATGTGCATTAGATAACAAGACACAGAGTCCACAGCCATACTAGTGACTCTGCAAGCCTTCACTTAACATAGGGTAACATAAGCATGCAGAGCTGTTCATAATGACCGTGCTGCTATCAGCAGATGTTTTTTACCATTTTTACCACCTTAGTAATGTTAGCTTGAGGTTTTTGAAATTAGTATGATTTTTTTGTTGGCAAATGAGACTGATTTGCAGGCTTCATCATGGCTTCATGGTGGGTTTGCATCTTTTCGATGATGTTCACGTCGCGTAATTACGTCACTTCAAAACTTTCCCATGGCAACAGGGGAAAATGGCTGCTCTTGTGTGAAGTAAACAAAACATTTTTCAACTTTCTGCTAAGATATATGTGACTTTTTGCAATGAAAATGCAGGGATTATGAAATCATGCAAGCCCTGCAAATTTTCATCACTGGAGGCAGGTTATCAGATTGCATGCTGCTGGAGCCACAAAACGCTTTATACTATGTTTTGCACATATGCAAAGTACTCCACAAGATCTGAATACACACACTTAAATTGGAGTTACCCTTTAAGGGATTACCAAAGTTATTGCAATTCATTCAAAGGGGTACATGAATGCCTGTATCAAATTCCATGGCAATCCATCCAATGGCTGTCAAGACAGTTCACTGAAATCCACAAATGTTCACCGAAATGGTGATGTTAGAGGTTAAATCAGTGGATTACTGAAGGCATTATGATTCATCCTCAGGGGACTGGCTAATGTCACAATTGTTGGCTACCCATCTAATGGTTGTTGAGATATTTCAGTAATGACCACAGTGATTGGCAGACAGACATTAGCCCAGCATTAGCGGGGCTTAAAAGGTGGCATGGTCATTATGTTTAGTTTATATTTGAGAGTACACAGCACTGGCATAAAAGTGAACGCCATTTTCCCAGAAAAATGTGGTGTTATTCGACCTACACCTCTTGCAGAAGAGGTTGTATATCATCCATGTGGACAAAGAGCTGACAAAGAGGACGATTACAGAAGAAGAGGTGGTTATGCATGTACTCCATGTGGTGGAGGTGGCTAACTTTGTTCTGTCTGATGAGAGTGTTCAGTACATTTGGAGAGAACGGTTGCCACTCTCTGTATGATTACAGTAAGACACAGCATTACAGCGCCTAAGCCGCCGCTGAGGACAGTACAAACGGATTATATTTACAAAAGTCTGTTCATTCTCTCACTTTTCTTGTCGTCTGAGTCCCCCTCGCCCTCCAATGCACTCAGGCTGCTGCTATCCTACTGGGACAATGCACTTACATAACCAATCCCTCTCTGTAATCCCCGCCTGTGTCGCCCCTCCCGCCTCCACCCCACACCGCTCTCTGGCTCTGCCAAGCTCTCGCCCTCCTGATGCTGTTGCCGGCAGAGGGGTGAGGAGAGGGGGGTGGACTTCCTTATGTCCAGATTACTATGGAAGAGGCGTCATGACCTCTTAATCTTAATCTCTCCCAGTTACATGTACGCTCAGTATCAAGATTGAATCACATGGCTTCATTCTCAGCTAGTTTCATGTCAGGGAGCGCAGTTTTGCAGACTGCTGTGCACTTGACTGGGAGAGGCATTTGCTGCTAATTATAATGACAGAGGCCCAATTTTTTTTGTTATAGGGTTTCTTTTTTTTCTCACACAGGGTTTTTGTTGTTTTTTTTATTTGATGCAATGTGTCATTAAGGGATACAACGATCTAGACCGGAAATTCTTCTATTTACATTAGTGAAATGTCACTGAAGCTTCTCATGAAAGCTGGGACTAGGGAATGTAAAGGCACTCAAGGTGGGATAAATGGACTTTTCAGACTGAGTCACCATTTCAAGAGCAGCTACTACAATACAACACAGATCAATGAACTTGTGATAAATATAACTTATGATAAACATGCTGACTATGAACTGGAGAAGTGAAAGCCCAGTGAAACATGAACAGCACTGCTGGGGACAGAGCAGGTGGTGTTGGAGAGTGGCATCGTTGCTATGAATTAACTGATAGTGTTTCAAAACAAGCTAAAAACAAGCTGTGTGGGGGCGTTAGATTGTATCCTTACGTCAATTCATGCAGACATCGTGTTGTGAATGTAGATTTGGCGCAGTTTGTAGGCTCTAGTCTGCGATTCGTGCAGAGCGCGCCCCCGCGACAAACTTCAACAACTGTGCGCGCTCCGGAACGGCTGGTACTTAACGCCTGGCGTCTCGTCTCTGCCACAGGAGCTGTGCGAATGTGTACACCGAGCTAACGAATGAAAGACGATAAAGAGGGATCCTGTGTCTACCACCTTGCCATACATTCAACCATTAATCTGCAGTGAGCTGAAGGATTATTCGTCCGAGGTAAGCGGGTGTGCCGTCGCGAGTGAAACATCGGATTTTCGAGTGTAGTGTGTGCTGGGAAAAACAACAGCCCTGCTGTAGCAGACGTTAGCTTCCTTCATTAGCGCGCTGCTAATGTTGGCTGTTAGCTAGCTAGCTAGCTCTGCTTTGGCAAAAAGCTTGCTAGCCGTGTCGGCAGCCTGTCTGTTGCTTTTTAAGATGCACGGCTGTCTGCGGTGTGTAGTCGATGGGAATGTCTGGTGGGCAAACGTTGTTGTTAACGTCCGCTCAAGTGTGCACGAAGAACGTTAAGGCATCTTTTTCCTAGCTTGCTCACACAGTTGCTAAGCTAGCAAGTCACCAATTCAGCTAGCTAGTGTGCTAAGGGGCACTGCTTTACGGCAAGACGAGGCCTTGTATGTCTGAAACAGTTCGTGCTAGCTCGGTTACGCCGTCGTCTGCCTGGTCAGACAAGGCCAGTTTTCTCTCAAAGCAGGTTAGTTCAGGTCAACAGAAACCCATCATGTCATTGTTTTGCGTAGCAGCGTTACAGGCATAACCTGGTTTAATGACGGCTGTGGAGGAAGTGATGACGAATGTTTACTCAAAGTAACGATGGTGGCTACTGACAGATGCACCGTGACTGCGTGTGTTTGACCTGACTCTAAGGGGAGGACGAGTGAATGTCAGCTTTTAGTTGTTGTCGTTCCTCAGATGGCTCTCATCATCATCATCATCTAACTCATCATTACTGGCTCACCTATGTGTGCATCGCGCGTGCAGCAGCTGAACAGAGCGCACCACCTGTCGATCTGTTATGAGCCATGCTGTCAGAAACTCCAGGGCCATCACTGTGTGACCTTATGATAAAGTGACTTCAGTCTGTTAGGAAATTGCTATGTCTGTTGTAATTCCGGTTATTGCGGTCTCAGATACGGTCGAGATGGGATGGATCTATGCTGGGAGCTACTAGAGATCAACAAACTTAATGAGCTCATAAGAATGACATGGTGTACAGTAAAGGGTACAGGGATAATGTGATGATGTGATGTGCAGAATCAGTTCAGTATCTTTTTCATGTTGAAATGACTCCAGTGTCACCATCAGTGCGAAGACCTCAGATGTATAAATACCAGTACATGACAGGCAAAACTGGAATAGCTCTCTGACTAACTGCATCTCATCAATATAAAAATACACAAATGCTTGTGAACCTAGCTTATAGCATATTGCACAAACATAGGAAGTGCATTCTTCTTACAGTAGAGTAGTTTTCAGAAGACACGACATCCCATTTAACATAAAAGTGGAGGCTGACCGCTGATGAGGCTGAACCCTCACTGACATGTTTTTTTCCTGCTACAAATGGCCCACAAAAGTTGTATTGAAAATTAATCGTATATTAATAGTCAGCTTGATGAAATGGGGAAATGTTAAGGAATCTATTTTGTCTTATTTTTTGGTCATAATAGTCCCCCCCTTGTTGGTTTGTCAGCAGGATTACACAAAAAACACTGAACTGATTTTCAGCAAACTTGGATGGAGGATTGGTCTCTGCCTAGAATAGACCCTGTTAACTTCTGGTCCATATCCAGATAAAGTTGCAAATATGTTGCAGTGTTTGTTTAGCCATAGTCGCTCTTTTAAAGTTCCAAAGTTAATGTTCTGGTATCTACTGATATAGATAGCTATGACATAAAGCAGCTATGCCTGAAGCTTGTATTTTGACTTTGACTTTCTGCAGTGCGATGACACAGCAGTCATTAGTCTGCTCAGCAGCAGGGGTCCTTTCCTTTGGATGATTTCACCTCCTAATTAGAACTCTTTTTTTATTGTATGGTGAGCATGAGTGCTACGTGATATTGATTATGAGAGAGGTGGTCACATTTGTTGCCTATATTGAAGTTTCACTTTAGAATCGATATAAGATATATAGTAGTGGGACTAAATCCAGAAAAAAGCCTGGGCTCTAGACCCAAATGAAAACCTGCCAGAATGTCCAACCACAAAAAGAATCGTAGTAGACCTTTTTTCTTTGAAAACTCTTGGACACCCACATGTGTGTCACCTGTCATTCTGACCAGTTCGAGTTGATCAGGCCTACGAGTGCATCAAAACTACCAGGCGAGTCAGGCCAGGGTGTCAATTACTCGGTAATGCTCGACAAGCTCTCACACTCTAAAAATTCTAATCAGCCCCACACACATACACTTAGACACACATACAAAATTCTGAGCAAAAAATTGGCGTCTTGTTTTGTGCTGACTGTGGTCAGTACAGTGGTAGTTGTCTATAATGCAGCAACAGAGATGAACTTGTTTTGACCTGAGGGTTTTCCGTGGCTTTTAGAGAGGCTTAGTCGTTTGGTAATGTAGCCACCAGGGTGGTTTTCATATGTGGATTGATGTCAACAGATGCCCTGTTGACAGGGATTTATGTCATGGATTGAAATGATATGCTCAGTAAAATGCAGGAAAGAAATGGAGGATGGCTTTTTCACGTATTTCACGTGTTTGCTGAAAAGTTAGCTTAATTTGTAGTGGCACAAACTCAGCAACAGTTTGCAGTACAGTTGGCAGTGTTTGGAAAGCTTATGCATCCGCTCAAGTTCTTTAGTGAGAAATATAAAACATTCTGATTGCCTGTTCTGACAGTCCCAAACACCAAAATATTCACATTCATTCTCATTTATGACAGAGATTAGCCGAGTATACTCACATTTGAGATTCTAAAACAAAGAGCTTCTCTCAAACATTTTCAAAATAAACAAAACCAAGCCAATTGTCAGTTATATTACAAAACTGTGCATGGAACTCAGCATAGTGCCAGTGGTGTTCCCAAGATGCCATGCCACAACTGCTAATGATATTTTGTTTTCATATAGTCACTGCAGTATTGGGTCATGGTAGGGTGGCATTTAAACACACATCAGCAGTGTGCTGAATTCTCACATTCCTCAAGGTTTTCCCCTCTAAAGAGGAAACGTTGGTGCACCAGTGGGATGTTCTCCAGCTGAACAGTGTGACTTCTGTTCATATGCGGCCTCCCTGTTGTTATTTTCCCTTAGTGTTTATTCTACCTCTTATCTGTGGGTATAGTGATGGGAGGCTGAATTCGTTTATATTGTGCCTTCTGCAGTGACGATTATGTAACCATATGTGACTGACAGTTGTGGTTCCAGTGGCACAGACACCCGTTAAACATGATATAGGATGTTTTAGAGGTAGTAGATTTGTCAGTCTGTTAACGACTGTATTGTGGATACACATGCTTAAAGGTCCAACTTGTAGGGAAGATGATTTTTTAGTTATCCCCAACTCATCAAATACTGTTTTTGTAGGTCGTGTCTGCCGCCATCCCAAAGCATCAATACTTGTCGAGTTGGGAATTATTACAAATTGGCCACTTTTTAAAAAAATTTTGTCTACTTTTTGTAATTAGCAGTGTTTTTTGGAATCAGGAGTCACTTGGTTTGATCCAATTAACATCTCTGGGAGGCCACATAATTATGTTCATGGACGCAAAGCTGTGGTTTACACGCAGCTTTGTCTATAATATCGACTTATATTGACTGTGAATGTTTAAGAACTAATTTCCCACTGTATCGTTGCACCTGTGCCAGCTTGGCTTTCTTGCTTCTTTTACTCTGTAACAGCATTTTTAGTGCAACATGTCGCAGCACTGCCAGACAACTCGAGACCTACGGGTCTGAGCGATAATTACAGAATCGTGTGTGTGTGTGTGTGTGTGTGTGTGTGTGTGTGTGTGTGTGTGTGTGTGTGTGTGTGTGTGTGTGTGTGTGTGTGTGTGAGAGTGATAAACACAACAACAAACAGAAGTGAGTGGATTTGTCCCCCTTTTTTTAATCTTCGTGCTGGCGTCAACATGGAATGTTTTATTATGAAAAGTAACCAGATGTTATGTTGCTGTTTCGGTGTCTGACGTGGCGGAGCGGAGATGGACAGAACATGGATCAGGTGGAATTTAGGGGTTATGCCCGTCTGTGTGAAGTAAGTTTATTGAGTTTTGAATGACTTCATAGAGTTTGTTGTGCAGAGCAGCTGAAGTTGCATTGGAAGCGCCCAATCTGTGGAGAAGTTCAAGCAGGCAGAGGTCAAGCTCATAATTGGCTAGGTTATGAAAACATAGACAAATAAAGCCTTCTTTTCCTGCTGGTTTAACACTTTGAAATATTTGATTCTTCACAAGAAACCTTCAAAAGAGTGAATGATGAAGGAGAGGATGTTTGCTGCCTTTTTATCATCAAAAGTTTAAATGTTTGCTTGATATAGACTAGTGAAAAATGAATTCACTGTGCTGCTCAAAGGCTACCGTCAGCTGCCTGGAACTTTTAAAATGGAGTGTTTGGTGCTTGTTACTCACATTAGCTGATGCTGTGAAACAATAACTGCACCTTAAATATGACAACTTTGACCATAGATAGTTGTGTGAATTATGAAACGGCAATTGCATGCCTTGACTGTCTTTACTGAAAGAAAAAGAGAAAAACTCAACAACTAAATGTAACATTCCTTGGTAGTACTCACACAATGTAGTGACAAACTTTACACTTGTATAAGTTACAGTAACTAAACCATAGCCCGTTTCACAAAGACTCTGTATTATCGGCACAGCGAGCGCTTGCCATTTCTCTGCCTTTGTTTGTTCCCACTGATCCAAGCAGCTCCAGCGTGAAGCCACTTCAGTGTGTCAATACATAGATTTTTCAGTGTGTTTCCCTGGTGTCTGCCTGTGAATCTAAGCATGTATCGACAGTTTATAATCATATGGATGCAGTTATAGTAATGAGATCCTGACCCATCATGCATCCTGGAAAGTGAAAAAGTTACACTCCAAGTTATATAATTACTTAATCGCCATCAGTAAACAGTACCCTGTCAGACTCTCACTCATGGGGAGGTATGCTGTTTTCTGGTGGAAAGTTCACAAATTCTTTGTTGGGAGGGCTGACCATCAAGGTGATTTTTCAATGCAAGTTTCCAGAGACAGTAATTACAACAACACAATAGTGTAATGAGACAAACACATGTCACTTAATCACCACCATTCATTTTCAGACAGCATGTGATGAAGAGTTGGTAGGACAGACAGGATGACGGGCTTTTCCCCGCATAACTGCTGTTTTTTTTTTTCCTCATAAGTTGCCCTGGTCAGCGCCTCCGACTTTTCCATTCACAGACGCTGGCTCGCCCCTATTGTAGCTCTGAATCAACCTCGGGAGGATCATCAGAACTGTAGCAAAACTGTCCCCCCCCTCTGCATATGTACCTTTCACACAGACAGGGATGCGGAAATTCGGCACAATTCCAGGACTCAAAGGACAGCGTGAATAGGTCTGCTGTTAAACGGCCTGCAAAGCTGTAACCCCATTAGCAGGGGGGATGAGGGCTCTCTGCTTCAGCTGTGTGCTTGGCCAGCAAGTGGTATTTGAGACTCGACGGTGATAACTCGGTTCACATCGACAGTTAATGCAAAGAAGTTTGTTCTTGTTGAGAGAACCTACTGACAGGGCTCTGAAACTGAACTTGTATTCAAAACATCCTTTTCTTTATCCATTTATTCTCAGCAAGGTTTGTTTCTGCTTGCGTCCACAACATTACTGCTGTATCGCTTTCTTGATTTCCCAAACTACGGTGGGCAAGATGTGTGTGTGTGTGTGCGTGAAATGTTCTGTCGTTAGGAGGAGTTTTCATCATTACTGCATCAACTGTATGACAGCCCTAATAATTACACATACAAAATGTGTATCAAGGTGCTCAAACATGTTCTTTTTGCTTACCACATTTGTCAGACTGTATTCTCTTGTGATGCCTAAGATGCTTCAATAGATCGGGGAAATGCTGCTTGACTAAGGTTCGTTCTTAATTTGCACACGTGATGGTGAACATTCTTTTCAGCACCAGATAATTTGTTCCACAAAAAAAAATGCTCAAAATTTGCTTCACCAGCCTCAACTTCACCTCCTCAACTTTCTACAGAAAGCTTGATTGACTAGTCTCGTATTTGAATTCATCTGTAGTCCATCTGAGTTGTTTATGTGCTGAAGGTGATCTTGCTGTCTCAGCTGTGTGTGTTTGTGCATGCTTCTGTAAGGCGTTGGCTAGTGTCACATGGCATAAGACAGGCGATCATCATGTTTTATGTGACATTTCTGAACAGGTTCTTAAGACTCTTACAGTGATCTAGATGTAATTACGTGGCACACATCATATTGTAGTGTTTAGTATAATTGACAAAATCATAAATGACAATATTTGACCTTATACCTAAATGGATAATTAATAAATGAATAACTAATGAATTCTACTATGGAGAGGCACACGGGTACCAGAAATGTTTTGCCTCAAACTGTATTACCTTTTTGGGTTGGCTGGTCAGATTTTCGAATCAGAGTGATGGCAAATTCAACACAGTTGAGAACAAAACATGGCGTCATAGTCGTGGAGGGCACTCAACCTTGACAACAGTTTAAAAGAGAATTAATCAAAGCTGTAGATGTTTTGCAGTTTTTTCACACTTTTGTCTTTAACTTTGACTGGCAGTTACCTGTGCATTTCGCAGAATTTTAATCTCAACAATTGGATGATTTTAGATGCACCTCAGTTTTTTAATGTACCCAAGCTTGTGCTTTCAACCATTAGACTTCCATACCAATCACAGCCGTTAGAAGTGCTCCAACTGTGAGTCATGAAACATTGTGAATGGGGAGTAATGAATAAGACTCTTACGTCAAGAAACCAGGGATTCCCAAAATAACTCCTCCCACTTCGCAAACAGTTGATGCTTTCAGATGATATTTAATCTGTTAGTATATACGTACTTCACTGACTTACTGTAGCTTGTCAGCACACCTGTGCTTTTGTACTGTCCTGGCACATCAGCAGGAGTGTATGTCCAGTGAATAATACTCTGCTCGTCCTCGCAAGAATGACAGCTGTTCGTGCTGGCCTGATGCAGGAGTGTGTGTGAGCGTGAGTGAGAGAGGCAGAGAGTGACTCACTGGCTCTGTAGCAGTGAGGTAATTCTAGATCTGTTATTAATGCCAAAGGGAGTCCCTGCTTGCTTTATGGCTCTCTTTGTGTCTGCCTGTGTGTGTGTGTGTGTGTGTGTGTACGCATGATGCACATCTATGTCTGCATGTTAAACACAAGGTCTGAGGCTTTGTGTGTGTAGCTTGATTTTGTCTTTGCCCCGATATCCAGCTCTGTGTGGATTCTCCATGGTAACCAGCTGCTGAGCTGCACTGTTACTCAGTAGTTTTTCCTGCTGTGGAATATAAGTGACTGCCAAAGTAAAAGAAATTACAACATTAATCCCCAAAAGAAATGTTCAAATGTTGTTTTTTTTGTTTTATTCGGGGAGGAAATTTTCAGCCAAGACTGGCAGTTACGCAGAATCCCAGTGATATTTCTGCACTTGTATCGAACAAAATGTGTGGCATAACTATAACAATCTAACATATTTTACTCTAATTCTAGAAATGTCATAAAACCCAGCTCATTATGTCTGGAAGTACAGTCAGTGAGAGAATTGTGTCATCAAGCAGACGTGTTCTTCTGATGAGTTATATTAATAACCAAGGACGAGATCAATAGTTGATCCTTCGCTCTGACTAGAGCTCTTCATGAATCTAAAAAAGTGTCCCTGAATCAGAAGACCTGTTTGTCTTAGCTTAACATGAGAGTACTTTTGCAAACAAACCACAAGAAGTAAACAGAGTCAGGTGGCATCTGCACCTGAGGCCAAACCAGCCTGAATCCTGAGAATGTGGTTTCCTCTGTTACCTTATCTAGCTCCAAGCCAGATGGGAGTCCCTCTCATTAAAAGTGAATTGGCTCCTAATGAATACATTCTGAGCTGCCATTGGCTTGTTCACTCAGGCATTACACAGTTTGTGTAACCTTTCTCTTTTCTAACGGTGACAATGAATTACTTTGTGTCGGCAGTGATTCCCATAACCTGTTTACAGATTTGCCTAAACAGCCTACAGTTGCTGTATTCACGTATCATAAAATATAATGCCCTGACTAGGGATGTATATCGTTAGGATTTTATCGATGCCGGTGCCGATACTTATCGATACTCTTATAGATATTACAACATGTAATTTGATAGATAGATAGATAGATAGATAGATAGATAGATAGATAGATAGATAGATAGATAGATAGATAGATAGATAGATAGATAGATAGATAGATAGATAGATAGATAGATAGATAGATAGATAGATAGATAGATAAAAAGATCAGAAGCTGTAACGCAGCAGACAGTATCCAGCTGAATTTCAGGGTGAGCAATATCACCAAACACTTAGAGCGCATGCATAGTATGAAGCTAAAGGAATGCGGCATGTTTGATTGCTATAACAATGCGAGCAAAGTTAGCAACCTGGCTAACACTAAAGACTGCAGCACCATGGCAGCGGCATCCGGTTTCGTTTCTGCGACATCAAGTCACGGAGTTTGTTGTTAAGTTTGTAGTCATTACAGTTCGGTAGATGTTCAAAAACAGATAAAGAATCGTAATAAAAAAGTTGAAAAATTACAGATAACAGTATTGTTTGTCCAGAATCTTAGTGGTACCCTGGTACCGACCCAATTAGGAGCCGGTACCAAAAGTTTACTGCTGCACCCCTGATTGTATACAGCAACCAAATCTTAGATTTACCTCAGTACTGACGTGTGGATGTACTTGGGTATTGAGACCAGTTAAATCTCATCAAGTGTGATAAGCTCCTCCAAATGTTGTTAAATGGCAAATCATTGGCAGGTCAAGTGATATTTCTTTTCATTGCAAATGACTACTTCATGTAATCAAAGCACGCGAGGAAAGAAAAAAATGTGTGCCTTTATTCTGACCCTGCTTCAGCGACTTGTATCGGATTAGTACGAGCCGGACTGTGAAAGGGTTTGAGAACAGGAGTCATTTCATATGGAAATGTGGGCTTGTGCTCGGCTCTATTGTAGTGTGTTTTACAACTGCCCCATGATGGTTTGCCTTTTTATGTTTCACACTCACAAGTCTTGTTGTTTCTCGCTCTCCCTTAATTTCAGCTCAATGATGCATCTTGAACATGAATCTTTTCAGACATTTGCATTGCTAAAACTTGTGGAAGATCTAAATGATCTGCCCACCCACCCCCAACACCCATTCTCCCCCCTTTTATAAACCACTGGCTGTAGGTGATGAAGTGTTTGGGTCTCTGGTGGTGAACTGCTGCTTGGTCCAGATGGTTCATTGTTGTATCTGCTGCCCTGCCCCTTTAATAACACAGTCTTGGCATTGGATAGTGTCACTAGTGCTGTTTTTATAGCCCACAATGTGTATGTGTGCCACAGCAGGTTCTTTTTGTCCCCACATATTTTGTGCTGCTGATGTTCTGACTGCATTAAGTTTATATTGTCTGGTGATAATGTGAACAGATGTAGTGTGACGGCAGTGAAGAGAATACAGCAGCAGTGTGTCTGTCTTCTTATTATGCTGAACAAATCTAAAGTGCTTCCACAGTGGTAGCTTAGCCAGAATCAAGGAGATATACAGAATATGCATTGTGAATACAGAAGCACAAAATTGTTATTCTTCAGCTAATAACGATGATTACTAGGGCTGAGCGATGTGGAAAAAAACAATCATAATTGCACGTTTTCTGACCAATATTGCAATTTGTATTTAAATGAAATTTTTAGGTCAAGCTTCGGTTCAAAATTCACTTTGTTATAGATTAAAAATGTGTGATGGAGCATTACCATATTGATAGACCATCAAAACATTAACTGATCTATATTGTAATGTAAGGATAAGTACTTGAAGCTATGAATTGCTGCCAAAAACTGTTAATTTTTTTTTCAATTGGTGTAGAGCATATAAGAATGAGACACACAATTACCACAAAAGTCGTGACTTAAGTTATTTAAAGAAAGTCATAAATATATTCCAATAAGAGAATAATGCGACATTCTGTAAATAATTAGACACTGTAATGTGTCAGGCCCAGGAGCAGCATCTAAATACTGCACATACTGCAAGTTGAATGAGATGATGATGATGATGATGATGATGATGATGATGATGATGATGATGATGATGATGATGATAATGAGCAGCAAAATGAATTGCAGCCTCTGCGCCTAGTTTCAAACCAGAATTTCGATTTGAACTTTTTTACTCATTCAGCCCTATTGATTGCCGGTTTCTCATGGCCGACACCAGCAAGATAACTGATCATTTCTAATATTTGCATTTTCAAAAGAGGTTCCTAACCTTTAGTTTATGTATTCCTGAAAGTATGAAAGACTCAGATATATTGAGAAAAAATGGTGTTTAATGTTCCATAGCTCTAATAAGATTTGTTGTTAATACTCATAGACCCGTTCCCTCCTCGTGGAATCTTTGAATCTTCAAATGACCTTTTGACCCAATATGCTGTTCATCTTTGTTGTGAACGACATTGTCATTAGCAGAGTAAACAATTAGGTTATCAATAG
Source organism: Acanthopagrus latus (assembly GCF_904848185.1). Taxonomy (NCBI): domain Eukaryota; kingdom Metazoa; phylum Chordata; class Actinopteri; order Spariformes; family Sparidae; genus Acanthopagrus; species Acanthopagrus latus. Next base: position 23,795,174 of record NC_051046.1, on the reverse strand, counting down.
AAAATTTTGAGACTATTTTGAGAAGCACTTAAGTCATGTGTTATGCGAAACGACCAACAGTTTTCTGGTTTAAGTTTCTTCTTCTGATTCTAGATCAGATCAGATCAATGTACTGGTCTGACATAATGCTGTGCAGAAGAATAGCGAGGAAGGATATTCATTTCTTTGCAGCTTTTTAGTTAATGCTACTGTCAACAGTATGTTTCAAAATGGACAACTATGGTGACAAAAGGTTTGTGCAAGCGGTCAGTGCATTAGTACGATGATATGCGGCGCTTTAAATGTTAGAATTTCTGTGTTTTCACAGAGCACCCAGCATGCTGTTTAGTGCTACATGTTAACTCAGCCAACATCTTTCTCTCTATGTGCACTTAGCAAGCTATCACTTTCTCTCCTGCTGACGGACACATTCTGGCTCACAGTCATATTTTGGTTTCACTTGGGCTTCTTTTCCTGGCTGGCTCAGTTTTTGTGTGTGTGTTTTTGGAGAGGAAGAGGGAGCTAGGGTGTGTGCCGGATTGAGTCTGTGAAAGAAATGAGCAAAGGGTTACATAGCTAGACTGTTTCTACAAAGTACCATGTTAACATTTGACCCATCATAGGGAGTGTAGTCCTCTGAAGAGCAACATCATATTGTTTTGATCTGCAAAGTGTGGTTTTTGGGCAAATCTGTAATTTTGCAAAAGCCTGAAATCAGTGGTAAGATCCACCACACTTCCCAGGGGTTTACAAATTTCTCAGATTCAGCCATTTGAGGTAACTTAGTGTGATAAATATACATATTACATTGTGGCAAACAGCAAGTTTAAAAAAAAAAAAAAAAAAAAAAAAAGAAGAGGCAGTGAGAAAGTGAGGTATGGTGTCAATGAGGGCAGCTGCTGGTACAGCCTGCAGCCAGACAAGGCTGAAATCTGAGACTTGCACAACCACAGAGTCGGGCAGAGGGAGGGGGCCGAGAGAAAGAAACACAAGTTGGAGAAGGAGGGAGAGAATGTCCATGGAGGAGAAAGAAGGCAAAATATGCAGGCTCGGGGCAAAGCAAGCATGGAGGCTAGTGGGGCGGAAGAGGGGAAAATGGACACAGATACAGACGTGAAAGATGAAGTGTAGCAAGGCAAATAAAATTAGTAACAGTCATGTCAAGGTCTGCGCGAAAGAGAAATGATGTGTTGCGGAGAAGAAGGGGTTATGTGTTTGGGCAGGAAGCCACTGAGAGAGAAAGGGGAAGGGTGAGGGAGTGAGCATGCTCAGTTTGGGCTGACATTGGATGCCGGCTTAGCTTTTCTCTGTCATGCACACAAACACACCCAGCAGCAGTGACCACCTACCACACTCCAGGGGACAGAAAGAACATGGCTTAAGAGGAAAAAGCCAGAGGGAGAGTGACTTTGTTTGGGACTTTCCCTTGTGTTCCTCTCTCACTAGCTACAGCCGTCTCCACTTCCACCAGGAAACCCAGAGAGAGCAGGGCTTTGTTTTCAGTCGCAAAGGATTATTCTTCCAGCAACTGCTGTACACCATGCAAGATTTCTTTTTCATAGAAAACCATAGAAACCAGCCCTCCTTTTTCACGGAAGTCTACTTTTGCGCTGCAAGCCTAGAATTTTGGAAAATAATTTGGAAGTAGATATATCTGTTGTTGTTTTTTTTTTTTACCTTCTCTTAAAAGCAATGCAGTGATACAGCGACAAACTGACCCTGACGATCTGGCAGCAGGAAAAACAAAGGTGGAACTTGTAGAAGGATAATTATCCATTGTTGGAGAGAATCTACAGTGACTTTGCTAAACTGTCTCATGTTGCCTTTAGTTCCTAGTGGCTGACTGGGAGCAGCAGGGGAGTGGCAGGCTGACCACACGCTGACAGACTGCTGACAGACTGTTGACTTAATTTTAGTTTGACTGCTTCTCTGTGTTGCAGCATGAGCACCTAGCAACCTGCCTGCTGTTCCTCTTTAGCTCTCTGATGGATGCCTTCTTTGCATGCTGTTCCTGTGACAGAGGGACTTCAGCATTTTAAAATGTGACATTTTTGTTTTTTGGATTCTATGGACACAGACATAATCACTCTTCCTCCTCCTCCTTTTGTCCCATCCCCTCATAGGCTGTTATTTTTCCGGCTATTAAGCATCTCCATTGGCTGTCTGGACACAGCCCTGCATTCTTTCATTACAGCTTCCCCCCGCACCCTCCTGCGCTTTTGCTCCCTAAATTGGGGGACCAGGAGGGAAAAATGTGATCCTCTGTATCGTGGTATGTTTTTTTTTTTTTTTTTTTTTTCTTCGGCCAGCTGCAACAGTGTGTGGTTTCCATGGAAAACGGCAGAGAAATATGGAGCTTAGGGGCCGCATGAGTGCTTTATCCCTATGTCTCTGGTCCAAGTGAAATCAAAGCCGGCTTGCGTAGCACTGCAAGTTCCGCCCTGGTACTCCTTGTTCGGACTCTTCTCGTGTGTAGCTACAAGAAACACACACAGGACTAAAGGTGAATGAGTGTTTACAAGATGATACACACAAACTCGCACACACTTGTGGAAACATTTATACCTTTGCTTACAGGTGCAATGTGTTACCCGCAGTGGTCCTTTTTAGCTGCAGCCAAGGTGCTGTAAAATGTCGTAAATTCCAAAGCTGAGTCCAGCTGCAGCTCTGTGTCTGTCAGGTTGATAAATTGATACTTTGTGTGCAGGGAGCCAGGCTAGCAAAAGTGCTCGTACTGTATGTCGAATAGCTTGTGTGTGGGTGAGTACAGAAGACTCATTAAGCAAGCGTGCCTGTGTGCATTGTGAATTATGTGTGCGAACACTGCACAACATGCGTGTGTGTGACTGAGAAAAGAGTGGGCCATGAGTTGAGAACAAAGAATGGCATGTTTGTGTTGAAGCCCAGCTTGTTTTCCGCCTCCCCCTCCACTCGTGCTTCTCCTCAGCCTTTTTGTATCATGTGAATGTATGTGTTTATGTTTTGTCCAAGGCAAGTTAGTACTTGCTGCAGAATAATTTGTGTGACTTAAACATCTTTCAGGATAAAATGCCTACACACACCCCCCCCTTTTAAAGAGATTGAGATGCCAGAAACTCTGCTCCCTGGAGATGCGTATCTGCTGTGAAAGACTTTGAAATAGATCACATGATCTCTTTAGAAATAGTGGAGACTTGTTGAAAATGCGATCTTTCCTAAGTGTTTGATAAGCCGAAGTCTTGATGCATCAAAATCAGCCACTCTCTCTCCTTCCTGGATGGATGCTTCAATGTGTGCTGCTCCATTAGCCCAACAGTGGCTATATTCACATGCACTCAATTCTTCAATTACAGTGTTAACACAAACGTGATTGCTTGATGTCATCATTCTTCCCGTTCATAGTGGTTCTAAAGAGATGTCTTTCTAATGCACTTTCAATTGAAGCAATGGGAGAAAATATCCACATTGTTAACAACGTATTCAAAAGTTTATGTAGCTCAATTGAGGCTTTAGTCATCCGAATGAACAAATACAGGGCATGTATTCCCCTGTTCTAGTATGCCATTGCCTCTTTGTGTTTCTCTGAACAGTGGACAGTCTGTTGAGCTGCAGTGGAGTGATGGTAACAAAAAGAGGATTTTATACTAGAAAGAAAAAAGACTGGCAGATACCCTCTTGTCTAAGTTAGACTGCAGAAGCCTCTTTTGCTACATGAATGTTTGAATACATTCGGAAGGGGGTTCTTGAATGTCTGTATAAAGAGAAGGGATGATTACAAGCAAAGTCTGTTTTCATATGTGTTCATATGGATACCTTACTATAATCTTAATAGACTTGTGGAGCTGTCCTTTTTAGCGTGTTCTATGACGGTTGATCAGAGTTTGAGGAATATCTTGTAAGAAGCAGACGCGTCGTGTTTTAATATGCTGCAGCTAGGGAGAGCTACCTATAATACAGTGCAGAAGATTTCACCAAGGTCAGCACATTTGGAAAACACATAATTGATGTAACGGATGTGGCGACAATACTGACATGTAACTAGTGTCATGTGTTTCATCATGTAAATTGTGGAAGGTTTTTTTTTTTTAATTCTTGGCATGTCAGGGAGAATGACAGAAAACCTGTCTAAGCATCAGAAAGCTTAAAAAAATAACTTTGATTTGCACTACTGTGTTTTAGTCACAGCCCCATATTTTCAGTTCTTATCTAATGAGGAGCCTCAAATTATTTAAATTTCCCATACCAAAATATTATGTGCAGAACAATATTTTAATTAATTGCTGTTTAGACTAAGTAACATTTTCTAACTTTTAGCTTTTAGTTTTCCTTTGATAATCAGCCTCAAACTGCATTTGACACTATATTCATCCATACACAGTTACTGTGTGTAATATATTGTAGTACAACTGTGCTGAGCCAATCTATTTATATTGCCTTAATCATGATTAAAAATTGTGGGACCCTGTGTAAAACAAATTAAACATATAAACTTATTCTAAATTTACACAAGCTTGGATAAGAGCAACAGAGCTCTAGGAAAGTTTTGGCTCGCATCTTGTTTTTATTCACATTTCACACGGTACCAGAGTTCTTGGTATCAGGGTTGTAGATCAAGTTTGTGTTAAGATGTTAGTTGCCCTTAACACACAGTGAAGACAGATTAAACAATCAAAGAACTAGAGTTTAGTCTCTCCCAGTGCAGCAAATTTGTCCTGGCAATACTAGCATACTAGCATGAACATTGTCTGAGGAGATTGTGGAGGTGATGTGTGTAATGTTTACATGAGACCCAGTTTTCTTACACGGCGGCCATAGTCACATGAGTTGACTGTTTGTGTGCATGTAAACTGGCAGTAGTGGTGAAAGGGCATCTTCAATGAATACTGTTATCTTTTCCATTTGTACAACTACAAATTGGCTTCAGAATACATGCAGATAAGTCCTGTTTAGAAAATAAACTTTGTGGGTGTTGCCACTGTGTGTTTTTATAACAGTGTTGCGAGTGGAAACTGGTGATCTCCTTCAGTTGATAGTGAACACAAATGGACAAGTTGTAATGGAGTTATTGCTTTTCACATCCAAAACTTCTAACAGTGATCTTATGCTGTGGACTACATGTGCACCCACTGAGCCTGGATTCTGATATAGAATGCATCATGAGACCGTTTCCAACTGTTTCTTGAAGAAAGTCTGTGTGTATTTCTTCACTATTCGTGTTTCCATCAGCAGAGAACTGCCCTTCTGCAGCAGATCGGCTTATATATTGTAGTAGATGCAAAAAAATTGAGAGCGTCATTAAACCAAAGTGTGCTAAAACATTATAGCACTAGGACTTTTCTTACTGCATATTCTTAAGAGATGACTCTGGAATAACTTGGCTCCTTGTCTAAAAACAAATTCGTAATCCAGGGTTGATGTCCAAGTACTCGGGTTTTCCACCGATTCACACACACACAACCTATTTAGTTGATTTTAATGGGGCTATTGTACAAATCTGGGGCCAACCCTGCTCCGGAGCTGGGCTAGCAAGCACTTGGCTTAAATTATGGTGCTGACCAGAATTGTGCCAGTGTGAATGCTTTTGTACAGACTGGCTATACAATGTATGTGGACTGTTCATCAGGTAGCTGCTGCAACTCTTAAGCTTCAGTTGTAATCGCTGAAACTGGCTGCACCAGGTGTAAGACTGGTGCGTATGTGCCATAGAGATCCACTCTGCAAGCGTAAAATAGGCCAGCTTTCCTTTTTAGAATTGTTTTAATGGTGTGGTGTGTGTGGCCCTTTTATTCAGAAATGGGTCACACAGTGTCACTAGTTTGTTAAATTAAACGACCACTATACAAGAAATTAATAAGGTTTTGACAGTTTCTTATTAAACGTTTCCTGTCAGTAGCCAGAGCATCAGCCTGCGGCTAAGAGGGTTATAAGAATGCTTTTAGCTGTGGTGTAGTGGGAAAAGTTCCTACTGCTACTTAAAGTTGAGCATGAATGCTAGAACTGAGCTAGCACGTAAGAACTATGGTAAAACATATCTGTACATCTAAGCAAAATCTAAGGATGAATTAGCATTATCTTAGGTGATGACTTCCTATAGATTAAGCACTTAGCTTATCAAACTGTGTTGGTGAACAGAGTTCAACCAGCTGGCAGCCACTTCTGGAGAATGATGGTCTTGCATCAGCATATTATGATCCTGACACAGATACAAACCTAAACTGATGGATGGAGTTTTATCTGCTTTATGAAATATAAATTAGCGGTGCTGGGAAAACAGTATGGAGACAGCACAGTAGGAATCGATGAATTTAGAAGTCTACTCTTCTTCACGTTGCATTAGCAGCGCAGTAAGTGGCTTAAATTGCTTGAATGAGCATTTTTGCAGTTCGAGTGCACGAGGCGTGCAGTGCCCTTCTTCACCTCCTATAGCCTGTTGGCCCAGCAGAGATAGCACCCATAAACATTAGATTGTGTCATCATGTAAATCGGGTCTGCTTCAAATGTGAACTGACTGGAGCATGTGTCACACCCACTTTCAGAGATGACAGAACCAGGCCAGTGAACGAAGATGTCCATTTACCACAAAGGACGCCATGTTTAACTCGCTGTCTCTGACATCATGGTTTTTGTGGGTTTATTGTTGGGATGTTATTAGTTAGGTTTGATTCCCAGACACTATTTTTTTTTCTATCTTTGCTCTTCAAAGTCATGTTTGTTTACCTTGTTTTTTTTCTCTTTACAGAGGTCCCCACATTTCAAGAGAAGACGAAAGCCTTATTTGGAAATCTTATGGACGAAGGTGGGTATCTATGTTTCTGATGGTGTTTTTTCCACCCTTTGCATCCGTCTTCCTGTCAGTCTACATTTGTGCTTGAAGACAATGGTTCCCAAATTGTTTTCAGTGGATAATTTCACTGGGTGTGTCCTGATCTTCGCTTCATGGCTGTTGTTTGACCTCTTTCCTGTTTGAGGATTTGGAGCTTAGTTTACTCTAGTTGGGCAGCTTGTTGCACCATTTATTCTCTCTCCAACACAGACTGGTGTGGAACTTGACATCCCTGTCTGCCACTACCTTTTTTATTTAGCCCTTTTATTAGCTACACATTGCTCCATCCGTTCCCCTTCACTGTTGCGCTGCTCCTTATGAACGCTTAAGGACCATCTGCACAGTCATTGTTTGTACTCCTCTTTCTGTCCTCATCGTTTCCTCCATCTCCTTGACATGGCGCAGTATGTGCTTATTGCCCTCTCTCTATCTGGTTAGCTGACTCACTCTTTGTCTCCCCAGCCTCCTCTGAGCTCATGTTTTTTCTACCTTCTATCGGCCGTTTCTTGTTCCTTTTTGTTGAATGTATAATTTGGTTAAAAGGGTTCTCTGGAGAAGTATCATTCATAATGAGTTACTAGTTCTTTTTAGTGTCTACATTTTAAAAACTAAAACCCAGAAGCCTTGTAAACTGTAACCCCCCCCCCATCTGCCAACTATACAGGTGATACTTTATCACCCCACTGGCTCCCTTTAGCTGGACTTGTTAATACTTGTTGTAGCCTTCTGTGCAGTCTGCTAGTAGCTGCTGTTAGTCAGGCAAGATCTGGGTCAGAAATAATGTTTACACCACCGCCAAAACAATTTGGCATGTCTTTCTGAAAGTGTATGTTTTCCTTCAGCCATTATACTGCTGTCAGTTAGTTCTACTGGTAGTGGCATTGACCCAAAAGTGTGTGTATACCACATCGATGGCAACTACACTTGGTCTGTGTGCATCAGTGAAAAGCAGTGGCTGATGATATCAAACGATAAATGGACTTAACATAACCTTGAAACTCATGAAACCCTCATGGCTGAATTAAAACAATACTTTATATTCACTCACACTGTGATTGGGTGTGGCATCTCAAACATTTCATCACCGCGAGACTTCAGTGTTGATCTGTTTGAGGCAGATATGTTCAGCCATACAGTAATTCTGCTGATTGAGCTGTAGTCAGTATTCCTTGGTGTACTGTATCCAATTCATCTTTTGTAGGTTACTTTTACCTTTTTAACATTTGAGTGTCTAAACTGGCAAACTGGCACATGGAAATTTCCCTCTTACCCCCTTTGACACTAGTTGTTTTCAAGTGGTCACACATCATAAGATGGCACTGCACTGTTTGAAATCAGGTCCCATCAACCACACCCAAAACCAACCAGACTTCCTCACACAGAAACTCACAGTTGGCAGAAAGCATCCACTCATACAAAGTGACTAGTCAAGAATCCTTATTGGGGCTTATTTATGAGAGAATTTTAGAAACTTTAAGACATCTTCGTATTGTGTTACAAACACATAGACTGAAGTAAGCATGCTAATCAGCTAGCACCAACAGGTCTGAAGTTCCTTTGTTAGTGGTTTAAACACCAGCACTACCTGGTTCCCCACATTCCCAGTTTGGACTGCCAGCTGCGTGGCTAGCTGAGCTAACTAGTTAACAGCTAAGCAGCAAGTAGCAGTTACTGTAGCAATATGCTATTTGTTTTGAATTTTGCAGGTAGTCACTTCTTACATGTTGCAGCTTTGTGCAAAAAGATGTTCTTTTCTTCCAAAGACATGGCTACATCACACATGGACATAAAGTAATGATGTAAGGACATGGTATGGGTCAGTTGTGAGTATAAGGTCGTGCTGTTGGTGTGAGCAGATTGGAGTCAGTGTAATGTTCAACACCATCTATTTATATTACACATAAGGACATAGCAATATTTTGTATTTCTTGAAAATTAGTAATGCACTAACATTAGTACATAGTAAGAAGACTGTTCAACTGTTATTAAGCTTGCTGAAAACACCGACAGAAACACATGGCAAGTTTCAAACTTTGCTATATCTATACACAACCAAAAAACAATTTTAAATTCTTTTTCACAAGACCTGGATGAATTTAGAAATACTCAAGATTCAAACATGAAGCAAGCTATCTACAACAGATTGTTGGGTATTGTTTTGATTGTATCGATTCCATTATTACTCATCAGTCCCGGTTCTCAATGAACTAAAGTGCATTCAGGGGCAGTGCACGACACCTAACTGCAAACAAATGGAGGTATAAAAACAGAGGGGCGGGGTAAGTTTTAAAGATGTATGGATGTATTATCCTTACGATGTGCTGGCACTGGCAGAGGCTAACACAATCTAGCTCGGAGACTGCAAGACATTGAACGCAGTACATTTGTTCACTCGTTCATCGATGCTATGCTGACTTAAATGTTTCAGAAGATTTGACATGCAGCCTGACTTGCAGCTAATGAACTTCTCGTTTACATTTCGTTTTGCCCTGTAATTACTACGATTGCTGCTGTGACACGCTAGCCATGTATACTAGCTTTCTGGCTCCTTGCTTTGTCCTGGCTGATGAAAAGGTCCTGAAAGGTAGCCATACTAGCCGTGCCCTTGCAGATATATGTAGCATTTATATGCACTTATGAATTTTTATGTCAAGTTTAGGAACCGCTAAGCAGAACCAAAATTTAAAAATGTTCATGGGTACCCAGCACTTGGCTGGGTACGGGATACCAAGTTCTGGGTTTATCATTTAGAACCATATTGGTTCCCAACCCTGGCCACCAGTTCTGATGATTTCATTGTATTGGAGCTATATTTGTTAAGCCTGTGACTGTCTGTGTGAAGCTACCCTGTGTTAGCTATTCCAGTCCTGCATGCTAGCAGACAGTGACCCTGGCCTTGGCCAGGCTGAATGTCCTCAGCTAATATAGTCCCACTGCTCTTTGCTGCTGCTAGCTTGCATGCTAGCCAGCTAAGAAGTTCTATTAATAGCTGGCATTATCTCCATCACAGCAGATGTGTTTAGAAGCCAGCAGGCACAGTTACAGCCAGCTAATGCTATCTCTCATTAGGTCCAGTCTCCTGCAGTTGGCGTATGTGCATGTGCACATGCAGAAAAGCTTTGGCCCAGCAGATGCACCAGCAGGGCTGCCAGCTACCAGGCTAGATGTTAAAGTGATGCTTATGCAAGGAGTTATGTAGATTAAAGCATTGCATTTGGTAACCATGGCTATTGGGCAAATCCAAATAGCCATGGGTATGTGGTCAAAAGTGTCAACAGGAAAAAAACAAATAATTGAATTTTAAGACGGCATCTTCAGCAGAAGAACTGGGACTAATTACTTGGTTCCTAGCACTGTGTGTAGAAACATGGATCCAACTGTTTTTTAAAGCTTTTAAAAAAGGTTAACTTCTAGTCATCAATAAATAGTATAAAGACAGAATGACCCTGGTACACATGCAACATGTTTCGCAAAAAAAAGAGTCCTGTCAGTGTGAAAATGTTGTAAGACCACCTATGATGTTCCTTGACTCAGTTAAATTAGCTGCTGTGTCAGGCAGATTGAGCAGCGTCGACCAAAGCTTTGGCAGCATTTTGTTGGTGGGTGTTAATTTCCCAGCTGTTGTATTGTCTGTCTACATATTGCACTCCCTCTCCACCTGATTCTTTTCACCTCCCACACATACTATATTCTCTTTTCTCCATATTTGCTCCTCCGCCGTGGGTCTCCCGGTGCCGCGTCTGTGGGTGGGGCTATAAAGATGGTGAACTATGCCAGGTACCAGAGTAGATGGAGATGCAGGCATGCACAGTCATCCTACACAGCACTGAAAAGACCTGACATAAAAGGCTCATCTTCCTGTCTTCTCCTGTTTCTGAAAGCTCCACACCCACACTGTGTTGTCCACTCTTTGCTTATAACACACTTTTCACTCCTCGTCTCTCCTCCTCCGTTGTCCTCATCTTTTCATGTTCCATTTGTTTCTAGCTCTTTGTCCATCTGTGACGTACTTGCCCTGCTTGGTTCTCAACTTTGCTGTCTCATTCCTCCTCCTTTCCTGCTCCTCCCTCCCTTTTTTCATCATCCCCTCCTCTCTCCCTTCATCTCCAATAGCTCTGCTTTCTGTCCCATATTCCTGAACACATAGCTATTCTCCTGCCCATCATTTTTACTCCCTTCTTCTCTCCCCTCTCCTATTCTCTGCTCCACAGGCCATCCCATACTTAACCACAAACCTGTTACCAAGGCAACTGCACAGCACGATAGGAAACAGCAGTGCCACACGCACACACACACGCACACCACATCTGAGTTCACTTTACTGTCTGGCGGTTCTTTTTTTATGTATGTGACTAAGAGAGTCTGTGCTGCTCTGGCCTGGTGCTGGGACAATAATAGACATGTAGTACACAGTAGGCTCAGACCATAGAGAGTCTGTCAGGCAGGCAGAGGACACTGACGTGTACACAGCTCATTCCTCATGTGGTGCCATAGAAAGGTGGTTTAACCCCTCCCATGAGAGTTAATGGTCTGAAGCTCTGTGGTTACACATGTGACAGTGCGGCTGGTCTACAGTGATTGAAACAAGTGGGTTACCACACTGACTGTTTACGACTGTATGATCATTCATTTTACTTTTATAAATGTGATGAATCAATACATAATATAAGCATAGATCACATACTTTAATCTGTATGTATAAGTGTGATTATTATCCAGCCAACTCACCGCAGATTCTGGCTCTGAGCACCACTGATGAGATGAGAATAGATTAGCTTAGCATGTACCTGCATGTCTTCATGTAAACAATGGTTGAACTCCTCCAAGCGTTGGTAAGGAAGGAGGTTTTATTTCTCTGCATGACAAGACTTGCCAAAACAGTGATGTCTGACATGAGGATGATGATGAGGATAGCTTTGTGTTGAATTGAAAGTTAATGATTGCTCTGCCATGATAGTGATGTGAAAAATGTTTCTTTTTTTTGTTGAGGAACATGTGATGACAAATTAGCTTTTGTCAACAATATGTTCAGTATATATTGTTATGGTAATTTGATATAGTATCATCTTCATGTCCGTCCCACCTCTTTATCAGAAATGAGTCGCCAGACTGCCACCGCGCTGCCCACAGGAACCTCCAAGTGTCCCCCCTCACAGCGCGTGCCCACCCTGTCAGGCACCACCGCCTCCAACAGTGACCTGGCAAGCCTGTTCGAGTGCCCTGTCTGCTTCGACTATGTCCTACCCCCCATCCTGCAGTGCCAGTCCGGACACCTGGTACGTATTTAGCCAGGAAAGAAAGCAAAGCCAGCAAATGTAATGATTGTCTCACAGGCATTATATTTTACATAGCTAAGTGTGTGGATGTTGTTTGCATACCGCAAAAGTCAATTGCAAAAAGTTATCGTCATTGTGCCAAAGGTTTCCAGAAGGGAAGAGAAAATCTTTATTACCAAGCCAGTTTCATTGTTGAACAAGTCAAGCTTTATTACAGTGTTGATTTAATAAAACAGAATGCATTTTATGGCTGCGAATAATCAAATCTTGAGTGCTCAGCCCCTGCCGACATTTCATCCTTTCCCAGGCAGGCATCAAAGAGAAGAAAAACTTCAGGGAAATAAACACTTAACTTTATGTTTTATCCGTCCCCTCCCAGGTATGCTCCAACTGTCGGCCCAAGCTCACCTGCTGCCCCACCTGCCGAGGACCACTGGGCTCCATCAGGAACCTAGCCATGGAGAAGGTGGCTAACTCAGTCCTCTTCCCCTGCAAGTATGCTTCATCGGGCTGCGAAGTCACCCTGCCACACACTGACAAGACAGAGCATGAAGAGCTGTGTGAGTTCCGGCCGTACTCCTGCCCGTGCCCCGGCGCCTCCTGCAAGTGGCAGGGCTCCTTGGACGCTGTCATGCCTCACCTGATGCACCAGCACAAGTCCATCACCACACTGCAGGTCAGTCACTGACTTGTCTCCTCAGCTTCTTTATTAACTAGGCATATACCGTACTTAATTTTTATTAGCTGGTTGCAACCGTCTTTTCAGCTTTCTTCATGAATGCAGATAGCCCAAGTAAGAGACATAGGGTAGCCCTTCAGTGCATCTTCCTCTGAACACCACAGGAGGCACTTTGAACACACAAGCTGCAGGAAGTAGTCTAAACTGTCTATCTGAACTGTGGCGCGCAGCAGTAAGCTGGTTAGCTAGCCAGTCTTGTTGTTAAACATGCGGTCAAATTATATTTCTTGGTTGTTAATGGTACACAATCCTATTGACTTTGAATCTTGCTCTAGCGTAACGTTCGCTTTCTGGCTAAAACCTAAACTAAAGCCAAAGGGTTTCATGAGCTGAATGGACTAGTTTATCTCCTGTTGCTATGTCATATCAAAGGTGGAGAAGTCAACAGCATTTCCATCACTTAAGAACCTTATGTGACCGTAATGTTTGTTCCAGCAGTTTTGATATCTTGGTGTTTATGTATTGTGTTACAGAGCTAACTTCTGAAGTTAGCATATTATCCAACTAGCCCCATCCCATTTTGGCCCTGTGCTAGCAGTTCAATTAGCAGCTGGACAGCTAATTGAGCTAAAATTCATATTAGGTGAAATTCTGCTGCCTATTTGTTTTGAGTATGAATTTGATAGGTGGCTGATTCTTACATATTGCACCTTTAATGGGCACCCTGTCATTTTCTTTTCACTTAATTACCCCATTCTAGGGACTTAGTCTCTGTTTTCTCAGCCCCTGCTGCTTTGATTTTGACCCTTGATTTTTCTTGGTGGAACTTCACTGTTAAATCACTGCAGTGACCACCCACCGTGTAATGCCTGCCACTTGTTCAGCATCATAAATGTCCATATTCCCAAACAGTTGGCATTTCCCTCCAGTCTGACACTCACCCACACAACAGTACCATATTTGCCAGTGCTTAATAAATTCTGTGTGGCTGCTGCATGATAGATATTGTTATGCGAGTGTATTTTAATATGTACTTATTTCGTTCATCATGATTCAACTCATCTGCAATGTTTTTTTCAAAAGAATAGAAAATCTGATTATTAGGTTTCCCTGTGTACAGTTCTGAAGTGTGGAGTTTTTGAAGCAATGATGATTTAACGTGTAAAATGTGTGTCCAGGGGGAGGACATTGTGTTCCTGGCCACAGATATCAACCTGCCGGGCGCGGTGGACTGGGTAATGATGCAGTCGTGCTTCGGCTTCCACTTCATGCTGGTGCTGGAGAAGCAGGAGAAGTACGATGGCCACCAGCAGTTCTTCGCCATCGTGCAGCTCATCGGGACTCGCAAGCAGGCCGAGAACTTCGCCTACAGGCTGGAACTCAACGGACATCGGCGCCGCCTGACCTGGGAGGCCACGCCACGCTCGATCCACGAGGGCATCGCCACGGCCATCATGAACAGCGACTGCCTGGTGTTCGACACGTCCATCGCACAGCTATTCGCCGAGAACGGCAACCTGGGGATCAACGTCACCATCTCCATGTGCTAAGAACTTTCAAGCGAAGAGGGTTAAAAAGTTACAGATTGTCAGGGGGCATTTTTTAGGGGTCAGATAAATTAGTTGTGACCTCACAGCGCACCCTCCTCTTTGCCCCACCCCCCCTTGATGTGGAACTGGACTGTCTGATCAGGCAGCCTCAGAGGCCCAGGGGGTGGGAGGGAGGGATGGATGGATGGATGAATGAATGGATGAGCGGAGGAATGAATAACAAGGACATAAACCGTGTAGTGATGGCTATAGACTTCTAAACACACACACATGAACATATATGAATATATATATGTGAGACTCATGCACGCACATGTAGTCTGGCGCTCTCTTGGTCATAAACAAGGACACAAACTGAAAAAGCTGTTGAGTCAAACTCTCCCACCGCTCTTGTTTTAGTGTCTCCTTCTTCTCTTCCTCTCAGTCCTCCTCAGACATTTCACACACTACAACTCTCCGGCCGTCACCCCCAGATGCTGGAGGATGGCTGCGCCCCGACAGCTACACACTGAGGAAAAGGCTCAAGCTAGATTTCAACATGGACTCTTGGTCAGTGCTGGGTAGCTAACCAGCTATCCGCCCCCTGCACCCCCACCCCACCCCACCCCACCCTACCCGCTCCCTGCTGTTGGTAAAATCCACCTCAGTACCTGTCAGACTGAACGCTTCACACGCTGCCGACACTTGTAGGGCTACAATCGTGGCTGTGGCTGGGCTTCACCACAGTGGGCGTCTTCATGCATTGGCTAGCTCACAGTGGAACCCAGAGCTCGTGAAGTTCTTTATTGCGGATTTGGGTTGATATCTTCTCTTGTGGATGACCCTGCTGTCGATGGCTGGGCCTGGAACTGCCACCCATTGACTTGGACGGCCATAGCATCCATGACCGCAGACATCCAGTTCTGTCCAGGACTGCAGTAAAGGAATTCCGTACAAGCTCATTTGGTCCATCCAAGGCTCAAGATTGTGCATCGGACGCTCTTTAAATAGTTGACTGTCGTTGTTGATAGTTATTTAGAACAGACTCTGCTCTCATACTGTATGGATTTAAGAAGGCCCACAGTGACATCAGCCCTGGACTTTTTTATTTTATTTCTATTTTCATGGATTGGACACAACAGTGGATTTCTTACACACACATAACACACGCCCGTTGTTTGCATCACAGGCTGTGTGTACAGATGTAATAGTGTATGAATTGCGTGTGTGTCGGGGTATTTTTTTGTTTGTTTGTTTGTCTGTTTTCAGAACGAGGAAAAAAAACACTGCATTTCAGTTGAGTCAGTTTTTTTAGGGGGTCTGACGTCAGTTTCTTTTTAATTATTTTAGTTGTCTTTTTTTTGTATGGGAGGAGAGAAGAACTCCTGGTATTTGTGTATGTGTGTGCGTCTGTATGTGTGTGCGCGCGTCTGTATGCAAGTGTGTGTGTGTGTGTGTGTGTGTGACAGACATGTGGCAAGAAGCCTGCTCACTTTCTCTCCTCGCTCTTCTTCTTTGGTTTCTCCTCTGCCTCCATCTCGCTCTGTCTGCCAGTGTCGGCCTCCACCACTGATTGACTGATCACCCAACCAGGAATGAGGGACAGTTTCTACCGTTACAATGTTGCTATTGTTATTATTAAATGGAGATTATCATAATTATCATTTTTTGTAATGACTTTTAAAAACAAAAATTAAAAGGCAGTTGTAAAACTTGTGGCTAAACTTCAGTGTTTGTAGTTAAAAAGCAAGTTGTCGTTCTTCTGAAGGTTTGTTTTCTCCGAGTTGGATTGTTTTTCTCTTTATCTATTTGTCTCTCCGTCCTCTTGTTTGTGTGCTAAGTCTTTCCTTTTTTTCTGTGAGGAGGGAGGGAGGTCAAGCCAATCATCTCTCCCTTTCTCTTCATGTGGAGTCTCAGTAATGTTGCTGCTCTCCTTCAACTTTTCTGTTTTAATTTGTCATTAAATAAATCTATCTTTTTCATACCTGGTGCCTTTTTTCTTCTTTTCTTTTTCTTTTTCTCATATTGGGTTTCATAATCCAATGCTGACGAGTGCCAGTTTATTAGTAGACTTGGATGTTCCCTGCTGCACAGGACCTGATTCACTTTCTGCGTTTGGTTTCATAGTGTCCCTATGAGTGACAACATAGACAAATGCATTTCCAATGGCTGTGAAGAAGACTGCTAGAAAATTTTTATTTTGATCAAATTTCAGATAAAGAAATAAAATCTTCTCAAAACTCAGCTTTGCAAATGTCTGAGGAAGAAAATGCATTCAACATGTTTGTTAGACCTCACAGCTCTGTGTTAAAGGGTAGCTCCAGGTTTTGGGATGAAGGCTTTCTATTTTTATTTTTATTATTTTCAAATATACAGAACTTGAAGGAAACTGCATACATTCTGAAACTGCCTCTGGTGATGTCACTTAATTGCATTGTGGGTAATGTAGGCACAAGGAAGAACAATGGTGTTGGCTAAAGGTTTTGATTATTTGTTTTTAAAGGTTCCATAATGAGTCCACCAGTGTCATAGGAGTGCAATGCTAGACCATTCAACTACTTTTCAAAACCTGCTGCCTACATTACCCACAATGCCACTGAAATGTATCACATCACATGCAGCTTCCTCTGGAGCCACAAAAGGTGGCTTCATATATGCAGTAGTACTCCCCAAGTCCTGTGAACACTCAATACATATAATTGCTGGAGTTACCCTTTAAGGCTGCATGAGAAATGCTGAATCTAACTACTGTTACAACCTTTTTTGTTTGTTTGTTTACAAGAAAACTCCACAGGGCATCTTTAATATTCTATAAAACAGTTTCCCCACAGATCCTCCAAGATATTCAGTTCAATGAAAGCTGAACTTCCTCAGCATACAAAGTTTTGTTGTCCTGTAATCATTGAGGTCATAAATTGTTCTCTAAGCACTTGAAAGGTGCAGTGTGCAAGATTACAAAATTTAAATGAATGACAAACAAAACATCAACAGAACATGAAAATGGCAATACTGACATCATAACATCTATCAGGCCTTTCAGGTCCAAAGCTCCTGTGCTAGCAGTCAAAACATCAACATAACCCTGGCCCTCTGATCTTATTGTCCAGACAGCTAAACACATGGCAAACCGAGCTAACTAGCTGTTAGCAGCAGATAGCATATATTCTGGTGAAGTTGGAATATAGCTGGCAAAGGCTACATATTGCAACGGCTGCCGATACTATGAACCTTGAAGTGCTGTTCTTTTGAGGACAAGATGGAACTTAGGAGTGCAGCGAAATGTGCCCTTTTTTTCAGACTAATGCTGGTAACTGTTTTGCACTAGTACCTAAAGAATTGCTAGAATCTGTGTTAAAGATGCAGTCCGTAGGATTTCGGAGGCTCAGTCGAAAGAAATGAAATGTAACATACTTTGCATTGTTGCATTTTACACATTTTTAGCCGCCACACAATGCTGGATGTCATCAAATGCTGCACACTGAACCTTAGACGGGGCACTCTGAATTTAAATATTTACGATTATATTACTGAGGTAATAATATAAAATGAAATGATTTTTTTCGATAAGAAAATAAACAAGCTGTGCCCAGAGGAAAGTAAGGTCCCCAGAACACTGTTTGACATTAGAATGGGAGCGCATGTAAATACACGAAATTGTACCAGAGAAGACAAAGACAAAGACCTTATAGGCGATGCATAAACAAAAACTTATGGGGGCCTGACATTTTTATTCTGGCTCCAGAAGAGCTCGAGAGAGAGTCTTAAGGAGCCAGCATGGAGATTTGTGTCATGGGAACCAGATGTTGCATGATAACAATATGTCTGATCCTGAAAAACCAGAAAAATCATTTGGAATTTTCTGTAGGAAATGATTTTGTGACCAGGGTTCATGTCCCCCTCAGAAGGAGCCTTAATGATGCCGTAAAGTCGAGGAGGAAGGTGGTTCATTTCCCACCATGCCTGCGTTCAGGGCAGTCGGGCTGTGTGCGATGACGCTGGGCAGCTCCCAGGTGTAGATCTGTGCATCTTTATTACCGCATCAGGGGAAAATGTACTGCCTCAGCAAATCTCTAGCTAAATATGTTGATACTGCTTATTCATATTTCCGGACCATTCATCAAGAGCCACGGGCGCCGCTTCAGCTGCTTACCAAGGTCGGTGAACGCCTCCATGCAAGTTCAAACTCAATCGATGCGGTGAGGTTGTCAGTGATACTCGTTTTCTTCAGCTGTATAAACAAACATCGTTGTTGTAATCAGTACACACGGGGCTTATTACAGTCACAGTTACAGTAAGATGAGAGCGCTGGTCAAAACTCTGAGGCCCGATCTGCATAGTGCACCCCTGTCCTCGATGCATCTGTCGGCCTCCCGAGTTTCTGGCTGTTAAGTAGGTCTGTGGATGTGGGGCAGCCTGTGAGGTCACACAGGTAGATCAGACAGCCAGGGTGGAACCCAGGAACAGCTGTGTGCAGCTGCAGGAACACAAGCGTTCTGCTCAAAATCACTGAGGAAAATCCAACGCAGAGAGATGATCTAATGTCAGAGCCTGTGAGCAGCCCCCTGTCTGTCAGTCTGTGGCTGATGGCTGGCTCAGAACAGAAGAAGGTGTAGTACTTTCCTGAAGATCTTCAGTGTGAAAAAAGAAAAGCTTCTTCATTTTGGGAATCGGCGGTATGATTGTTTGTTTCTCCTGCTGCGAGTTGAGATGAGAAAATGATCCTGCATACTTCAGAGCAGAGCAGAGTGGTAAAACATGTTGACGTGGACTGTTTAAAGTTAGGAACGCTGCCAACGTGGTCGTTTCATCAAATTCATTTTCCAGCCCAATGTGCGTTTCCGCAAACCACAGATGTGTTGAAACTTTTACATTTCTTTTTTTCCATTAGGCCTAAAATACTTGCTTTTATCGCCACAAACACGGCTGGAAATTGTCCCGAGATCTCCTTAAAAAATATCCAGAGGTGTCACGCTTACAAATGTTGAAACGCTGAAACCAGCGATGAAATGTGACCATGTACATTTAGTGATACTTCCACCACTCGACATCACAAAGCCAAATAACTATATAATAAATAGAATTTCTCACTCCACTACATTTATTTAATAGCTTTAGTCACTAGTTACTTTACAGTCAACTTGCTGTGTCAAAGTCAGAGTAATGCATTTTTAAAAATTTTAGAATTTGATCAGCAGTGGGGTTAAAAATACTGATTCTGTTAACGCGAAAAATGTCGAATATCTGACCTGGTAAATGGCCACAGGGGTAATCAGATGATCCAGAGTACACAGTACATGTGCATCAACTTTTACTAGTCATTCACTGACTGAACGTTACTTCTGAGACTTGTGTAGACTCAGGATCAGAAACATCAAATCTTTTAATAAAATGCAATTCATACAGGACTTCCAATCTCACCAGTAAGCAATATTAAATACTTTTATTCAGGTGTGACTGTTGTGGCTTTATGACTTCTAATATTAACATTTAAGTTAATGCAAAAAAATTGTGATTCCGATCACAGATGTATTTACAAATAAATGTGGACCGTGTGTCTGAAGATCCTCGGAATGCCACCCACTCCTTCTCCCTCATTAAGAATTCCTGAATATATCATTTAACAAGTTTATGTCCTGAAAAGAACACGGCTATTCCTTCACTGTAAATATGAACACAGTATACTGACATATAAGGGGGAGTGTGCCCATTTTCCCTGAAGAGGGAGATCCAACGAGGGGTTTTGAAACATAAAACTCAGCCCCCCCCCCCCAAAGAACTTCCCAATGGTCCCTAATGATCCATCTTCTCCCTCTATCCTCCACCAACACATATCAGCTCATGAATTTCATCACTCTTAAAGAATGTGGTGACCACTTACAGGATATTTGACTATAAAGAATCGTGTCATCTCAATTAAAGGCAAAAGACAGAAAATCCAGATGTGTAGTTTAACCCTTTCCTGCCATCGTGTGGTCACAGGGGTCCAGCCTGTCTGAGGGGACCACACCTAAAACGAGCTGACGTGAGAGCGCACAATATGAGCTCTGTGCGTGGGGCTGCTCTGCCATGTGAAGCAGGCATGCTGCCAGCACGCTAAGCACACCCCAAGGGCATCTGGGTAATTATGTTATAGGTTAAGGGCAAATGCGCGCTTGCGGTGAGGGTGGGGGGTTGCCGACTACAGAGCGCTTAGAGAAGGAGTCCTAATACAGGGGTTTAACTCGGACTGGGTGTGTCTGCAGTGAACTCACTGTGACACACATACAGTGAACATACATGTTCATAAGCATCATTAAAGAGCCACATATAAACATTGTAATACTGCAGCTTAAGTATTTGTTTCATGTTGCGGCCAAGAATGATGAATTACAGGCTAGAAGTGCAGGTAATGTATGTGGTGCTGAAGTACAGAGAGATCCACATCTGCAGAGCTCCTTTCCTTTGAGACTAAACAGCAGCCCCTTGAGGCGGAAATCATCATTGCACATAAGGTGCTCAACACATGACACCGCCCGACATGTTTCAGTTTTCTCAACTGTTTAAAGGCTCACTATGTAGTTTTGCACAAATTGTAATGAGAAGTGAAAAAATCTGCATCCATTGATTTTCACGATTGAACAGGCTGAATGAACAAAGCCAGCTGCCTTCTGGGGACCGTAGCACAAACTGAGGACATCTGTTTGTTCAGTTGTGGAAATAAATCAAATACATATTTAAAATAACCATATTTCTGTTTTTGGCTAAATTTTTCCTTTTCTGAGTTTGATTTTTTTTTTCTGGAAACTACACAGTGGACTTTTTAAACACATCTCGCATAAACAGTTGGACATTTTGTCAAAGCTCCACAAATATCTCTCTGAATGAAGCACTGCACTCAAAACCATGTTCTCTCTTGTCAAAACAGTAAAATGGTACACACTGCTATCCAGGGGAGGAAGTAACTAATTACAACTACTCAATTTACTGTAATTATGATTAGGAACTTAATGAATACATGATATTAGTGGCGCCCATGAGGTTTGCTGAGGCACACTGGTGTATTGTGAGGCAAATTCAGGGTGAGCTGTGGGGCTGAGTTACAACCTCAGATTATTACTGCAGTTTACAACCATACGACTGAGTAATGGAGTTTTTAATTGAATATATCAGTCCCTTGCACACATTTATTTCCTAATACAGAGGTGAATTCTATATCATAGAGCTCCTTTTAGAACCCCTCAGAGAACCACAAACAAATATTTCAGGGCCCTGTTGAAATTGAAGTTAGCGACAGTGAACCGACTTTGAGTGCCATCAGCTACCAAAGGGTCCTTTGTGGAGGATTTAGCGGCATCTAGTGGTGAGGTTGCAGATTGCTAAGGACGAAATACCCCTCGACTCAAAATTGAGGAACACAGGGAGGGCCCTCGGTAGAGCCAGCGTTTGGTGTGTCTGTCCTGGGCAACTGCAGGAACATGGTGGTGCTACGCATGGAGGAGGACCCGCTCCCTGTGTGGATAGGAAAGGCTCACACTAAGGGAACAAAAACACAGTGATTCTTAGTTTCAGGAGATTATACAATATGTTCCAATATTTAACAATAGCTCCCCCTAAATTCGATAAATGGACATTTAAGCAGTGCCGCTGAAGCGTCCACACCACCTGCTAATGCTACGGGCAAACGATGCTAGAACAGTAAGCTAGAAGGAGTTGATGGAGACGAAACACAGAGCTAAAACACTGGACCACTAGGCACTTAAATTTCCTGATGACTCCGGCGGTGTGAGCAGCACCACCTCCGGTCGTGAGGATCTTTACCTGGCTGGCATCTGCATCTGTTTTTAAGGTGAGTAAAAGACACCGTCATATTTTCAACACCATTTTTCTTTATAAATAGGGCTGTGGTGACGTGAGCATGATAACTGTAGTAGGACAATGCTGAAATAGGGTAAACTTTGTTTCAGTGCCCTACCACCAGTGTCAGTCTCACCGTCAGTGGCCTCGGTTCGTCACCTTGTTACTGTTCAGTATGACACTGAGGCTGCTTGATTATCAGTTAAAAGTCCCTTGTGCTATTTTTAGCAGAGGTCACATGGTCAGAAACACGAACAAGTTGTATGTTCACGGCTTCTTACTGCAGGTTTAATGTATTTTTTTTTAGTACTTATCAATGTCGTTTTCAGTAAGGAAAGCATGAGGAGCGCTGTATTACATTTCTTTTATCATTTGACTTCTATTAGACGTTCATGTTCAAGATCTATTGCTGCTGATGTTTGCAACAAAATATCAAAAAGCACCACCACCTCATGTTCTTACTCACGGGACACTTTTGATGTGTTTCGGCTTTTATGAATGTATCTGTGCAACATTTTCTGCTTCGGTCCATTCACTATTTCATGGCTGTCTGAGTGTGTAACACTCACTGCACGCTGGTGTTTCACATTACAGTGCTACAAGGGAGAGCATAAAAAAATCACATCTGTGGCACAGAATTCAAAATCTTTTTTTTTGTTTGTTTTTCTGCTTCAGGGTGAATTCTGTCACGATACATGTACACAAACAAGCACGCTGAGTCAATATCACCTCTGTGTGTTTGATGGTCACTCACCGCAGGACAAGAACATCTGGAGGAATAAAAAGCGCTTTCCCAAACATTTCTTGAGACATCTTTAATTCAAACATTTCTCACAGTTATTTCGCCTGACATAAGTGCATCTTGGTTTCAGTATGCAAGTGGAGAGGTGTTGAAAAGTCAGTAGTGCTACAGCTATCTACACACCCGTCTTTCATACTTCTTAAACCCGGAGTCCAAACTATGACTTAAAGCATAGATCAATAGTACCGTTAGTCAATAATCGAGATGGACAGTAAAAGAAATACAAAGCTTTACTTTTCTCCCTTTAAAGGTGCAATGTGTAAGAATGATTAACATGGCAGGGAATCTACTAGCACCTGCCCGGACCCGACCAAAAAAACCAATCCTACAGGTGGGTTAGCACACTCACAACAATCCCCTGGTCCCTGAGCTCCCAGTCCAAACCGCTAACTGCACGGCTAACTGAGTTAACTAGCTAACAACAGCCAGAGCTAGCAGCAGTTGCTGTTAAAAAAACAGGGACAGCATATCACCAGAGTGTCAAGTATGAATTTATCAGGTGGCCAGTTCTTACATATTGCACCTTTAACCATCAAACAATGTCATTCCTTTATCTCCATCTAGTGTAGCTAAAACTGTTTAAATCTAACAATTTTATTCATTTTTATTTTTACATTTTGCATTTCAGCCAGAATGCTAAGTCAGCTTTCTAATGCTACACAGAAGTCACAGACACTGTGCTTCTACTTTCATAAGATCTGTAAGTGCTCGTCTCTTGGAAAGGAGTCTGGGGAAAATGCTGCTCTGTTAAACTAGGGAGTAAATAAAAGATTAAAGAAAGGGAGAATTAAAGAGTTGGAAAACTGATTTAAAACTTATTTTAACAGAACTGTTATTTATTTATGTTTAGGGTTAGAGTTAGCCAGAAGCACAAGATTACAGACATGAAATCATTCTGAGAGAAACAATAATCTATTTCCACATCTCATGTAGACAGGTGCTCGGTATGGTGACTGACATGTACTTTGTCATCAAATCAACTGTTCCTTTTTGTTAGCGGTTTAAAATTTTGCACAGCTCACACATTTCAAAATCTGCACTTACAAGTCAAACACTGTGTGATTAAACACAATCATTCAAACAGGCTGCAGGTCTCCAGACCATGTGGACACATCTCATCCACTCCCGTCATCACATACACAAACCACCTCAGCATCGATCAATAAGTGCTCACCAGTTTATTAATGTGGCATTGATAAACTCACATCCACTTGAGTTGGCTGAAACAGGATTATTTACTTAATGTAAATATCTAAGAAAACGGCAGCCAGTCTAGAAAAACTGAAGCTGAACCTCAAAAACACGTAAATGACAAATCAGTGTTGACTGTGCTGAACCACTAAGTGGAGCCATACCAGAACGACTCCACATAATGGAGCTGTTGTGCACTGCCCATGAAAACTGAATTCTCGTACAGGGCCTGACTCTGAATTATAGCTTCATTTACCTCAAACGATGTCTTCACTTGGAAAACAATGCTTTGAAAATGACATTCTGAACAGCAAAGCTTCAAACATAGTTAAAGATCAATTCAACAACTTTTTAGGGCTGAGTGCACTGGTTGGTATTTCCGGGAATATCAGGGAAAACTCCATCAGCCATGTCCCAGCTGACCCTCGCTTTCTTCACTTCTCATTGTCAAGCGTGTGTGCGCACGCATGTGTGTGTGTGTGTGTGTGTGTGTGTGTGTGTGTGTGTGTGTGTGTGTGTGTGTGTGTGTGTGTGTTCTCATCAGTGTGTTACAGTTTGCTGGTCAGCTGTGGGTGTGTGAGTGCGCTGGCTGTCCCCGGAAACCCTCCATCGAAGGCGGCGTTCAGCACCTCATCCAGGTTTCCGGCGAGCACAAAGTCGAGGTCGACGTGGACATTGGCTGGCAGCTCCTCGAGGTCCTTCTCGTTGCGCTTGGGGAGGATGACGCGCTTCACTCCGGCCCTGTGAGCCGCCAGGACCTTGTCCTTGATCCCGCCCACCTGGGAAGGACAGACCAACTCAGTCTGTTAAAACTGTGGACGGATTCAACACCTTATTATGCGACTGATGTGATGAAAACTCACCGGCAGCACCAGCCCCCTCAGTGTGATCTCTCCTGTCATGGCAACGTCTGATCTGACCAACTGGCCGCTAAACAGCGAGGCTAGGCAGGTAACTATGGTAACACCTGCAGAGGGGCCGTCCTTGGTGACAGCTCCAGCGGGGAAGTGGAGGTGGATGTCTGTCCCTTCTAGTGGATCTGGACTCCCCACCACTGTTCAAACACACGCAAACGCGGAGTGTAAATGCATGTTTACAAGCCTGTTCCGCAATAATGTGCGTCATACTGTAAAGGCATGTACATTAGATCCATGAGAACTCACTGTTGGTGAGCTGGTAGGTTTTAGCGTTCGTTCTGAGCCAGCTGATGGCCAGATGTGCCGACTCTTTCATAACGTCTCCCAGCTGACCGGTCAGAGTGAGCTGACCATCTCCCTCCATTCGACTCGCCTCCACAAACATGATCTCCCCACCGAGAGGAGTCCAGGCCAGGCCCAGAGCCACGCCGGGCAGGGTGAGGCGCTCAGACACCTTCCAACACACACACACACACACACACACACACACACACACACATCTGTGAAGCTGCATTTAATGGAATCGTCATCAGAATTCCAAGGACCCTTTGCAAAAATTCAGGGATGAATGTGAAACACAAGACCGATGTGACCTCTGAGTGAAGGAGGGAGGGAGAGGAGAGGGATAAAAAGTGTAGAGGGGAGGAGAACAAAGAAGAGAGATGAAGAAACCCAAAGAGAAAACACCTGGGGGAAGACTAACTGTATTGTGTTTCACATTATATTGCGTGATGACACCCCGAGCTGATGCCACATTATGTTTTCAATGATTCTGACTGCTTGAGTGGTGGCTGTGGTGGAGCTGCGAGACATCTCCACAGGACGCTTTTGTGTTCATGAGCTGTGGGAGCGGACTGCAAAGTTCAGACAGCCGCGGGGGGGAAAAAAAAAAAAAAGAGAGAACAAATTCTGCACGTTTCTGTAAGTGTGGATTATACTCACTGCTGATCCTCTGCAGATGCTTCAACTTACCTCCATCTCAAACAGCGGCGGTCCCAGGATGTCCTTCAGGGCGATGTGGTCAATCACTATTGGCATCTCCGGAGGCGCCGCCTTCTCTGAGCACACATGAAACAAATCGAATCATATTGAAATGTAAACCCCCTGACACATCAGTGTTTGTGCTGTGTGCAGTGACATCAGTTACCGGGCAACGCAGAGAGCTTTCTACAAAGCATCACAAAACAAGGCCTGACTTCCTGTCTCTCGTGTCCCATCACTACTCTCTCTCTTTCCTGAACTACCAAACGACTAAATTCATCTTGATTTCATGTCTGATCATTGTAAGCGAGTCTGGCGGGAATTTGAAGTCTAGCCAGTGGGGACTCAATTTTAATCCACTGGGAATCCTCCAGGCAAATCAAAACTGTGAGTATGACTTCCTAATGTAATGTAATGTAATGACCAAATGAGTAATGTAGAGCGGGCTCAACTCCACCAAACTAGCTGACACAGGACTTGACAGGGTTTAGTTTGTAATAAAGAGCAGCTGCTGCGCATTATCCAGCTCATTAGACAGCTACTGGAAGACATCATGTTGGGGTGGGAAGGATACTTCAGACATCCAGCAGCTTGACTTGAAACTGTGTGTTTAAAGTAACATCACTGTTTATCACTTCATATTAAACACAGATTTAAGGCACAGTTGGAACGCATTTGTCTGTTTGACATATGATTCGTACAGACAACCTATTCAGACTTTCATCATGAGGGGGGCGTACATGTTGTTAGTACGGCTCCGTCTTATTCCTAAAAAGGCCTACCTACGCAGCACTTGAACTCAACAGAACATGTTATTCTTTTCAAACATTTACTGACAATACTTTAGAACATCCCTATCCCTACACAGTTGTTAAGTTTCGTTTTTATCAAAAGTAAACCTCTCGTCCAGCAGCTGGGCCTTGCACTGTATTTCGCCGCTCACAGATCGCCTGTTGTCCAGTTGCGCTAATGTGTAGGGATACAGAGGTTCTACGGTTGAGAAAATGTAGTGCCCAAAGAAAAGGCGGTCTGATGGAGATGTAAAGCGGTGTGAATTTTCCCTATACAACATACACTTGGACTGTTACAGATTTTTTAAGGTGAGCCTTGTTTTAGGTGGTTTATTAGTGGTATATTATTTTTTCTCTGGTCTCAGTTCATTGCAGTACAAAGCTGAGCGTCTGAGCTGGAGCGGCTCTCTGCTTCTCCAAACTGAGGCTGCGCTGATCGGTGATTACCGTATGGAACAGATCGACTGTAGATATGTACTTTATATGACCCCACTTCAAAAACCACGAACTATCCCTTTAAAACCCACACTCCGCAAGTATGATAAGCACAGGTTCGATTCCCGGCCCGGGTCCGTTTGCTGCATGTCACTCCCCCTCTCTTACCCTGTTTCCTGTCACACTCTTCAGCTGTCCTATCAATAATAAAGCCAGAAAAGGCCAAAAAAAAAAAAAAAAAATTCATGAAGTGGGGGCTGAGGGATTTTACCTAGTACGATGTTCGATTTTGAGTGGTGTTCCAATTAACTTTTCCCGGTAAGAAGTGGATTCACAGAGTCCAGCTTTTGTACACCTTAAGATCGACAGGTGCGTAAGAGAAGATCGGAGGCCGACAAAATCAAGAAAAGACTCCCATACTCAACTCATAACATCACATTAAGCAGTAGTTCATCGTTCACACCCCCGGGACACCAGGTCTGGAAGGTGAAGATCCAAAAAGCCTCACGTTCATTTAAAACCACCCCCTCTAGGTGGCAGACTAAGCCTTCAATGCCACAAAACAGTAATGTGACAATGTCAAGTATTTCATCATTAAACTGGACAGCAACGGGATAATTGCAGTTATTTTCTACGTATGGTGATTTTAAGTTCACTTATGCTTTGCTTCATCCTCTTAGTGGAATGTTTCTTTTTTCTTCAGCAAATCAGTGCATACTCTCATCAGCCCCATCAATCCAGTCAACAGGATACCCACGCTGGACAAATCTCACTTTCATGTCTTCAGCTTTTTCCTTAAAATCTTCTGTTGTATTACAGACCCTTTTTAGTCTAAAAAAAACTGACTTGAACTTTTCATGATATGGTTGTCTCAAGTCATAAGTTGCCATAATCAACTTCTTCATAGCCTAGCTCTAAGCTACTTTTGTATTACTTTTATTCTGTTATACTGTTTCCATTGTGAACATGCACGCATTGATGAACATATGAACTTTTCCTGTTATGATGTTTTTAAAAAAAAAGGTATTTCAGTCAGCGGCGTAGATTTGCTGGTCCAGGTGTGTTTGACGGGATTTTGAGAGATGTCTGTCTGCGTTGTGGCCTGATTGGTCTACAAGATTCCACAATCCTCCTTAAGACAGCCTCCCCCCCGTCTTGTAAGATAACCTGATGAATGTATAAGTACCGAAACATTGTCGTCAAACTTAATTGCAAGTGAAGTGGACAGTGTGCAGAAGTCTGACCTCGTAAGAAGTGGGAAATCTTTCTTTCAGCATTAATCCGGCAAACAGACCCTTTTCACTGTGGACATTCTGACTTGTCAAAGCAGAAAAGGCACAGATGTGACTAATGACATTAAAGATGGGCTATTACATTTAGTGTCATAGTATTTGCCAGTGAGTGAGAGTACACAAAACCAAGAACCCCAGAACTGGTTCAACCAAAACAGAATGCAGCCATAATTTATGTTATAAATTCCACGTGCTTTTCCTGCAAGTCTGCAGTGAAAAGGGTCTACTAAGCATGCTGCAGTTGGACCTGCTAATCCTTAGCAAATAACAATCATTTCCAACTTTTTCTCGATTGTATAAACGGCTCTAACACTTGACTTATCATAGGAGAAGTTGTTTTACTTGCACTTTAGAGCGAGCTGTGTCTTCTGCTCAACTGAAGACACCAAAGCCCTCCACTGACCCAGATTCCCCCACCATAATTAGATGCTAACCATCCTAACCCCAATCAAATGTGGACAGATCAAATCAATGGTCAGCACAATAAACATCTGAAAGGGAGAATTCACTTGACTTGCAGTTTCAGTTTTAGTTATTTTTTTATTTTTTATGCATGTTCATAGCAGTGTTAGCAGCTGCTAGAGTCAACCCCTCCATGACCTCACTACCCACTAGGAACGGCGTAATCTCTGTTTTATATTCTCATCCACATCATGAAATACTATCTTGCTGCATGCCATCAAAATGCTGTAAGAGGATGATATACATTTTGAAACTGAAGATGATGTATGGGATGGGTGCTTGCTACGGGTTTTACTCCTCTTCCATTCCTGCTAGGCAGAGATGTCTACACTGTGAGGCTCAACACCACTGTCACATAACTCAGGTTAAACCATCAAGAATGTTCAAGGATGTCAACGTTATCAGCAACAATCTCTACCTATATCCATATGTTTAGGATATGCCCCTTTTCTGCAAAACGTTTGGATGGAAATATCTAATTCGATCTTGCAAAGTATCTCCGTCGAACCTCCTGAAATCACCGCCTTATTCAGAGTCACCCTCACACCTGCAATATCAGATCATAAGAGGAAGTTTATGGCTTCTGTAACTCTCTTGACCTGCCCGCTTTATTCTTGTCAAGTGGAAATCTTCCACTCCACCTACCCTTCACTCTTAGAGTTATGTTATGATGTTATGATCAGCTAAGACAGAACTTTATTAATCCCAAAGGAAATTCTTCATATAGAAAAGATGAGATGTACATTGAGAAGACATAAAGCTAGGTTTTTTTGGCATATGCTGATAACCTAACCTTTGCTACCATCCCAGACAGACAGACTATTTTCAATATTCCTACCTCATTAACTGAAATGATACTTTCTATTGTTGTGTACTCCACATATGCAAAAGTGCATGTGTACACACACTTTCTTAGTTTCTTATGGTGACAAATTCTGTGTGTCTTGTTTTGACTACTTTATCACACAGGTGTACTTTTCATTCTCTGATCTTCTGTCTGTCAAGCTTGATTTGAAACTTGTTATAATACTTTTATCTATTTGGAAATCCAATCAATACATTTTGGAAACAATGACAATGGCTCTGTTCTATTCAAATGTCCCAGTGACCTCCGAGGACATTGATGGCCTTGCTAACTGCATCTCAGAATACACTGGGTTCTGCATGGACAACTCCATCCCCACTAAAGGGGTTTGCTGCGATGAGTACAGCAACCTGGCTGACAATTTTGGTAGCGGAAGACGGGATGCTGGTAAAACTGCTGGCAGCCATGGACCATGTCTGTCATCCCCTCCACAAACCTCTGGACAAGCTTAAGAGCAGCTTCAGTAACAATTTCACTCAACCCCGCTGCCTTAAGGAACAGCAACGGAAATAATTCCTTCCTGGTGCCATCAGACTCTATCATGCACACTACACAAAAGTCAAATAAAGCACTTTTAATTATTCTTACATTAAATACTGCACCTTATCATCTTGCACATTATGTTCCACTTACCTTTTATACCTCAGTATTTTATTTCATGGCATTTTTTTGTATATAGTATTATATTGTTTTTTGTATATTGTATATAGTACTTCATTGTCTTCAATTGTGCTTGTATTTTGATTGTATTTGTACTTGAATGTACCTACTGCTATGATAACCTAAAATCCCTTCAGGGATTAATAAAGTTACCTGTCTGTCATATCTGTTCCTACCAGTTCCTATCTGGCTCGATCTGCTGTGTGCTTTTGCACAGAGTAGACTCAGAACTTATCCTCTGTGGAGCAGAGCGGAGAGCAACTTTATGGCCCAGTCGAACTTGGGTGTAAGACATGACAGTGAGCCGGGATGATTAATAACTAATGTCAGAACGTTAAACATATAGAAGGTCTGTTGGCACAGGAAGCTTTGTGACCTAATTTAACAGTCTACTAAGACTAAGAAGAGAGAAAGAGAAAACAATAGCATCAGTATGGGTGTTCTAACTTATTGTGAAAAGGCCATCTTTTATTTATCCCTGCTGCTTCAGTTAATTTATTCATTTATCAGTGAGGTTACACAATGAGGGATTATCTGTGTGTTTTGTAATGTTAGGGCAGACAATCTGCTTAATTAGTGATGGTGAAACACGTGTGCATCAATAGATGCAATGATGCTGCAATCCATTGCAAATTGGAAGTTGATACTTGCATCGCTAGTTGTTTATCTTCCAACTCCAAAAAATTACATAAGAGTATGGGATGGAAGCAAGCATTTGTTTGCATTTCCTTTTGCAGATTTTCTCAAAATTCAGGTAAAGTATGCACTGCATTTTGATTAAACCAAGTTTGAGTCCAGTTGAGGAAGAGACAGGGTAAAACTTTTTTATCCTATCCTATATTAACGTGGAAGTTTTGTATCGGGTTAGCTCACTCTTCGGTAACCTGAGCAGAAGGTATGTTCCAGTTAAGTGAGGCAGTATTTTCTGTTTGCAGCAATTATCCACTGATGGTGGCATATTAAGAGCATCAATTCATTGTTGTTACAATTACTATTGTTTTTCGAATGCCGATTTTTTTTTATCCCAAATGATCACATTTTTCACTGCCTGAACATGCCCCAAAACTCACCAAACTTGGAATATATGTCACACCTGCCAAAAAATGTCATAATCTATTATCGTCCTCAATTTTCACCACTCGGTGGCGCTATAATCAAGGAAAGTGCTTTTTGGCTTATAACTCACATATACTTTGTCACACATTCAAAAACCTTATAGCCACGCGTTCACTGAAATGCACTGAATCTCGTCATATGGGCCGTGCCCATTTCTGCCAACCGTTTTTTTTTTCGCAAATTCCTGAAATATCGCAGCCCGACTTTTTCGAACTCCTCCCAGGCGATTTCACCCATTTGCACCAAACTTTGCACACAGCATCTGTGGACTCTCCTGACAAAAAGTTGTTGAAATAATTTTGATATTCCAAATAATACTCAAGTAAAACAACTTCCTGTACATTTTGCTCAAAACACAAAGTGTTGCATATCTCCACATGGGTCTGTCTCAATGACCTGAATAAAACTCAGGTGACTACTTCCCAATGAGCCCCTGAGACTGTGTGCAAAATTTTGCCAGATGACCACTAGGTGGCACAGTTTAAATTGAAGGATTTTATATCTCCACATCGGTTGGTCGGATTAACACCAAACTTGGTAGAATCATTGACAATGCCCTCCTGACGATCGCTGACGAAACGCGTTGCCAGGGGTTAGCAGAGGACAGTATAGTGCCCCCTGGAATATTAACAATCCAAGCGATTTTTTGGCAACTTCCTGTACATGTTGCTCAAAATACAAAGTGTTGGATATCTCCACACTGGTCTGTCCCAATGACATGAAACCCAGGTGACTACTTCCCCATGAGCCACTAAAGCTCTGTGAAAAAATTATAGACTTACTTTTTCCAACTCCTCCTAGGCCATTTGACCGACTTATCAAAAGTTTCACCTACGTCACACTTGGTGGTGTTCCATTTTGATGCTTCGCCATAAAACCATCAACTCAGTATTATTTCCACATACAATTTGCCATCAACTCCAAATTGCTCAAACATGTAGAGAGTCTTGCCCTGAATACATCTACATGGCACACCCTGACGGGCGTGGACTGCGAGGGCCTATTCATCGCTGCTTGCAGCTTTAATTTTCCATTAACTTTAATTCATATCAGTTTGTACACATATAAGTGGAGGCATTTATGTGTTGCTGCAGGGCAGGCAAGGATTTTATGCCCTCCCACTCCCATCATTCGAGTCAAAACACAGCGAGAGAGAGCTCAAGGTCTTACCTCCTTGCTGTGCTGGGCTCTCAGGGATCAAATCTTCTATTTTAGTGACTCTGTGACCTTCAGCGACCTTCACAGCCACAGCTCGGCAGATCGCCCCAATCTTCCTCTCTAGGGAGCGCACACCTGCTTCTCGGGTGTACCTAAAACAGCAAACACACAAAAGATGAATACAATTAGTTGGGGATGAGGTTTCACTGGCAATGTAACTTTTGTTTCAACAAACGCTGTCATGGTTTGGATTGCCAGAGGAGAGCCTGAGAATCTGCATTCCCTCATTCACACTGAGCTATGGAGGCTGATTGTGCAATTTCTCCCACTTGAAAAGATTAGAGAGGCCTGTAATTGTCAACATGGGTAAACCTCAACCATGAGAGACAGAATGTGGAAAAAAAACCCAGAAAATCACATCGTTTGATTTTTAAAGAATTTATTTGCAAATCATGGTGGAAAATAAGTATTTGGTCAATACCAAAAGTTCATCTCAATACTTTGTTATGTACCCTTTGTTGGCAATAACGGAGGCCAAACGTTTTCTGTAACTCTTCACAAGCTTTTCACACACTGTTGCTGGTATTTTGGCCCATTCCTCCATGCAGATCTCCTCTAGAGCAGTGATGTTTTGGGGCTGTCGTTGGGCAACACGGACTTTCAACTCCCTCCACAGATTTTCTATGGGGTTGAGATCTGGAGACTGGCTAGGCCACTCCAGGACCTTGAAATGCTTCTTACGAAGCCACTCCTTTGTTGCCCTGGCTGTGTGTTTGGGATCATTGTCATGCTGAAAGACCCAGCCACGTCTCATCTTCAATGCCCTTGCTGATGGAAGGAGATTTTCACTCAAAATCTCTCGATACATGGCCCCATTCATTCTTTCCTTTACACAGATCAGTCGTCCTGGTCCCTTTGCAGAAAAACAGCCCCAAAGCATGATGTTTCCACCCCCATGCTTCACAGTGGGTATGGTGTTCTTTGGATGCAATTCAGTATTCTTTCTCCTCCAAACACGAGAACCTGTGTTTCTACCAAAAAGTTCTATTTTGGTTTCATCTGACCATAACACATTCTCCCAGTCCTCTTCTGGATCATCCAAATGCTCTCTAGCGAACCGCAGACGGGCCTGGACGTGTACTGGCTTCAGCAGGGGGACACGTCTGGCAGTGCAGGATTTGAGTCCCTGGCGGCGCATTGTGTTACTGATAGTAGCCTTTGTTACTGTGGTCCCAGCTCTCTGCAGGTCATTCACTAGGTCCCCCCGTGTGGTTCTGGGATTTTTGCTCACCGTTCTTGTTATCATTTTGACGCCACGGGGTGAGATCTTGCATGGAGCCCCAGATCGAGGGAGATTATCAGTGGTCTTGTATGTCTTCCATTTTCTAATAATTGCTCCCACAGTTGATTTCTTTACACCAAGCGTTTTACCTATTGCAGATTCAGTCTTCCCAGCCTGGTGCAGGTCTACAATTTTGTCTCTGGTGTCCTTCGACAGCTCTTTGGTCTTGGCCATAGTGGAGTTTGGAGTGTGACTGACTGAGGTTGTGGACAGGTGTCTTTTATACCGATAATGAGTTAAAACAGGTGCCATTAATACAGGTAACGAGTGGAGCCTCGTTAGACCTCATTAGAAGAAGTTAGACCTCTTTGACAGCCAGAAATCTTGCTTCTTTGTAGCTGACCAAATACTTATTTTCCACTCTAATTTGGAAATAAATTCTTTAAAGACGTTTACACCCTCACCTTTACCCGAACACGTGAGGTGCACGTATTTATTCAACTTCCTGAACACAATCTCAGATCAGCTGATGGACAGGAAGTGGTAGTTTTGCCGATGAAATCCACATTTCATTTATTCATCCAGAAAATTAAATTAGTTAAGATAAGAGCTGCACAAAAATGTGGTTATGCTATTCTATAATTAAGTTGAGGTCATATTAAGATGGTGTTGTTTCGACCCCTGCTGAGTGTGTTATGCATGGGTCTGTGTGGACCTGCTGATTATATCCTGCGTGGTCTCCTGTGGTATATGCAGCTGCTGAGGTGTTAATCCATGCTGCTCCAACTGGTTTGGGATCAGGTGACGGTGAGCTATCTCCACCCTCTCCTCCTGTGTGTAACCTGAAACACACATGGATTAATCATAGCACACCTCTGTCATCGTTTGGAGTCACTGCTGACAGTTTTTAAAAAAGGATAAAAACTGATGGATCAGAAGTATATATTAGTATATATTATACAAAATAGTTTTTACATGCACAGATACAAAACAAAGCGAACAACATGGAAACAGGGAAGATATACAGTATAGATGTTAATTGAGGTACAAGGCTGCGTCATGTGATCTAACTTAACCTAGTTATTGTAGCAAAGAGTTGGGAGGATACTTATTTCCTGTAGCCTCTACATAATAAATTAAGGGCTGCTAAGTGTTATGGAATTTGTCAACAGAGCCTTGTGATGTGAATCTAAGCTTTCCCAGTTCTGAGTTGCTGCTAAACATCTTTTATCAACACGGTGTCAGTGGGAGGATGTGTCTGTTTCCAACTGAATAAAATGAATCTACCTTGCCAGAGTTGAAAGGAGTCCTTTAAGAGGACTGTCCTGTCCCAGTATCCCAAGAACAGCCAACACTCATCTTTTTTTTTATTTCTTGCCAACACCTGGCGCCTCCATTATCCACTAAACAACTTCAGTGCTGACAGGTTGGTTGGATATTTGGGCTTGTTGTGCTGCTGTGTTAGCCAATGTAGCCTCAAGGCGCTAGCCTCAAGCTGAGATGAAGAGCAGACTGCAGATGTTTGGTTCGCTCACCTGTTTTTTACTCCACACCTCCAAACATGAAGCCTTTAGCTGCAACCAAAGCTGACTCAAGAGACGTCACTCTAATCAGAGACTTTAAACAACCTTAATCAAATTCGCTGTAGCACCACCCAACATCTGTAAACAGACTCTGATACATTTAATGTGCCCTAAAAATAAAGGCCGAAGGTTCTATTTATAAACACAAAAAGCAGCAGGCTATGAAACCAAACCCTGTGGTGTTTTTTTTATCAGTCTATCACTCAATCTCCAATCCTCTGTGTCAATGCAGCACCTTGACACGCACCCCTTAAATGAACTATACTCATTTCACCAGTTCAGAGCACAAATGCCCACTTGCTTGTTGAGCTCATGGTAATTACATGAAAATAAATAAAAATGCAATCACCAATAAGCATTCAACCACGTGACAGCATGGGCACCATATGACCTGACTGCTCTCTGTCTCTTCTGTAAATTAGATTTAATCGCCGTTAAACTGGCAAACAGGCGAGTTACAAGTGACTTCAACAGGCAATAAAAGTATGACAGAATATATTAAACAAAATGTATTTCCAGACTTAGATAGACTGATAGCTAAAAAGGAGGTGCTGCATGCAATCACGCGGGTGCCGGTCTCAGTGTGGGAGGTACAGAATGCTGTTCCAGGAGGATCCGGCACAATAAAGCCCCGTACGTTTCAGTGTGTAAAACAGTGTAATAAGAACAATTCAGCGAGCACTTTCGTAGGAATGTGCCACTGATCCTTTTAAATGATCTTTTCTTGGTTGTTAGTAATAACACAGGTTATCATCTACAGCTCATTAGTCTCTGTCTCTGCAACATTCTTGAGCAGCTTTAACAATTTTTTTCTGGATATACTTCAGGTAATGTATGTTAATGACAACAGTGTCTTATCTTTGACATCTTTTAAACATGTTTTAGAAGACAACAGAATGGCTTGATGGCACAGGTGTTCATAAAAACTAATTCATGGCTACAGATAAAGCATGGAGCTGTTTTTTCATCTGTTCCCTGAATATAATCATAAAGATTTATTGACATCACCTGAGCAAGAGTTTGTCTTAAGATCAAATACATCTGTGCAGACGGTTCCTGAGAGTGACTTTCACCCACCTGGTACCTGCAGCACCTCCATCCTGTCCAGCAGGGCCGGGGGAATGGTCACTGTGGTGTTTGCAGTGGCAATAAAGAGCACTTGAGAGAGGTCGAAGGCCACGTTGAGGTAATGATCTGTGAAGCTGTGGTTTTGCTCCGGGTCCAGGACCTAAAGTGGCATTTAGAGACAATTACAGCAGGTGTGTTGAGAGAAAAAAAACAATTAAAAGAAGAAATAGTGAGTATGTACAATAAATGCTTACTAGCAGGTCCCGCAAAGGTTTAGGTTAGGCTTCGAGCATGTAAAAGTTATGCTGAATGATGACATCTGACTCTTCTACTAAGTGATCTGAATGAGGGCGCTGACCTCTAGCAGTGCAGCTGCAGGGTCTCCTTGCAGGCTCTTCCCGAGTTTGTCCACCTCGTCCAGGAGGAATACAGGATTATTGACACCGACTGTCTTCAAACCATTGATGATGCGGCCAGGCATGCTCCCTACATATGTGCGCCTGGAGAAATGGGCAGAGGACCTATTGTATTGATGTGAAACTGAAACAGAACTGACAGCAGTAAAGTGAAGAAACATATACATAACAATATGTCATCTACTTTTTGTAAAAGTATGCACTGCATTACCATACAACATAAATACATCTTGGAAAAATTAAGAGCCCAGCAGTGTTCTCTGTTACACATTAACTTATGAAAGCAAGTTTCAATGTCAAGTTGTCGAGCAAAAGAATAAAAAGAGTAAACACAAACCACACAAATCTTTTTTTTTTTTTTTGGACTTTGTATGGCTTCATTGATAGGACAGCTACAGACATGACAGAAAACAGGATGAGAGAGAGGGGAAGTGACACTCAGCTAATGGGCCAGACAAACCACACAAATCTTAGTAAGAAACCACTGGAGAGGTGTATTTCTCAGACAATTCTTTTCTGAAGTTGAACAAATCGCATGATCAACCGTTAAAGAGCTTTCATCTTTATCTCTCGCTCTCCTGCTGTTGGTATGCCGGACACATGTTTCTCATCTGACTGATGGAGGCTGTCTTAACTCTGCTTCATCTGCCTTTAAAACACCCGGATTAGAACCTGCAACCTGAGATGAACTCTGCTGCCCCCATTCCCCTCTCTGCATAGACCCTCAAAGTAGCATAATCTCTGATATCTGGTCTATCAATAAAACCCATCGGGGAGTACACAAACAACGAAGCATCTGTGTTTGTGTGTCTTGATACAGATCAGACTTCCTGCTGTACAATATACACTGTTGTTCATTATCAACTTCTGTTGTTTTTGCTGCACTTATACTTGATGTATCACATGAGAGAAACAGCTAATATCTAGGTTAAGTCATAGGTGATAGACGGACGGATGGACGGACAGACGGACGGGGCGGGGCTGGCTGGCTGGCTGGCTGGTTATTAAATGGCATGCAGCTGGAATATATCGACCAGATTTTTTAAACTGTTGGACTGAATCAAAAATAATTATGTTTGAAATGCAATCCAGATACTTCACTCACCAGGACTCATTGCTCCACACAGCAGTGGAGAGCGCCCACAGAGCCATGGTAAGCTCCGCCATCAAAATATTTAACTGCCATGCCATGTTTTAGTCAATGTTTCAGTCATCCGTGTCCTAAAACTAGATCACAAGATACCTAGCTGCTTAATGTATTATTCTCATATCTTTGACACATCTCCAGCATCATTGCGCTCGCTGGTCCAGGAGTTGTTATCTTATTAGCATACCTGTGTCCTCGGATGTCAGACTGGTCACAGACGCCTCCCAAAGCAATGCGGTGAAACTCTCTGCCCAGAGTCCTGGCTATGGAGCGACCCACGCTAGTCTTGCCGACCCCTGGAGGCCCCACAAAGCAGAGGATGGGGCCCTATAGACACAGCGCCATCATGAAATTAACAGACAAATACATGACACATTTACAGAAATCCCTGTTCATTTTTCATGATTGACTCTTGTTTTATTCAACCCTGATTTAAAATTTTTGAATAATTCAAAAATGAAATGTGTTTATAGACAAAGTCTGTATGAAGCATTCCTGAGCCCATGTAGTAATATCATTATAAAATAATGTGTTTCACAAAGTGGAGAACCTCTCCTCATCGTGAACGACTGAGCCTTTTGAGGACGCACTCAATTCATCCTTGAGTCAAAGCTGACCTCGGTACAAAATTTGAAGAAATTCCCTTTCATGAAATCATAAAGTCAATTTCTGCCTGCCTGAGCTGCCATATCCCCTTAAACCCCCCCCCCCCCCCCCCACTCTGTTTCTTAGATGACATGTCAACAACCAACCTGAAAACAATCAAACAATAAACTGCTCCTCATATTCTCAACTATTGCCAAGAAAAATATCCTCATTAACTGAAAATAGAAAGAACCTTATACAATGGAAAAATATACTCATGGATCACATCTCTACGGAAAAAACAACCTTCATCCAAAACTGCAACAGAGCCCCTCTTTCAACTTTTTTTTTAAATCTAATTACGAACTATTTTTTCTTTATTGCCCCCTGTATGATTATTACTATTATCATCATCATTATTGTTATTATTATTATTATTATTATTTTTATCCAGTTAACTATGGGCGAAGGCCAGGGTAGAGCAGAAGCTGCCACATGAGGTGCCAACTGCACATCGACATGTAGCTCAGTTCCACCCAAGGGGAGCTGGGAACCAGCAACCTTCCGATTACTGGTACACCAGCTCTATCCACTGAGCCACAGCCGCCCCCCAAGGTTAACATGATTTAGCCCCAGTAATCCCTGCAGGATAAGGGGGATAAAAAGCAGTAACATCCCCGCGACCCTCACGAAAAAAGTGTAAGAAAAGGTAAAAAAATTATCATCATTATTATTATCATCATTATTACTTTTTTTTTTTTTTGTCTAAATCCCCTTTCTTCTGTCAACACATCTTGCCCCATTCTTCCCTGCCTCCTTACTCCTGTCCCCCTGCCTCCTTTTCTCTCTTCCCCTAAGGAAAGAAAAAAAAAGCAAAAAGAAATGAAAAAGGGAAACAAACCAACAAACAAATTATAAATAAATAAAACAACATCTGAATAAATAAATTGACTGCCCACCCCCACCCACATGCACACAAACTGTCTTTCAACACCCTCAACATACTATGTAATATACTCATTTGTTTTTGCCTCTTTGTTTAATGGTCCAGTTTTGTCTTTCTGTCTCCACTTTTACACTTTTTATGACACATTTGTGTCTTTTCTGTCATGTCTCTCCCTTGTCATGTGTTGCATCACCTAACAAAAAAAATAAGGCATTCTTAAGATGTCATGTTAACAGAACATGAGGTTGCCTAGAGCTCTGACCTTTTGCTCTAAACCTAATCGGTTCATCCTTGAGTCCAAGAGTGGGTTTGTGCCAAATGTAATGAAAATCCCTTCAGGCATTCTTAAGATATCAATTCATGAGTCAGGAAGTTGCTGTGACCTTTGACTTCTGACCTCAAACATCTAATCATTTCATCCTTGAGTCACTGGAAAATTGTGCAAAGTTTGAGGCAAATCAGATAACCCAAAAACATAATGCCTCCAGCCCTGGAAATTGCAAGTGTGGAAGCATAAAAAACATAGAATGCTATTTACCAGTACACCCTCTTTCAGAGCTGAAATCTTAACTGTAGCTGCTGAGCTAAAAGCACAAGGTGGGTGCTAATTATGATCTCGCAGCTGCTGAAGACAAGCTGTATGTGTTCTGTTTAGTTTATTTCAGGTTTTTATTGACTGTAATCTAAAAAAAGGAATCCTGAGAAATGATGTTTCGCATCGAAGCTCCAGAAATGTTTCGTAGACTACAAAATGTAAGCCGTCTTAACATCAGCAGGAGTGAGTTGATAATGACTGAGTTTATGTTTTTGGGTCAACTTTTCCTTTAATGGACTGAAGTATCCATAAGAAAGTACCTTCAGTGAAGTCTTCAGCTGTCTAACAGCCAGGTACTCCAGCACGCGTCTCTTTAGCTTGTCCATGGCATAGTGATCATTGTCCAACAGAGTCCGAGCAGCTCGGATGTCCAGGCAGTCTGAAGAGTGTGCGTGGGGGGAACATGGATGAGGTGGATGGATAAAAAAAAAAAAACAAAGAGAAAACATAAAGGTAATAAAAGACTAAGACAGCAATGAAAGCTGCAGAGACAGAATGACCGCTATAGTGAGAAAGAGAGGAGGAAGAGGGGACAGAGAACACTAGTGTCCTTGAGTGGTTTTGGCAAATACGGATCTATCAAGGACCCTACAACTTTATTATTATTACTGTTGCTGCCTTTTCTTATTTAACACATGTGCCATGTACAAGTGCTTTAAAAGTGCTTTACTTTGTATATTGTATATTTCAGTTGTATACATTTCTTTATTACACTGTTGGCATTCTGTGGACACCAAAGGAAGAATTTCATTGTACAGAGAAATATGTTTCTTTACTGTGCATATGACAATAAACACCCTAAATCTTGAATCTTAATAGTTTCCGTCA
Source organism: Acanthopagrus latus (assembly GCF_904848185.1). Taxonomy (NCBI): domain Eukaryota; kingdom Metazoa; phylum Chordata; class Actinopteri; order Spariformes; family Sparidae; genus Acanthopagrus; species Acanthopagrus latus. Next base: position 23,753,956 of record NC_051046.1, on the reverse strand, counting down.
CAGCACAGCCTGGGGTCAGCAGCAGAGACAGAGCAAAACAAAGCAGCTGAAAAGATTGTTAATATTATCATTTTTATCATTAGTGTTGTTATGACAACAACTTCCTCTATAGTCACCCAGAAGTTTTAGCAACATTAGCTTCACTCAGAGTTGTGTTTGTGTTCACCATGTGTTCTCCATGCTCCTTCAGCTTGGACCCGAACTCTTATCCCCCCCCCCTCGTATTTTTCTATTATTCATTTCTTGACTGACTTGAGGTAGTTGCTATTCATTTTATTCATCCCCCGCACTATATTTACCCTTCAGCATCGAAAGACTGGTGCAAATTTCTTGTATGTGAAAACCTTGTTTCAATATAAATTGTTTACTTCAACTCCAGAGGAGCTCTACAAAGCAAATAAATATGAAATTGGCTACGCTCAAACACTAAACACAGTTATCGCCACAATCTTACACTCAACACATGTTAGGCATTGCTTAAACACTGGGCAGGGAGACTCCTTCAGCTTAGATCTAAAATATGGCTTTACATGATGCCAAAGGTATTGTGCTGCTTTTCTAACAACAGGTAGTGAAAAAAGTTGTACCTGCTTGGCCATGGTGCATGCTGAAGAGTATTGTGCCCCTTTTCCACCGGTCAAAAATCCCACTTAATCCCCTAAAATCGAGCTTTTGTGTGCAACGGGAATGTGTAAACTCTGCATTTATGCCCAGGTCAAGTGACTCTAGTAAGCACAGGTTTTTCAGCTCGGTTCAGCTTTGATCTAAACGTAAACGTAAGAAGGTATTTGGGATACGGTCCATTAATGACATTTCATTAGAGGACACAGTGTTGGAGGTGGTGTCCATATATTTGGAAGCCAAAAAGGTTTGACGTCCCAGCTTTGAAAATACATGAATCGCTAATAGCCAGCTAACTTTAGGTCTGTGAACAACAAACCTGTGTAGACTGCCAATTTTGGTGGAAAAGCGATATTAGAGATCTCTTGCTGTATCTGAGGCATCTGTGTGTCTGTGTGTGTGTGTGTGTGTGTGTGTGTGTGTGTGTGTGTGTGTGTACCTTGACTCCCCATTTACCTTTGGTGCTTTTGCTCCATGGTAATTCTACCATCAGGTCCAGGTAGTTTCTTGTCAGGGCATACTCGGGCATAGACTGAGGCATTTTCTTCAATCTAAAACAGATGAAATAAAAGAAATGCCAACACTGGTCCGACTGTGGACAAAGACTCATCCTGATTTAACACAGAAAATGGAAGGCCAAATCGTCAAGAAAAAAAAAAAAAAGATTTAAAGATAGAAATGATTTTTTACAATATCCAGATAGGAAATAGGAAATAACAATAGCAACATTATGCATCTATATATTATATTAAAGGATCAAAGAATCTAATTAGCTTTAAAATGTTAGATTATTGTCTTGGTAAAAGCCTTTTTTTAAATTAAAAATAAATAAATAAATTGCTGCAATCTGATGTGCCATTGTTTAACCAAAAATATTAACTTTTAAAAATGGTGCAGTCAAAAGTAAAATTTCACCCCAAAAAATATATCTTTTAACTGTAGCTGTTACAGAGTGAACACAAATGACTGATTAAGGTTTATACAACATTATCTTAAAGAGGAGCTGAAAGTTTAATCAGGGAGAAAATTCACCTTTTGAGCTCTTTGAGGCAAACTCTGAGCGCAGCGTCAGGCATGTTGGCCCCGTGGACCTTCTTCTCCAAGGCTACAGTGTCATCGCCATCTTCTTCTTCATCTTCCCCATCCAGATTGAACTGCCGGCCCGGGAAGACTCCACCTTTACGCACCGACAGCACCTAAATAGTTGAGACGTGGGCGGTAAACAGGCAAATGTTGAAATCAAATGTGTTTCCAGATTACTGTCAGGAGAATTTGAAGCAAACATTTGAGATGCTAGCTGTAAAACTAGGCAAGGGGTGGTTTCACCCAGAAGTTGGCTGCACAGGCAATGTTACGCATTGCTGTAGTTGAAAACGTTAGAAGAAGAAGAGGTTACAAACTGGAAAAAAAACTGGCTGCCAACTGCCAAAAACCCACAAAGAAGAAGAAGAAGAAACAACCAGTCACCTTGGCGTTCTATAAGGTAGAGTGGGAATTAATCTGGGAATAAAAATCTTATATCTGGAATAAAAATCTAGAATATCTACCAACATGCCGACAGTGGACACAGCTCATCAGCCATGTGAGTTAAAAGTTTGCAGTATCAGAACTTATTTAACAAGGTATTTGCTTTCACCATTAAGCACATTAACTTTTGTTTGTTACCCTCTTCTCATTGTCAGGATTTATTTTCCTGGTTTTCTGCAGCAGTTTCAGCCCCTCTATCTGTTTGGTCAACATGGGCAGGGCCTTCTTAAAGCGTTCCTCCAAGCTCACTGCATCCAGGACCTTCACAACACACACAGACATACAGACACTTGATTAGAGAAAACTTTCATTTTGACTCTTTTCACCAGGACTGATAAATCCTGTCTGGTTCATTGTAAGATGCTGTAATCACATCAACTACTAAAAAAAAACCATTCACTTCACCTGCAGTTTCTCTTTGTTTGAGGTGCGGATCATGGAGGCCACCACATCAGGCAGAGTTTCCCTGGGCAAACTGTCCAATAGACGCCTGAACTTAGCCACCACGGGAACAGACATGTCCAACATGCCTAACAACTACACATACACACACACACAGGTGATAAGATGAAGTGGCACAATTGTGTAATCAATCACAGATGACAAATTGTGCCTGCTTCTTGTTATTTTGAGAAATTCTCAGTTCACTCACAGATTTCCAGGAAAGTGAAATTACCTTGTCATAAATTGTAAATGCATACATAGAAGCCTTCCGATGCCTTTTGATTAACTGTACATACTTTGAGTTATAGGTTTACCAACTCCCATAAGTGTTAGCAGCTGCAACCTGCAGGTGTTCTTACCACCAAGATAAGATAAGAAAGAACATATTCATCCTGAGAGTAATCTGTTGCCTGACATCCTCAATATTTGTGTACACATGTTGGAGGAAGGTGATGCTTGAAGATGAGATGCCTTCAGACTCAGCTCAGCCCACAACAGAGGTCGACTTACCTCTGCCTCTACATGCTCATTATTCAAAGGAGCATGTCAACATCTCAGGGACTGATCAGATGATCCCTTCAAGATTTTTCATTTTGCAGTGAAGAGGTGAGGGGAACAACTTCCCACACAGCAAGGTGAAAACAGAACTTCTGGTTACGAACTGACACATTTTCACAAGCGGGACATACCCGTTAAGGTTAATCCTCCTCTGATATCATCAAGTTATATTTTTTATGGGTTCTATGATGTCAAGGTTGAAGAAATGGGGAAAAACTTAAAGACAATGGGAAAATAAACTGAACAGCAACAGCTAATCATGAAACCTAATTTATCATATTTCTCTAATCAATGACATATTGCTGTAAGTTCTCTGTGGACTGTGTTTTCATTTAACTCTCTAACCATTACATGAACTATGGGGAACTAAAGGTCTAAAGACTAAATTATGGGTTGAAGGAGCTAGTCTGGAAAAGGCTCTCAGATCTGTAGAAACCACTACAACTGGTTTATTTTAACAGGAAATTGACCTAAGACCTTTGAACTGAATTCCATGTATTAGCGAAAAAGGATCTAATTTTCCTGTTCCGCTTGATTAAGCCTAATCCTTTAACATAATCAAGCAGATATTTTTTCTAGTTTTCAAGAGAAAACTAGAAAGCTAGAAAGCCTGTGAGCCTGCACCTTGTTATTGGAAGGTCTCTGGTTGGATTCCCCTGGTCTGCATGTCAAAGTGTCTTTGGGCGAGATACTGAACCCCAAACTGTTTCTGATGCGCTGGTCGGAACCTTGCATAACAGCAACCAGCATCAGTGTATGAATGTGTATGAATTATTGTAAGTCGCTAAACAAAAGCATCTGCTAAATGCCCTGAGTGTAAATGTAGACTACCTCTTCTTTCCCAGTCACACACACACAGACACACACCTGTACAGCAGCCTGGTAAAACTTCTTGGACAGCTCCCCCAGCTCTCCGTCTTCTGCTGTAGCACCTTCAGTTGCTGGAGTCGTGTACTGATCCAGTTTATCCAGTTGCTCCACCTGACAATTGTTTTGCAATTAGAGAGACACATCCTGCAGTCGCATTCATTAAAGCATTTGTACTTCTTAAAATACTGATGTATAGGTGTTTTAGGTCCTATATTGGCTATAAAAAAGGATCTATTAGAAAATAGGGACCCTACTTAGACAATGTTTGACAAGATTTCACAATATCAGGAGATTAAAATACCCTATGGAGTTTTTGACCACAGGTAGTGCAATGGAGCACTGATTTTATGGAGGATTTTGTTTGTATCAAGCGCTCACATGAGGATGCACTTGTGCAAGACGTGATACGCATTCCTGCAGCTGGAGTCACACTATTCTGCTTATTGAGAGTTGACAGCACAAAATGCACATGTTATACCTAGGAAATTGAGTAGGTTGCCAATAAAAGACAAATTGCGGTGTTAAGTCAGTTTGATGTTATCATATATCAATAAGATAAGACCAATAATGTTATAAGTCATTACAGCTTAAAAAGCTAGGAGACATAGTCCATTAAACATATAAAGGACTCCTTTTATGTTTGTCTGGGTTTCAGACTTGAGTACTTTTGATATATACAGATGATTTTCAGTGGAAAACACAATATACAGAAATAAATGGCAAATGGATAAAATAGACGGTCTAACTGCTTTTCGTGCTCATCTCCCATTCAGTTCACACTGAGGTTTGCTAGTAACAATCATGCGATACCCGGCCCTTACGTCGAGGAGCAGCTCCCCTTATGGCACCATATTGTGTTGCGTTCTTTTGATAATTTCAGACAACAAGAATGCGCGACTTTTGTCGAACAGCCCTTGACAACATTTAGCAGAGGGTTGACTTAATCAGCTCTTTGGGGACTGCCACAAAAGAAGCCTGTCTTCTGCTAAACTCAGGTGGGTGTCAGATGAGAACTGGCCACATTAACTTTGAATGCAGATCCCGATAACAGGACGGATGGAGGAATTTTTAAAAATGTATTCCTTTGATATTGACTCAGTTTTACCTCTGCCAGGACAAAGGGGCGCTCCTTCAGCAGACTTGAGACACGAAAGCGGCACAATCCGGTGATGAGGAGGCTGTAGTGAGGCTTTGGCCAGTTACTGCCCACCACCTGCACTGCTATCCCCGCTGTACCAATTCTACAGACACACAGAAGGACAAAAGGTGAGAGTGAGCCAGACAAGGTGGGTGTCCACAGAATGTTTAAATAAGACCTGTCAAACCACACATGCACAAACACATAAAATATGTTTCTAATTATGTGCTTGCATTGGTGTGGCCATGAATTTCTGGATTTTTAGATTTTCAGTGAAGCTAAGTACCAGCCACCACAGAGGAGATGACTACTGTGTGTGTGTGTGTGTGTGTGTGTGTGTGTGTGTGTGTGTGTGTGTGTGTGTGTGTGTGTGTGTGTGTGTGTGTGTGTGTGCAGGCACATGGATCTTGATTGATGCCTTCTAAAGGTACTCTAAGACAAGACACATGTGCTGTATCAAGGGAAAAAGCAGGTTGGATAACCAGGACTCGATCCCCCCTTTCCCCTCTACAGTCATGCCCTGTTAGTGTGGCTTACCACAAGAACACAAGGGACATTCAAATACCTTCTTTCTTTCCTGTCATTTACAAAGTCTAACCCACATCAAGGATCCTTTCACTGCATTTGTTCTGGGTACTTAAGAGCAGCGGCGGGGCACAGTGCAGCGCTAAGACACCAAGTTTTGTGCCTTAACATGCAGTGCCCTGTTTAATGTGAATAATGTAACATCTTTGTCAGCGATTAATATTCTATTTTTTCCAGCAAGGTTTGCCTCTAGAGACAAAAATAAGCTACATAATTACCAGACTAGCTGTTGCAAGCTGGTGAAAGGTTAAAGTCCACCTCTCTGTGCTTTGGCTGATTGAGTTTGACCGCGGTAGACTTTTCTAGAGCAAATCACACACTGCAAGTTTTGTCCAAAATTATGATCGGTGTATAAAAACTTTGAGATGCTGGCTATCCTTTTAGAGGCATAAAAAATATACCAAATCACTTGATTTGCAAAATGTACTGTCCATGCCAATGAAACATGGTAACAAAACCTAACCTGCTAAAATCGAATGGTATTTGAAATGAGTGTTGGTCTGTGCATTATGTCCATCATGTCTGTCATGATTTTTTTTTTTGGGGGGGGGGACTGCATGACTGTAACTATGTAACTTTCCTCAGCAGTGCAATCACGAACACATCACCAGATACAGTTACAGCTATTCTCATCAAATGGCCATCCTTATATTTATCCTACATCTACAAGCTAGATAATAGTCAAATGCTTGCTTTTAGTCTGAGTGGCTTTAACTTTATGTGTAAGGACTTGGAAAGATCAAAGTACTCTGTTTTCACAAGACAATGGCACACATTTGAGGACATTCTGATAAATTAAAATACGTATGTGTAGTTCAATTTTCTTCCTTATCCTGTTATCATCTTGTGACCCCTCGGGTTTGTTTGGTGACTTGCTTGAGGGGCCCCGAGCCCCAGGCTGGAGGTCCTGTACAGCATGTCCTAACGTCTCGCCTCCAAAACAACATCAACAACAACAACGAAATGACTCAGCTGTCGCTACAGTACCGAGCTATATGACGAAATGTTATTACTTATGCAACGTGGGGAGGTCGTCGGTGTCGTGCTCTGGGTCTCTGGTGTTGGGAATCACCCCTATGATGGTGCTTTTCAGCGAAGTCCCCCTCAGCAGCCGCTGGCTCACCAGGTGCATGTTCCGCGGAGAGTCCACGCTGAACCTGACGGTGGAGCCCGGCAGGAGCACCCCTTCATGTGACAGCAGCAGCGGCAGACGGCTCGGTATCTTAATTCCACCGTCGGAGGTCATTGTCCGGTGTTTTAAAAGCCAGGGCACTCTTAGTAACACAACACTGGCAAACAAATACGCACTTTACCCGCTGTCAAACTGTTAAGCCAAATGTAAACATGAGCCTTCCGGTGAGCACTTTCGAAATAAAAATACAATTGACGACCCGACTACATAATTAGCTAATAGTGTAGAAATGAAAGTGTCTATCGCTTCAAAAATAATGTGTATGAGATGAAAATAATATCGGTTTTGTTTTCACGGTGACTTTTACGACATTTGATGCGATACAATGGACATGCATTTTTTTCCCCGTCTCCTCTTGATACGACTTCCTGTACTCTGTGGACTGACTACGGGAAGTACAGAGGGACAAGCTAATGTTATCGCATAATATGAAAACTGAGAGAAAATTGGCAAAGAGTCTGTAACTTGTGTTTTAAAATAGGTTAGGGATGTCCAAAGTCGGCCCACGTTTAGGTTCATCAGGTTTTATTTGGCCAACCAGATGTTTCTAGTTAAACAATAAATAAGCTTAAGTTTAAGATTAAAATGTTCCTTTATTGATCCAGCTTGGCAGAAATTTGCAGGTAACACAGCAGGACGGGGGGAATAAGTGGTAGTACAAGAGTAAGTCTCAAAAAACAGAGACAATATTAGAGATATCTTGGAAGAATAAACTAACAATTTCAATAAAAAACATGATAAAAAAAACATTTTGAATAAAGATAAACATACTTAATACAGTAACTGTCCCTTTATGTCCTGTCCTGTCCTTTTATGTGAATAAACATTTTTTATTATGACACAAATCATTTTATGCCGATTTTTTATTTATTTATATAAAATTCTATTTACATATGTAGGATTCCTAATTATTCATTTGTTTTAATAATCTGAGTTTAGTAGCCAGAGTGACACTTTGCACGGCAAGTCAGTCGATTAAGGGAACTTCATGATGTAGTATCATTTTTACATCATAATAATAAAATACAATAGGTGCTTCCTTTTGGCCTGTGGCCCACCATTAAGTTTTAGCTTTGGCCCACCACAGGAAAACATTTGGGCACCTCTGATGTATGTGGAGCCTGCAATTTCAAAGTGGATCTGTTTCCTTACCTACGTAGAATCAATCAATATCGTAATATTATACACAAGACAACAAAAATGTATTATTGTTATAAATATTTAACACATTTGAGAACACAAACATATTTTCTCTAACTTGTATTATCTTATTTTTCTACATTTTACAGGTATTTTCATGTCTCTAATATTGTAAGTTAACAAAGATAGATATGTTTATGAAGAAATAATATCACCAATACAAGATTGAAAGACCCAGATTTTATTATGCAAGACAACACTTGCAGCATAAGACATTTGAATAATGACTGGACTCTGGACACAAGGTTAGTTGATAAAAATAGCGATTTGTTTTTTTATTTCTTTAATAAAAGTATTGTCACGTAGCATTATACATTTCCAAAAAATAAATACATTCAATATCTTGTGTACAAAAAGAAATCTGCTTCTAAAGACCACAGACAGCAACCGTTCATGTATTTGCAGTTATCATCTCTGTTGTTGCCAGTCAGCTGTGGGAAATATCACTTTGTATTCACAATGAGGGATCTTTGAATATACTTTAAAATGCTCTTATGGTTACACATGGACAACCATACAGTTACATATGATTCATAAAGTACAATACAAATAGAATTACTGCATTCATAACAATACACCAATAATTATCATTCAACTGTTACATCATCATAAAGTTGCATCTGAGAACCTCGGGTAGTCCTTTACATGTGGAAGCTGTCAATGGGCTCTTTTTAGACTTAGGCTCAACCCATTGCTGTGTATATAACATAATCATTGAACAGCATCATTCTACCTCCTCAGGAGTGACACAGGCTTAGTTGGGAGAAGTTAGGAGTGTGTACATGAACTAAAACAAACTTGTCTTAACGTAATGTGTTTCAAATTATGGTTTTAAAGGGTCAATATGTAAGAATCTGAGTTCAAAACATTCAAAAATGAACCAAAATGATCAATATGTAAGTGTGGCCAATTTCTTACACTCCTGCAGTGGGATGGTGGCCATGGTTGTCGACAGGGTAAATCTTTGATTGACCCTGGAGATAATTATGGCACCTCAAAATAAGCCTTTCTTCTACTACCACAGGATTAAAAAGTGTGCTTTTCTAACTCCAGTAGAATTGGCAGCTGAGATACAGGTTTAGAATAGCCAAAAAGTGAATACAATTAAGGAAATGTTACATCAGGTACTGACTAAAACAGCAAGTCATGATTTGCAGGCAGTCAACCAGGTGCATCATGTTGCCACCACTACAACTCAAATTTAAAAACATGGCTCTAAGAAAAACATACAATGCATGAAGTACTGTGCTAATAATATTGAGCACATGACTATGGGCAGGGTAAACGACCCCACTCATGTCACTATATGAGTGGTTGGCTGAAGCTAACAGAGACCTTAGGGTCAATTCATTTCACTTAACTTGCTCTGTTAGTTGTGATTTAATCCTCTGGGGTTTGGCTTGGTTGCATCATGTATGCATAACAACAGCCACCTTCATCTTTTAGCTTCTGGGACATTTGGAAGATTAAGTACAAAATATCAGAGATTGTACATTTCTATGCCAACTCAACACATTTGCAGCATACCTGTTGGGTTTATCTTAAAGGGGCTGGATGTAACAATTTATGGGAATTTTACACACATCAATCCCATAATTTTTATTGACCTTATGTGAGCAGACTTTACAGAAGTTGATAAAATGGGATCTTCTCCTCACTCTCGGTTGCCTACACGAGCCTGTGGACGATTTGTTTAAGTTGCATTTGATGTATTTGTTTCTCAGATTGGGTCGGATTTTCCAAGTCCAAAGGTCGTGAACTTATGCATGTTCTTGGTACCTCATCTCGGTGCCTCTCTCCGTATTGCTAACAGACGGCAACATTAGCTAAAGTTAGTTTAGAAATGGGGTCCTCTGACATAAACTAACAACTGGCTTCCGAAACAACACAGAAATTCCACGGGACCCCGGGAAGTACATCCTGTATATGCATATTCAACATTTATAATTCATTATTTATAGCAATTACAATTGCCTACATGTACTTGAAAATATTCTAAAGAGGGAATAAATGGCCACTTCACTTGGGCTCATTTCCTATTGAGTATGAATTAAATTTTTCCAGTAAAAGAAAATAAAAAAAAACTTTGGTAAATATTAAATAGAAAATGTATCCATCAAAACTATTTACAATACACTTTAACTAATAATGGCCAAAATGAAAGAATCAAGGAATTACTACATGGAATACATTATAATTCCCCTTTTCCAATCCAATTAACCTAACCTAGAGTCTTACCCAACCTTAAAGACAGGCTTTACATCCTGTCAGTTGAGACCTCTCTCTGTGTAAATGGACACTTAGACATCCACTAAGAAAGTGAATCTGATGGAACAAGCCTGTTAAAAGGAAGGGTATTTTTTATTATAAACCCATAGCTACCAATGTTAAATTGCTAAATGACAAATCAATCAAAAATCAAAATAAAAAGCTAAGTGTCACTCAAGTCAGTCATTCAAAAGATTTTCAGAAGGGCTATAGTAAATATAGGCCTCTGTATGTCCGAAGCATTTTAAATGTTTTTCATCATTATAATTTATTTGGAAGGGAGTGTTTTTGTGAAGTGACTAGTAGCTGGTATTAACCAGCAGCTGTGGGTAATCTGTTTAAATTATGCTTTAAAAGGTACAATATATAAGAATTTTAGTTAAAAACACTCAAAAATGAACCAGAATCATCAAGAGAATGTGAAGAAATAACAGTTTTGACATTATGTGAACATCTATATATTGTGAAGAAGACAGTTAGCATGTTAACCAGCTAGCCACAGGCCTGAAAACCTCTTTCTCCCGCTGGTCCAAAGCTCATGTGCAAGATGTGTAAAAAACAACACTCCACTGGTTGTCCGGCTAGCTGCATGGCTAACTGAGCTAACAAGCTACAGTCATGGATGCACAAAAAGAAAACAGTTAGCAGCAGTTAGCAGTTACTTCGGTGATATGCTGTCCCTATTTGAGTGGAGTATGAATTTAAGGTGGCCAATTCTTACATGCTGCACCTTTAAGACGATAAGCCAGTTAGTAACTGAAGATTCTCAGTTAGGGTTTAGGTTGGGTCCGTGTCAATATATCTAGAACTAGAACCTGATTTAGGCCTGCAGGCCCGATTAATGAATTGCATATGATGTGTGCATATGTGTATATACATTCAGCCTCACAACCATGGTGCCTATCAAATTATTTTTCAGTCACTTTCAATCAAGCAGTAAAACAGAAAGAAACTGAGGGGCAATATCAGACAGAAAAACATGACAAGATGTACTGATTTGCTCTGAAGTAAAATCTTGGAATTTGTTGTTGTCAAAGTAAAACTAAACCAAAAAAAACACCCCATAGTTTTGTTTAGCTGTCTTTGCCAGGATTTTCTCACATTTTCTTAGCTGAAATTCTTAAAGGAGGGACTGAAAATACCCCCAAACCAGCCAGGGATGCCAATTTTGTTTGTTCGTACTAACTATAGCCATTGACCCAGTGGCAGACTTGGGATGTATGAGGGGCAGGGGTGAAGAAAATAAAGAGGGCACCTGCTGTCTGCAGTGGGGCACCAGTGCGCTTCTTCTAAATACATTTACAGTGAAGGAGGCCACCTGGAACGCTCACTGTAATGTTACTTCAAATTCAAAATTTTTATAGTCACTGAATAGTTGCCTGATGGAAGAAGTTCGGTCGAAAAAGTAGATATTAAAATGTACAGCTTGGACGGAGGCACATGATTGTATGTAAATTAAAATCCCGTTCTTTGTGTTTGATGAACACATAGAATGAATACATGGGGTGGCAAAAATGAAAAAACTTGTTTGGCAGCTTTTGAATAAGCAATGTGGGACTGTACAGCTCTTAAAATAAAATGTAAATGCAGGCTGCGGGTAAGAGATGCATACAACAACAGAAGTGGGAAGAGAGACCAGTAGTTATCAGTTCGCCGTTAGGTTGAAGTTCAGTTTGTGTACATTGCTCTTGCTCTTGCTGGTTGATGTTTGAAAGAAGCATTGACGGATGAGAGGTCTGGCTATGGTACAAAGTCAGCTGAAGTTCTCAATCCAATGAATAGTCTCTCTTACTGCAACTTGTTGGTTTCTGCAGGTCCACTGGAGCACAGCGCGGGCTTGTCAATGCCACAGTGATGTTCCACTCCAGGTTATGTAAATGCCTCGCTGATGAGGAATAAGTAGCTTGCACCAAACAGTCTGTCTTAGAATCCGAATTAGAAAAGATTTATCTCATATACTCATCTTTTCCAAAAGTATTAAAACAACGAGCTGTCATGCCATCAAGAGACAAATATTCTGGCATCCTGACTGAAAGAGGATTTGAAATTCTGAGGAGTTGGAGCTATAAATCCAAATTTGCTTTATTTCATCTTAGCAGAAAAGTCCAGATGCACCGAAAATCGCCATGAATACTGTTTATGTACCTACAAATTGTCCTGTTGCCCCATCATGATACTGATCCCTTCTCAGTATCAACTGGGTTGACTTGACTCCACTTTCCTCTTCTCAGCTTTCGGGCTGTAAGTCTTTCTTCCTGCCTTTCCTCCAATAAGAAACTCTACAGTCTAAAAGAGAGAAGAGAAGAGAAAATTGATTCGACATCTATGCAACAAAAACGTGTGGGTGTGTTTGACAGTGCTCGTGACAAGAAGGAATTTAAACCATTTCAGAGATGTGAACTCTAGGTTTCACCTTTTTCAACTGTCACACACAGACTAGCTGCAGCTGTATGTGCTGAGCTGCACGATGCTGGTTATATATTTCAGACTGTGACTAAACCGCAGAGACTTGACCCACTCTCGACCTATGTTAAACTAACAGAGTCTGGCCAGCGTCCAAACCACACGCAGACATCTTCAAACAGTGAGGCATCGGTTTGATCACATCAACATCTTTTGCAACCCTTGCAAGCAAAGTTAATTTTGAACTAGGCGAAATATAGCATAAAGGCTAAATTGTACGATGCTCTGTGGTATACATATTTCTGTGCATGGTATAACAAGGTGCTCAGAGGAACAGTTCAACAGTGAAAAGTTGAGATCCATTTTTTTCCTGTTCCATGTCCATACGCTAAATTTGAAGCAACTGCCAACAGCCAACTGGCTTAGTTTAGCTGTTTCATGCTGCATCCAGTCTAAATTGCATATTTTAAACTGGGTTAATACTGAAACAGCAACAGGTTTGCCTATGGTGTGTGTTCCAGTAAGCATACGGCCACCTGTCTACAAGCACCGCTGAGAGGGATAGTGATGTGTCTGCTCCCCACCGTGCTACTACTTATCCTCCTTTCATGCCACTGCATGAATGAAAAATGACCATTTTATTTCCACCAAACCCATGATTTTAACATGTACCGGAGGAGTTGAGTAAGTGTTAAATAGTCAGTCTGTCAAACTTGTGTGTTGAGTGTGTTTGGCAACGTTTTTGACAGGTGGGAATGCAAACATCAGTCATAAGTGCTTTTTTTTGCGTGCAAGAATAACGTCCTGAGCCATACAAACCTGTCTAAAAGGTGTGGTGAAGGCTTTAGCACAAACCACAGCATCAAAGACTTGGACAGAGAGCAAAAGAGGACACAACATCCTCTACAGTAAGGCAGAGCAACACCAAACTATGTTCTGTCTTCACTGCTAACTAAATAATATTCAGTCCCTCATTGACAAATGTGCATGTGATGTATGCAGGTTTACTGCAGTTGCGATGATTATAGAGTCAAGGAACAATGAACCTGCTTGAGTCCAAACCAAGATTGTTGCTGGGAACTGGACCTCACCAAATAACGTACGGAAACACAACTTTATAATTAAATGTAAACTTTAAAAGAAAATATTTGCTGGTTTTCCCTCTGTTGTCCTTGGGCTGAGAAAACCAGACAGATAGCTGTACTTGCTGCTAAAGTAACTGCCAACCAATGTACTGATAACCAGCAGTCAGCAGCTTGTTTCAATGAACTGCTCTGGACCAGGGCCTTCCACTGCCAATGGAGGCCAGTTACAGTACCATGGTGACGTTTGGAGCTTCCTGGTTAACAGATACCCATAACTTTGTTGCTAAAGTAAGCGCTAACTGCTGCGAAATGTAGTTAGCTGCTCAGTAAGGTTCCAAACATGGCAAGGAAACCACCTTGGTGTGTATTTCCTTTTCGTTTTCGGTTTTTCCATCCTAGTCCGACCATACTAATTGGGAGCTGCCTGTCCATGTAGAGTGTGTGTCAGGCAACCACATTCCACGCTATTGGCTGCTGCCTTTTTTACAACAGTTTTCAGCAAACAGTTTTCTATTAGCCATTTCATGGGCTCTCTAAGATCCTCTACTCATATTCCAAAACAGTAGGTCAGAATAGGACAAAACACACGTTGTTGCACACATTCACACATACAGTTTGTCAATATAAAAAAATGCATTTGCTTTTGTATTTCAAGTTTGTGGTTACAGTCTGCAGTGTCACTGGAGGTTTTTTAATTTCCGTACCCTTTGTGATACTCACAGTCCTGCTGCGCTTCTGTGCTGGCGAAGCACTCGCTGAAGAGGCAGTGCATGGTGTGGCAGAAATTGTCCAGAAGAGACTTCGGGGAAACATATCGCCATCTGGACTCTGGCACTCTGTCAGGTTCTTCTGTTAAATTATCCCAAGTGTCCTGGATCATCTCCGGGAGCTCCTGCTGGAACACCTGGACACACACACACACACACACACACACAAGTGAGTTCAAGCCAGGTAGGCAAAACAGCTTGCATATACATAGATCCGTGAGATGCCTTTGTGTTCAAAAATGTCAGTATACCATAAGATGTGAATTATCAATAATGTGATGCAGCATCCAAAATGTGTGAACTTGGGAAAAAAAATGGGGAGATGAAAAATGGGATATAAATGGTGGTTATCTAAGGTTAATATGGACAAGATTTTGTCCTGATGAAAGGAAAAGCAAAAGAGCTGTCCTTTGAAGTGGAACAAAAAGCAGATTAATCGCCCACCGGTCAGTTTTTTCCTTCATCTTTCAAACATTTGGAGAAAGCAAACAGATGTGTGTCCACGTTGAATTTGGACAACACGCACACACGCATGCACGTGCGCACGCACACACACACACACACACACACACACACACACACACACACACAAAGTACGTAGAAGTGTCCAGCTGTTACATTTAAATGATAAGAGAGGATTCTAATTTAAAGGTGCACTGCAGAGGTTTAGTGAAGACATGTTAATCTTCATTTACTGTTTGTTATGCCTGAACAAACTCTCTTTATTTTCATGACTGAAAAAAACTGAATAAACGCTCTGACCTCAAAGGACAAAATACTGTTTTCTTCTTTTCCTCTAAGAACAGTGTTACAGTATTATTGCCTCATTAGTAGTGTAAATGTAAAAAATCTGAGTTTGAATTTCCTCTCAGAAGCCATATAGTGCAGCTTTAAACTGTGAATCTCAACAAAGAACACACCAGATATGGATCATAATTCAGGAATCTTGCTGTGATCAGTCCCGACTTACTGTCTGCTGACGTTAGACTCACTGTCTGCTTCAACACAAAGCCACAGAGCATTAATGATTGATAGACATCCACTACTGGTTTAATAAAGTCGTGTAAGTCTAAGTCTAAGCGGGACTGACATTTTGAAACTGTGCCAAGAAAGTGGATTTTTTTTTTTAATCGCTGAAACCGTTGGGTCAAAAAGGCTGAACACACAGAGGACACATTTAACATTTGAACTGAATAACCTGGAGCTAAATAGTTGATTCACGCAAGAACTAATTTCCCTGCAAAACATCCCTTGAATGCAGTTCACAGAATGATCAATGAGTGTATTAAATTCACACAAACTGAACTGCTTGATCAAAGACAGAAGCAATGTTTAACTCTCTTATGATCTTATGAAGGCATTCAATCCTAATATTGATTAACAGGATTAGTGTGACCTCCATCTCCTCAGATGTCCTTTGATCCTAACACAGTGAGGAACATGCCAAATTTGTTCATATAAAGAGGGAATTAAAAGAGCTGTGGTGCAGATACAGGACGTGACCTCCAGCTTACCTCAGCGGGATGCGACTGTACGAAGACTCCCTCTGCATCCTTGAAGCGTCTCTCCAACTCAGCCGTGTACGCACGTGAAGGATGTCTCTCAGACATAACCCGAATGATCTGAAATGTAAATTTCTCTTTGGTTAAAAACCTTAAATCAACATTACGTAGCCTCAAAACTATTGTGATGGTGCAGTGGTTTACAATAGAGTGGATCACATCTGTCCTATCACTTGTTTCTGTGCTGTGTAACTTAGGTGCGCGTGTAACATCACAGCCAGAACCCTTTACAGCAGTACACGACCTACAGCGTCAACTATCAGAGAGTTTGCTCAAACTGGATCATAATTTATGGAGAAAATGTTTTCTGGTTTAACTGCTAATGTCCTGCAGCTGCTCTGCCTCAACTCTCTGTGATTTATGGAGTTTCCTGAAAGCAGACTACAGCTGCTGCGTGCTTTGGCTACCAGTTAGCACTGTTAGTAAGGGGGTCACATCACACAAAATAAGAATTTCAACTTCATGTTGCTTTAAAGTCAATGAATGGCAAACTTAGCTACCCTTTCCCAGAGCTGCCAAGCATCACGCTTCGAATGTGACAGTCGTGCATTTTGACCCATTCTCACACCACACGCCACACTCGACATTTCTCACGCTTATATTTCCCCATTCAATACTCTATATTCATTTTTTTCATGATAATAAACTTTGGTCCTCGTGGCTTGCCGTAGTTCGAGTGACTCTGATTGACTAACCGAGATAACCAATCCCAGACCAATCCATCAGTCCTTTGTGTCCCAACGTTCTCCTGCTTGCTAGAAGACGGACAGTAGGTAACTACCCAATTTTGTTCACTGTTGACTCACTGTTTCTCCTTGAGTTTCCTAGTTAATATGTACTGTTTTAAGGCTCCTATAAGTCTATCATTGTCCTGTATTTGTTGCAGAGCTGTGTAACATTTATTTGTCTCTTCTCTTGCCCAAATGGACTCCAATGGGTCCACGGGTCCACAGTGTCCCTGGAATCCACTTTGAGAACCACTGTAAAACAGTATTCAATCAAACAGTAACATGTAGCTATCTTTTGAAAGATGTTAGGTAAGAGGAAGAGACAGCAGAGAGATGTGCTTTCATTCTGGGCATTCTTGTTACAATTTTCATTTCTAATTTCTGGTTAATTAAGACTAGCATTAGGAGGCCACAGTGCTGGCATGGAGGCGAGGACAGTCTTAAGGTATGAATCGCCCTTAAAACAGGCCAAATCGATGTTAAAAAAGGCCAAGGCTGAACGCATCATGACACTGAAGTCTCACTCGTCATTTTCTGAAACTTGGCAGCCCTGCTCTCCATTATTACATTTGACACCTTGTACAAAGCTAATTAATGACAATAAAAGTGCCTTTCTGAATATCCACTCTTGATGTGTTTGTGAACGGTCAAGCCTTTACTTGTCTATAACTGTAAACAGTGTCCATGTGCCTGTGGTCCATGTGGACTGTAAGCATCTGAGAGATGATCAGTCTTTTATTTTGGTAGATCAGGGTATGCATGGGTTGAAATCTGTTACCTGACCTGACATGGGGGGAGGGGGGGTCAACACACCTGAGAGTGGAGGCATATTTGATCTCTTGTTTTGGACTGTACAACAAATGGAGCATGTGCAAGCCACGTTTTACCTATAAAGTAAAATCTGGACCGCTGGCCAAAGCCAGTAGAAGCAGTCCAGCTGGAGACCCTCACCAACACTGTTGGTTTTCCACAGCATGGGTTCCCAAGGAATGAGAGGAACATGCTCTCAGGTTGTAGCCCCAGAAGGACAGAACTGAATGTATCCCAGATTACTGTTTACTTTGTTGCATTAAAATGGAATCCAACATGTGACGAGTCCAATGAAATCAACTTTTTTGTTGATTATCGGTGGTTGGCAACAGCTGCACTGATGTGACACCCCCCACCCCCCCAGCTCTCCCTCTTGTAAATATAAGTGAATAAAAATGAGTGTGGTGCATTTCTAGTTGCTTAAACAACTCAAACCTCAACATAGGATGAGAATTGCATAAAGATGACTTTTACCCAAAGAAAATTCTTTACACAAGAAAAATAATACACTCCTACCTTTTTTAACACGCCTTGGTTGACCTGAAACCACAGCCTCTGGAGAACCAGCTCATCCAACCCCTCCACCTGTAACCTCTGATGGAGTGATGAGAGAAGAGGAATGTAGTTGATGGATTTATCTGATGATGTGTGACATGAAGAAGGATCGTAAAGTCTAACAAACTTTATTTCATATTTCATCAGCAAGTACAATACAGCACATTACCATGTAGCACTAAACAGTGTGTAAATAGTCAAGGAAGGAACAAGGAGGAGAAGGTAAATTATGGTTAAGCAGGTTGAGGTGTTGTTGTTGACAGAAAAAGAAAAGGAGTCAGTAAATCAAGAGACAGAGTCATTATTTTTACCAGTCTGCTGATGTTTGACAGTTTAAAGACTTCGTTGTGATGAACCCTGATGGTGTACTTGATGGGGAAGTTGTGCCTCTGTCAGGCAAATGAAGAGAGAAAGAGAAACAATTAGTTTGCACATTTCATAACCCAGAAAGCTTGCAACAGCTGTCCCCCTCTGGGTTGATCATTAATAACACATGTTCAAATTTAACTGTTTAGGACAATTATCAACTTTGACGATTGTAAGGGCCACTCCACTGAATTCATGCATCATGGTTAGTTGAGCACAACTCAGACTGTTAAAACAGGTCTCCTCATAGCTCTAGTTGAGCTTAGCAACATTTGAGAAAATAACACCAGCGATATAACTGTGATGTCATCAAGGTCATCTCAACCTGGGGTGACTACAAATTCTTCACAGGCCTGTGAGGGTGTAAAGTTTCGAAGACGTGGGTGGTTTACCAGGCAAAGTTCAATGATAGACACATTTGGGTCCAATTGCTGGACTTGTAGGAAATACTTTTATAGTATAAGTGGACACAGCTTAAAAAAATATTAAGATACACCGAACATAACACTCAGATGATGATATTTACAATGCATATTTTAGGGTGAAAATGTGTTTTTAACAGAACCCTGAAGTTCATCTTTGAGGGCAGGGTCATGGGGAGTCAGTCACAGTTGGGGGTGCTGATGGTTAATAATGATGATGTCACTGTAAATGGTGTGTGACATTTGTGTATTAATTTCATATGGCCAGGATAACTTATACCTAACAAATTATAAAAACAATTTGAGAACATTTTGCACCAGATGAAGAGGGAGAGAAATTCCTCGGACTGCGCAATACACAACCGCCATACAATTGTTCCTCTGTTTGGAGATATTTCATAAACATTGTGAAACACTCGCTATGGTGAATTCTTAATTGTTCAGGGTTTTTGTGGCCATATGTGAAGTATTAAGCTCTTTCTGTTTAAAAAAAAAAGGGTCCGTCTGACCAAGTCATGTTTTCATAGAGAGCAGGGGTGAGATCCGATTACACGTGGTCACTCCAGATGACTGACGTGCCGTCCCTTTGTGATCGGCTCGCAGAAAAAAAGGCATCTTAATGTCAGGGATAAGCAGCCTCATAGTTTATAATAATACAGCGCAGTGAGAATACGTAAGTGTGTATATAACATGGACCTGCCTGTTTATCACTGTTAACAGAGACTCTGGTCTGCAGTATATTCACTGAGTGACTGCAGCTCCCTCAGCACCCCTAGTTCGCTGCATCCACGTTTGAGGGTGGTAATTGTACTGACACATTCACTTTTTCTGCTCTGGTCCGTACAGCTGGTCCAATACTTAGAAAAACTAACCGTCCACCCACAAGGCAACTGTACACATGCTCACACATTCACTGAGACATGCTTGCAAACCTGCCATCATTCTCTCACCATGTACCGTCGCCTGTGACTGAGGCTGTCGTTGAGCGTCTTCAAGGGCGTGCACATGCTGGCTGGCGTCTGGGCCATCTGAACGGGCGCGAGCAGAAACAGGCCTGCGGGAAGAGAAGCAGCACAGCGTGAGATTCAATGCACGGTCCCAGAGCTCTACTAAACATTGTGCGCACATCATAGTATGCAGTAAGCCTACCATACATATCGGTGTTAGCTGTAGGCTGTTTGGTGTGTGATCGCTTTGGGTTGAGGTAGAT
The DNA here is from genome assembly GCF_904848185.1 of Acanthopagrus latus. NCBI lineage: Eukaryota > Metazoa > Chordata > Actinopteri > Spariformes > Sparidae > Acanthopagrus > Acanthopagrus latus. Next base: position 23,733,645 of record NC_051046.1, on the reverse strand, counting down.
AGATATAGTTTCACCTGACAGAGGTCAACCAGATCAAGAAGTTGTCAGGACAGATATTTCATGGTGGATGAATATGTGACATCTTTCCATCACCTTCAAAAGGTTTCAGGCCAAAGAAAAAAGCATTCCATTAGGTGTAACAAGATTTCCATGCATGTTAAACTCGCCATACTCTGCTTCCGTGAGGCTGCACTCAGGCACACTGGTGCCTTGAGCTAATTTCTAATGTCAGCATCGTCAACATGCTCACCGAGATATTGCAGTTTCTTTATAAGGTATGTTTATCTTGATAACATTCTTTGTTTAGCATGTTGGTATGCTAAAATTACCATCAAACACAAAGTACAGCTGCGGATGATGGGGACTTCATTCGTTTTGCAGAGGTCTGACCATAAAGTAAGCTGCTACTTTGATGATCAAATGACCATTAAACAACAGCCAAACACTGACCGATGTTAGCAGTGTAAAGACATCTGTGATGTCCTCTCATCCATTTTCCTCCACTTATCTGGCTCAGGCCATGGTGGAAGCAGGGTTTTCCAGACATCCCTCAGCAATGTTTTTTTTTTTCATTACCTCCTGGGGCATTCCCAGGCATTCCCAGGTCACATTAGATATGTTATCCCTCCAGCAAGTCATAGGTCTGCGGTGGGGTCATGCCTGGAAAAGTGTGGGTGCTCAAACTGATCCAATTCAGCTGGCTCCTTTCAATGTGAAGGAGCAGCCTGTCTACCACAAGCTCCCACCAAATGTCCGAGCCATCATTGAAAAATCATGAATGCAAGGAACTCTTCGCTATATACAGAGTAGAATATCGTAGAGACAATACCAACATAGGCCTGGGTATTTCTATAATAATTATTGCTTCTATAATAGGGCCAATACAAAGCAATGGTTTACATCTTTAGCAGTATGAACAGTGCTAATGAATGTTCCCTACGTCTTTCATTTCCCTCTCTGCACACATGTAAATGCACACAGAGAGGAGTTCTTAGTGCAAGGTGGGATATTTGCCAGCAACATGCTAAAATATTCCCCATGACAGGGAGAAATATGATCACGCCCTGAATGAAAGGTTCACTTAGTGCTGTGGGAGTACTTTTCATCTTGTAAAACGGATACATTTATGCCTGACAGCAGCCCATTCTCACTCACAACGTGCTAAACACAGTAGCCAGATCAGTGGCCCTGGGCCTCAAAGTTTCAGCACTTCTTGAAGCAATGCACTCGTGCAGAAGTATAAAGATTGTGTCTCCAAGAATAAAAGTCACCACATAAAAGTTGTGAATTTGAGTGAAACAATACAATTTAGCATTTACCTGTTTATTAGACATTAATATTTTACCAGCTAATCAAAGCTTTATACCACCCCTATTGATCTTACCAAAACATTCATTCAGATTGTGCTGGAGAGGATTGGTTTCTCCCGGTTGAGACATTTACATGTGGCATTGTAATTCTGATTGGCCTGTTACTCTCGTTATTAGTTGAACATTATGATCTGTATACAGTGAATGCAGCGACTGCTTCATAAATAGTGTTTCTGTATCTGAACCTGCATGTCAGTGCTTGTTTGTGCACATGCAAGTGCCAGAAAACTGTGTGTGAGACTGAAAGGATTCATGACTACCAGAGATTATTTTCATTTTACTGATGTCACCATTAACACACATCTGGTGGGAGCTTAACTGGCCAAACAGCTTGTTATAGGTGTGATTGATTGAAACCCAACAGTGAATTTACAATATTAAGTTATCAGTGAGTGGTAGCAGAAAATGCCTTTCATTAAGTAACCATTGCAATATTCTGTGATCAAAATGAATGTACCTTTTGCAGTGATCTCTCGACACGTCATTAACTTTTAATCGTGGGGAGCGCTGTCAGCTGTCACAGAGCAGGAAGATGCACAGCACAGTGGGCTGCATCCAATTGGGCATGTTGTTTAAGAAATGTGATCAAAAAAAAATCCAATGGGAGCAAGAGGTCTATGCTTCGAAGTAGGGGTTAAAGTCAACAGCTATGTTCGCAGCTCTGAGACGCAGCATATAAGCAGACTGGCCATTTGAGCTAAACGTTTGTTAATTAGTACTGATTAGCAATGATGACCGACAACTCCCACAGTATCTATTTACATTACTTCAAAATACATGTAGAGAGTATATCATCAAAAATGTTCTGAGTGCCTTCATCTAAACACATGGTGGGACTCACCTCTGGCCAAGTTTAATTCAAGGGGTGACAGACGTCACCGACAACAGAAATCAACCGTGCATTCTGGGGCAAACACACTGAGTTATCACTTGAAGGACTTGAAGCACAGCCTCCAGGTTTCTCCTAGAATAGCCCAGCAAGCCCACCAGTAGGAGCTTACCTACATCCCAAGAGACTGACATGATACATAATGGAACTGATAATCTCCTTGAGAGCTTTCATTGTACTGTGTACTGCGTACAGGTATCTTAGGTAGAGAAATCTTAAGTTGAAATCAAGGGGGTTCAGTGTTCTTCGGGTTTATAATCATCACAATAGCAGCTTGAATTAAAACTGGTTGAAAATAAGTTCCTCTGATTTGCACAGAGAAGACCATCCCCTTGAACAGAGGTGGCTCTTCAATCCATGGCAATATTTGTTTTTTTGTTGTTTTTTTTTTTACATTTTTATACATTACTGTTATATTTGTGATTCTTTTTGGTTTCAGCTTTCCCTACAATAGTGTTTCCGGTTGATTCAACCTGGCTTGATTGAAGCGGTTGTTTCTTTCTTGGCGTTCTCGGCAACCCGTTTTGTCACCATCGGAATGAGATTGCTATGTTCATCCACTTCCAAATTAACCCATCAAGATCTTGTTGTTCTACTTATGTGTAACATGAAGGAACTACACACTTTCATTCTGTCATGCAACCGTGTGATGTATAATGAACAATAAATCACCTTGACCCCTTAAACTAAACAACTCTCCACTTTAACACCCCAATACATTCACAGACTCCATGATTTAGACAGTGAGCATATGTAATGTATATCAAGCTACATACTATATTTGCAGAGGAGAGGAATGGAGAGGCTCAAGGCAGAGTGACTGCTCCTTAATATTCAAATGTAGGAAAACCACCACAGAGACCAGTCACATCAGGGTTACCACAACTGCTCTGCAAACTATCCCATATGGTTCTGCAGCGTAAACATGATGAAAAACACACAAACTATGCCAAACTGCCATTTGTCTTTCTAGTACTCCATCACACCCGTATCTTCAATGGGCCCAGCTGTAGTGAAAGTATACTGACAGTTCGGAGTAATGACCTCCGCCTCTGCAGTATGTTAACACTAATGAGGCTGCTGAGTGTGCACAGCAGAGGCTGCCTGTGAGGAGAATCTTGTGGGAAAAATAATCTTAGTTACCATTACAGTGGAGGAAGTCCTAAAATCTGTATATAATCCCTCATTTCGGAGTGAGTTTGCGAACAGGCTTTTTGGTTAAAAGCCTGAAATATGAGCTGAGTTTACACAAGCTTAAGAGACTTTCACATGCTTTTCTACGACATAAAACATGTCAGTAAATGCCCTGTATTTGAATGAAAGTGTTTGTGTGAAAAGCGAGGGATGTTAACATCCTCACATCAGAATTAAGTAACAAACTGTTGACACAAAAGTGTGTTCTATACCGTAGTAAGATGTTTCGTGCTGCTGACGTTGAAGTCATGTACACCTCAGTGTAATCTGTTTATAGCCTTTTTAGCTGTAAGCTTTTTGCTTCGGGCAGCTTCATTTATGCTTCAAACATCGTTGGTGTCCATTGCCCTGGTGTCCATCTTTGAAGGCTTGCCTTGTAGAACAAAACGCACCCATAGAGGGAACCAGGGCAATGCTAACTTCCCAGTTATCCAACAAAATTACAACATCCCTGCAGCACTTCATGCAACACAGACTGCCAGCAAGTACAACCCTAGTCTGTGAATAATTGAGAGATTTGCACTTATTTGATGTGTTGGCCAGCATTTTGAATGATGTCCATTCCCAGTTTGACATTACCAGGAAGATTCTGAGAACAACAGGCAACAGCTCCAACTTCGTGAAAGCCTTCCAACCATTCGCCCAACCTAATAGCAGTTGATGCCCTGAAAGCAAAGTCCAATGAGGCGTACAAGAAAGCATACCATTCACAGTTTGTGAAGTGTAATGCCCATTGGAACAAATATGGAAGGTCCACACTTATCCACAGACTGCTGAGGATAATCAAAGACAAGTGAGCAGGGGCTGTCAGAGTGGCTCTGTAGTAACTTACACTTATCATTGGTCCATTTTAGTTCATTATTCGACCAGTTTGTTTGACAAAATGCTTATATGGTGTTATCAAAGTTCTGTTGATTTTACTTTCATCACACGTTTAATTCAGTTGAACTCGCATTCCTCGCAGCACGCCGCTTCCATGAGCCCATTGCCCAGGAAATCAACATCTTGCGAACAGAAGCAAGCGCCCTGATGCTGTGGCAGCTTCCAAGAATCGGCTTCAAACTTGACCAAGTCAAGTTTCCACTGAGGTACCGCTAGCCTCACATGGATGATCCGCAGTTGGTAATGGAGAATCCATGAGCTGATCGCAGCTGCGGTTCTTCTTTCAAAATACAGAACAACTTGGACAAAGGATGATGCAGCAACCAGATGTAGGATCAGTCAGATTTGTACAGTTTGACACATAATATTGGCAAATTCACAAATTAGTCATGTATGTACTGATGAATAGTGCATGAAACTAAATCAATAGACTTCAAATTAAATTGTATTAAATTTCCTTTCCCAGAATGTCTCAGAATTGGATGATGATGATGATGATGATGATGATGATGGATGATGCCACCATGTCCAGTTCATCTGATGAAGATGACTTTTTCTTTGCACTGCAGTTGTCTGAAGTGCACGACGGCTCAAAACTCCTGGACAGATACTTGGCCTGTTCAGCATTTAAAATGGACTTGCTGAAATCCTTTCCAGCTGTGTGCAGCTGAACATGCGTCGACCTGCCTCAGCACCCTGTCAAAGGCTGTTAAGCATCGCATGATTCCTCTTGAGCCCAAGAAGAGTGACACCGAGTTATCACAATTTAAGAAAAACTGTTGTTTTTGAACTTAAACAGTACATTATTCACTTTCACCTTGACCTTATTTTTCTTCAAGTGTTACGTCGGCTCCATTTGTAAGGTGGTGTACATGCTTTAGAGCAGGGGTCACCAACACGGTGCCCGCGAGCACCAGGTAGCCCCCAAGGACCACATGAGTAGCCCTCAGGCCTGTTCTAAAAATGAAAATTGAATATTAATATTATCTGTTTCCCACCTTGTTAAGTCATTGTTGATAATTATTGTGAGAGATCATTAATGTGATCAGTGTCTTCACATAGATGAGTATCATTAATCATTTATAATCACATATAACTAAAGGCAAACTGAGCAGATTTGTTATTTAAGAAGAGTGTATCAAACTGGTAGCCCTTCATATGACTCAGTACCTATGAAGTAGCTCTCAGTTTCAAAAAGGTTGGTGACCCCTGCTTTAGAGAATAAACTTCATAGTTCTCAAAATTATGACAGCTCAACCCATTACAAATGGGTGCCATTTTTCTACCATGACAGGAACATATGCAGAAAACAGGAAAAGAAAAGTGCATCAAAATACACAGACCGATGACGGTCAACCCTAAATATTAACATATGACCATGTTTTTATGTTTTTGCTGGTATTGTTATACCAGCCGCTGTTTGACATTTCTTAGCTTGAACATCATCACTCTTATAAAAAAGTTGAACCCATTACCTATCATTTATTATAACTATACCTCAGTTATGTTAGATGTTCAGTGAAAATATTAAGCAAGTTCCGAATTGTATTCTGTGGGTCAGGGGTAGAGTCAGCGTCTTGTTATCTGAAGGTCACTGGTTCGATTCCCTTGGTCTGCATGTCAAAGTGTCCTTGGGCAAGATACTGAACCCTAACTACTCCTAACATGCTGGTCAGTACCAATCTAATTCTATGGGTCATGTATTCTCAAACAACCTAATCAACTCTTTGGTTAACATATTCTTACAACCATAATATTTACGAGTCCATTCATATCCTTCCACCATTTATCTTGTTCAGAGGTCTGCGGATTATCAAAGGGAAAAAATGCTATGACAGACCTAAAATGCATGACTTTGGACTGTGGGAGGAATGTTTGGAAACATACAAGGAAAGCATGCAGACCCATAAGTCAGGCAATTTTAACTTAGTATAATAAGACAAAGAGCAAAACTGTGACATGTGATTATAGCACAACTAAATCTTTGTTCAAAGCTCTGAATATTTATATCAAAGGGGCAATATGTAAGAATTTGAGTGGGAAAACATTCAAATAAATTTTCCCCTTAAATTATCATTAAAAAGTGATGAAATTTCAGTTTTGAAAGTGTGATGGCTGCGTTGCAGATATATCTACTGAAGTTAGCATGCTAACTAGCTAGCCATGGCATGTCTCTGTCTAAAGCTCCTGTGCTAGCAGCAACACCAGCTCTTCATCAGTGCTAAGAGCTCACACTCCACACAGCTAGCTAGCTTACTCTCGCTACAGTTAGCAGCAGCTAGCGGTTATTCTGGTGATATGCTGCCCCCTATTTGTTTTGAGCATGAATTTGATCTGTGACCTGTTGGGGCTAGCTTTTTAGCATGCTAACACTAGTAAATGTCTTTGCAGCAGTACGCAAACGTCAAAACATGAAAACTAATAATTCTCCACACTCTGTTGATAAGTTTAGCTAATTGTTGGTTGTAAAATTTCACATATTGCACCTTAAAAAAACTTGCATTATATATTCAATGTGATAGTTGCTCATTTTCCATTCTGTGCATTAAATGTAGATGGGTCTCAACCGAGATTGAAAACACATTGTAACCATGACTATATATGTTTACAACCACCACAAAGCATTCCTGTGTAAAAAGATGAGCTGCCAGGCCCCGCTAACCCTGACACTTCACACACTTAATGACATTTGTGCCTGTGTGGTGTCAGTTTTCTGTCTCTCTCTGTCCTAACCCATATGTCTTCAGTATGGCTGAAGATGCTTATTTGTGTATGTTTAGAGAGTGATCTGATTATCCAGACAGGCACTGGCTCCCTTTCATGCAAGGACTCGCATTTCTGATTTGGCAATCTGTCACATTTGTTGGTATTTCAAGACTTTATGTACGTTTTTAGAAAGTACTAAGGGTATTTTGATGTGATGAGAAAATCTGTTAATATTCTCTTTGAACAATACAATTTTTCAAATATTACCAGAGGGACGTCTGAAGCAAATACAAACCAGATGTCCAGCTGCATTTGTAGTAGAGTGACTGTTGTCTTGAAATTTGCAATCAATCATCCATGAAGCGATTGAATTACACTCTCTTTCTCTTTCCTCTGGTTGTAATGCTTTGATCCTAAGATGGTGGGGCATTTGGAAATATATATTACAGGTAAATCAGCACAGTTCAGTTTCGTTGGACTTCAAAAAGTGTCAGTGAATGACAAGAAATGTGTATTCTTCACTTGAAAATGACCCGTATTTAAATTATCTTACAGTAATTGTTTTATTTACAATATTTACAGTGTTAATGTTCAGTCAGCAGGACTGCAGGACTAAAGAGTCCCTTTCATTCAAAGTGATATTGATACATTTAGTAGCAGTTAGCGCTCTGACTGTGTTCTTTGCATTTTTCCTGGCTTTAATTGCCTGCTCGTAAAATCATACGGTATGTTTCTTCTTGTGCTCCTAACCCATCTCCATCCTCCACAGCTGCATTGCGCCTCCCTCATTAGTCATTCCATCTTCCCAGTATTTTGTCAGCTTGTCAGCCGCTTCCCTGCTTCTAGTGGTTTCAAATCACTGTCCTCCCATGTGTTTCTCCACCTGCACCTCAGTAGGTTAATCAGTTTCACAGATTTGTCCGTAGGTGTGAATGTAAGCGTGAATGGTTTTTGTTCTCTATCTGTCAGCCCTGTGATGAATTTGCGACTTATCCAGGATGTACCCCGCCGCCGCCCAATGTCAGCTGGGATTGGCTACAGCCCTGAACAACGGCCTCTTGTATTCTGTATTTTAGTGAAACCTTGCTGCATAGCTAATTAACCCCGTTCTGACAATAATGGTAACCTTGAACACTGATGTTTGAACAGTAAATTTTAACAATTTCTAAGAAAATTCATCATGGTTTACAGTATACACTGTGACAGTGTCGTCACATTTTGACCAATTTAATTCTGCGATTGAGAAAGACGTGCGTTTGCAAAATCTACATACATAATGTAGCTATAAACACATGGTTTATTGGAGTATAAAACCAAAGGTTGCAGAGTGGGGAGTAAAATGACTAAAAGGGTCAATTTTCACGTTGGGCCCAAATGCATGAGACGGGCTGGGAGTAAAATGGATGAAGTTTAAAATCTTGCTCACGCCAACGCAAGGAATGGGCGAACAACAAGAAACACCAGGGAAAGAAAAAGACAGGCTCAGGAAAACAACAACAGCAGGATCACAGACAATCAACAGATGACTCAACCAGGAGTGGACAAACGGTGCGTTCCATTGCATTTCCGAGTCGGTATTTCCGACTTCCAATCAAAGAGCGTTCCAGTGCATTTGCTTTGAAAAAAATGGACGCTTGGTGTAATATACAATGGAACATACCGTAACAACTGAAAACTAAACAAACGAGGGGATGAGGTGCAGGTGGAGCGAGGTGGAGAAACCCATGGGAGGATCATGAATCAAAAACATTAGAAGCAGGGAAGGGGCTGACAAGCTGAAAAAATACTGGGTAGAGGAAAGGACTAATGAGGACAACTGACGCAGTGCCAGTGTGGAGGAAGGACAGACTGGTGAGGAGTACAAGAAACCAGGAGGGAGAACACTGGAAAAAAGGCACAAGACACTGTCTTAAACTGAAAATGACCACGACAAACAGCGAGAAATGTTCCTGAAAAGCTAATCTGTGCTTGGCTCATCTGCGCTTTTCTCTGGATATGCTGGTGACAGCATGAAGTAGCTGCATGCGATTTTGATTTGTCCACGGTTATAGATATGTTTAGGAAACTAGTATTCTGTTCCCAGAGTGCTGGTTTTCTTCACCCAAGGTTTACAAACTGAACATTTCACTGCTCACTGTAGGACTAAGGTGATAGCTTGAGGCTGCTTCGTGTTACTATAGAGACTAAACACTGCATCTGTGTGGCTTCTCTTTCCACAAAAAAGGCTTCCAGGCACAAACAGACACACAGATCAGTTATCCTGAGCCAGCACTGGAATCACTGAGAATCTCCCGCAATGTTGTACCGTACACAGATCCACCCAAAGAACAGCTCATGTATAAACAGTGTTTGTACGGCAACATCCACATGACAAAGTGAAGCGTGGCACACAGGCACATTCACATTAACTCCTCAAACCTCTTTCCTCCCACAAGAATAACAACCCACTTTTTATGGGCCAAAGTAAAGAGTTAAAGCACAGCACCCCCCACAGTTTCTGAGTGCAACACCACCATGGTGAATCCAAATCCCTGGTCTGTTACAGTTTGTCAGATGCAACATAGGCGCTGACTACAAACAAAACTCATGATGTCATAACAATGAGATGTGTTGAAAACTTGTTTGTTGAAGTGAACATGTATGCAACACTGTGATCCCACCCTCTCACTGAAGACACTGTGCCAATGGAATGACATTTAAGCTGTTTTTCACACTCAAAAACAATCATTGCTTGTGACCCCGCAGAGTTTAATTTACAATATTTACTGGCTGCAAACCCAAGCTGACTCTCCTAGAAGGAACCTCCTATTCTTGCCACGGTCAGCAGAGTTACAATGTGCAAACGGAATACTGTACGGTAGCGTAAATGCGCTATGCAGTGAGCTGTGGTGTTCCAACTAACTGACTGTTTTTGCATGCAACAATGATAATAAAAGCAGCCAAAAGAGATAGAAGCCTTGGTCCATCCCAGCCACTGACCAGACTGCAACAGAACAGTCTCAGCACAGGCCACAGCACTAAGGGCCACTGCACACACATGCAAACAACCACATGTAAATGATGGCTCTTACCCAAAAGGCCTACCAGCAGGCAGACAGAGATGGACAGCTGGACCATACTCTTGGGCTGAAGTCTACGGTCTTCAACTCCACAGTGCTTTAAACTCAGCACAGGGTGTAAACACACACACGCTCCTACAGCACTGGTGTCTGCAACTCTTCGGTGTGTGTTTTCAGCAGGACATACATGGGTCGCCGGGCCTCAGGTCTTCATTGCAGTATCCAGCATCACTAAAAACATGCCAGCTGTAAAATATCCTTGTTATTCTGGCTGCGGTGCCTCTGTTGGTTGCAGCTGATGATAATCTGAAATGAGACCCAAAATAAAAAAAAACAGTCAGGGGGCTGGAGGGGAAAATAAGCAATATTCAAACAGATGGGACAAATCCTCGTATTTTGTTACATTCACACTTATGGATAGTAATGATAGTCTGAGCAGAGGCCATGTCAACACTGATAATGAAACCACCATAAAGCACCACAGGGCAAAAAAATGACCACAGTTATTTGAATTCTCTCTTGAGATTATGACTTATATGGATGCTTGATTTTCCTAATAGTTGTTTAGTGTGCATGGACAGTCTACTGCCATGATAATGGCTCTTTGAGGCTACACTTAAAGCAACATTATGCAACTTTTTCACCTTAAAATAACAGCTTCAAAATAATTTTGATGGTATCAAGAAGCACATGTCTGGTAACAGGGTGAATGGTCACTCCGCCCCTCTTTTACTTGTTTCTGCACCATTTAACTTCAGTCATGTAATGAGTTTTGTTTGTAGTTAGCACCTACATTACAGAACAGACGTGTGGATTTGCACTCAGAAGCTGTGAGGGATGCCAAATCTAACCATACAATCAACACTGCCTTCTGTAGAGTCATACTGCAAGTGTGGCTGCAACTCAAACTCAATCTCTCAGTGGACAACGAATGACCAACGTCTTCACGTTCTGACCCACGTTGGTTCTGACCAATCTTCAACTACACATCTGTGTATTCTCTGACGGCATCTTGCATGGTTGTAACACTATCATGCAGATAGATGGACAGACATATATACACACAGCAAAATTGTCAAAACTGCTTCTATGATGGTTCCCGATCCAAGAAGTGTCTCCAGGAATGCATTTTGAGACACACACACACACACACACATGCACACAACCCACTACGTGAAAGTGCGATTACCACGCGGTCACGGCTGTTAAAATATATTTTTTCATTGATATTAGATAGCACTAAATACCAATGCAACAGTCATCAACGTTGAACAATGAACAAGCTAGGTCGTATTTGATGAAAAAACAACCTGCAGCCTGCAGCACCCAAACTTCTGTTCAGCCATGACATATCCTGTCAGTTGATCAATCCTCATGGTCCTGCTTTCAACAAGCTGTTTACTTGTATGTTAACTATCAAACTGGATCAGGGCCTTGACTAAAAAATGGGCGGTATGAATTTTCACAAAATTTGGCATAAACATCCGTGGTCCCATGACAATGAACTGGATGGACTATGTGTAATGGTACTGTCAGATTTGCTTTACGAGCATGGCTTGTCCACTGCACACTTTGCTCCAGTCTGGATAAAATGAAACCCTGACGTTAATGATTTGATCGGTGTGAAAAAATGGCCCTTTCTTGCCCAGAGAAGTTTTATCTTATTGTGATGGATGGAATTGCATACATACATTCTGTTTTCACATAAATCACCCTGCACCGTATATATCTGCTATTTGGCACCATTGCTTGCATGTGTGGTCCAGATGTTGGACTCTATTGCTGTCATAATGTTTAAAAGTTAAAGTTAAGAACAGATTAGAGGAATGTTGAAAAGGAGTTGCATCACTGTCTTCAGTAAATCTCACGGAGACACATGCGAGCGAAGATGCAGGTTTATATGTTGTACGACCACACAACATCTGGAAAATATTACCTGTGAAGGGCAGCACACCTCCTGGAGGTAGTCACGTACACTGTAACATACATGTACAGTATCAGTGACACTCAAGCCACATTCGTTCAGTCACCACAGCAAGCCATGCCCGTATGTTTTAAGTCACACTGTATGACCTCCAGACCCCCTGGAGGAATAAACACCCAGAGTCACATCCAATTTAGCTCTAATCTGGATCAGTTTACTGAAGGGGAGAGGGCAGAGATTACGTATCACTGAAGCTGAATAAATACATCTGCACTTGGATGGGGGCAACACCTCCAAAGAGGAAAATGAATCAAATCAATAATTCATGAACTCATCAGTCAAATATACAAAGCGGTAACTTCTAAAATGATCTCCGTTCTCCGATCCAAAGGAACACACAGAACAGCGACTGGGTTTAAATGAAAATATGTGTTAATTGACCAATGACTGAAATTAAGTGATTGTTAAACATGAAGATTTAAAGTACGCACACAATCAGCCTGATGATAATGAATTGGAATGATGAAATGAAATGAAATGAAATGGCGGAAAAAAACAGTTAAAAAAAAGTTCAATACCAACTCTATTAACTAATATCAACTGAGGATGTGAAATTTGGAGGAATCACTACCAGTTATTATTATTGTTACCATCATTACATCGACATCGACCAAGTCATGAGCGGTCATACGAGATGGTTTCATGCCAACTTTGAGCTGCGATGGCCGTTGGACCAAAACTAAACTCTATGACTATATAAATGATTCTACAACCTTTTTTTCATGGATTGTAATAAGATTAGTCTAAATATGTACTTATCACATGCAATATAATGCTTAAATTAAAATTAGTTTGTGTTTGGTCAACTATAGGATAGGGGGCTCTGTGATTGCAGTCTTATTTTAGAGTCCTCTGGGGGTTTTTTTTCAAGCCACTGAAGCCAAAAAATAAAAAATAAATTAATCTCAATCAAAGATGGAGACTGATTACCAAAACTGCAGAGATGACCGCATCTCCGTCCTGTGGGAGTGTTACTTGTCCTTTTGGACCTGATAAACTCGACAGCCTTCTATTGTAAATCGGATGGAGGTTATAAAAGTTAGTCTTTCCTTGGGAGCAGGCAACCTCCCTTTCTGGGCAGCATTGATGTCATTGTTTTTGTGGTGGATAATTGGGGAGTCGTCCATTTGTTCAGTGTACCCAAAATGACCTTGTTATGGAATGTGACCAGGCGGAGCTACATCCTGAACCTGCAGGCAGAAGCAACCTGTAGAGGTGACCACAGGTCACCAGGTGTTCATGCACTTTAGTGTTGACTGCCAGCTGGAGCTGTGAGGGAAAAATTTACATCATGAACATAACGTTACAGTGAGGTGAGGGGAAAAAAAAGAGACTGAACCCAAAGTCTCTGGTGAGTGCTGAGCTGATTGAGAGGTTGACCTGACTCAAACACACAGACACACACACTCTCAGTGTGCGCCGTTGCTTGCTAGTGCTGGCACAGTAAAGTAAAATGGCTGTTTGAAGCGAGGTCAAACACGCAAACAAATTATCCTGTAGTCAAACTCCCTTCACTGGCGGTGAAATACACCCAGAATCAGACTGTAATTGTGGCGGTGGCTGTCAGGTTGGGGTGCCGTAGAGCATGTGCACTCGACCGAGTCGGCTAACTTCCGGTTTAGTTCAGAGATAACTTGGATGGGGCTAAAATGTAATTGGGCAGCTCTTAGACTAGGTTTATTGATAGACTCTCCAAATTTTATTGGACTGAATTGCCCCAATTCTGTCAGTAAAACGAGTCATTTTGTGGGGGTTGTGAGGCTTTTATTACTGTTTTCCAAATGCCTCTTTCATAATGTTAGCTTTTAGGAAAAAGTCCCCAGTGACGATTACATGACGATGACAAAACTGGATTTAAGGCCCGGCGCTCTTTGTCGGGGCTTGGTCTCAACAATGAGGCCAGCCCTCTTCTTTGTAAAGGAAGTCACAGTCATGCCAACTGCGTTAAATAGTCCTCCTCCTCTTCTTCATTGGTTTTACCAGCGCACTAAAAACCACATCGCCATCCACTGTATCGGAGTATATGACATTATGTTATTCACTGATGGATGCGCTGTCTGTTCTGAGAGAGAACAGGATGCACAGCAATAGAACATCAATATGTGGCGGCCAGTGTTGATATTGTGGCAGACCGTCACAAATACATGAGAAACACTGACGTGACTCAGGCGCAAATGTTAAGAGACGAAGTAAGGTTTTAAAATTCTATTCATGTCAAGCTCAGTCTCGTTTGCTGATGTCCCTATCACCAAAGTAGCGACTGACAACCAAATGAAATGCACCGTTACCTTACTTTAGCTGGAAGGATGCATGAACATCCCCTGAATCTCTTAATTTATCACTGGAGTCTGTGGGGGGGGGGGCTACATATCAGCACTGGGTTGGCCAATCTAGTGGTGTCTCTTGTTCTACAGTTGCACTGAAACTTGCTTTTTGTTTTGCTCTTGACAGGTTCTGCTGTCAAGGCCAAGTTGAGTGTGACGACAAGGCTAATCGGTGTGTGCTACTTGCGATTGCCTCTTAGTTTCAAACACATTCTGTAGAAAAACAGATTTAGTGCAGAGAGCCAGTCACTCCACAGCTTGCACCTGAGATCAATGAGGAGAAGGTCACCAGGGGCAACACTGGCTGGATACCGAGACTGCTGGATGTCAGCTGGATGACAGTCGTTATCGTTTGGGATGACAAGGCATGGCAGGTGGGGACAGGAGCTTGCAGTGGGAACAAAGTGTGTGTTTTTACAATAAGTTAACAAAGCAATTAAGTTCATCTTAATTCACTCACTGAGAGAAACTTGATTGAGGAAAATGTAGGGTTGAATTTTTTCCATTTAGTAAGTAAGGTAAATGTACAAGTATTTCCTGTCCTGACATTTTGTTAGTTTGTTTTGTTTATTCATGACACTAAAAACCAACAAGGGCTTCTGCAAAGCAGTGACTGCTGCTGGCATACAGCTCGCAGCTGAAACTCACCTAACAGAGTGTTATTACTCTCACATTTACACAGGAAGGACACAAACGCAAGTCACACAGGCAGGGCAGGTCATAAAACAAAAAAGCGAGCTGTAATCAGCTGAAGTCCAAAATGCAAATGCGCAAACAGTTAAATGACAGCCGACAAAAACTGGCAACCATAAGGCAGGAAAAGTAAAAGACAAAGGTAATCCAAAAACTAAAGACAAACCATGAGGGAAAAAACAGGAACATGGGGAGCAGACAAGGACTGACGAGAACAGACTAACAACCATAGAGTGAGGGGACAACACAGGCGTGAATACAGTCTAAACCAACGAGTGGACGAGAGACACTGGGAACAGGGTGGTGGTAATGAGGCTGGTGTGAGTTAGGTGTGTGGGTGGAATCAGACTGGGGAGGAAACACAGGAGGGAAACAGAACACTGGGGACAAAAGAGATGATCCGGGTACAAAATAAATCATGAAAAGGCCGACCAAAAACCATGACGATTACGAGACAGGACAGGCCGGGGCCAGCTGGTTAGCATGCTAACTTTGGCAGACTTGTCTGTAACATAACAAATAGATCTTCAACATCATGACAACAGTGTTGTCTCTCCTTGTTTCTGGTGTTATATTTTGAATAGCTCAAGTTCACCAAACTACATTTTATCCCTCGGGTAGCTTTACTGTTGTTCAACTAGAAATAATTGGCGGTTTACAATGCTTTGCCTTAAAAGTAGCTTTCCCAATACTGAACTCTATCAGATAAATATCATAAGCTGATGTATTCAGTGGAGCTTATGGGTTCCCCCGGAATCTAATGTTTATGTGTAAACACAGAGAGGATGTCTTTTGTGTTGCATCCAACCATTGACTGTGGCTTTAACAAGAGGCGAGCGCAAAACCCCAACGGCTGTCTGATCAAGTTCGTGCTGCATGTGATGAACGGACACCTAACACTCTGCCTATTGTCTCCTTTTCTCTTACAGACGGTGCAGATTTGTTGTTACTTGTTGTTTGTAGGTAACTGTATCATCACTATTTGGACGAGAGGGCAATTCTTGGTAAAACTGGCCCTGGTATCTACTTTAAATCTTCACAGCACAACACCAGCTTCTCTGGAGATCCTTGAGCACCGAGGCATGACTGCCTTGAGTTTGGAATTCCTTAGCAGCCCTGAAGTAGATTTTTTTTTTTTAAAAACCCTGTTGGTGGTCACCAGGTGTGTGAAACACAGATAACGGCCTAGGCGAATACAGTTTAATCATCCTTTTTTATCAAGGCCTAGTTCAGTGAACTGTAATATCTTTTCAACCGGAAACAAATGCCTACAGTGGAACCATTGAGAAAACAGTCCTGGGAACGTTCCTGTACCCTTCAGCTAACGTCCCCAAACCAATCATCGTCTGCTGGGTTGTGTCAGTCCGACTTAAGTTCATACTGAACGGTTGCTGGAATTGGGACTACGCTTTCTTCACTGCTGGATGTTCTTTCACAAACACTCAACCAGACACGGGCTGAATTTAGATCGCTTCATTTCAATTTGAAGACGTGAAACAGACTTGTTGACAGAAGCTGCTCCGTCATGTACAGTGAAATTGTTCGATCGTTTTTTTTCACAGCACACTTGGGCAACTCTGAAGGAGCGCTAGTGCACCACAAAATCACAGGTCAGGCTTTGGTTTTTCAAACCAAACACTGCATTATATGAAACATACTTTCATCAGTGAGTCACTCCCTATATACAAAAGCTGAATTTAGAAAATAGCAAATTTAGATACACATTTATGGTGAAAATTGCTCCTTTTCCCACATCTTTGCCGTTAGCATAAAATGCACCTACATTTACTTCATACGTGCACAGGAATAACCAAACTGCATTGCATGGAAAGCTCACATCAGCTTCATCTACAACAGAAACACAAGGAAAAAACATCTAGTATCAAAACTCAGTAGGAGGGAGATTCAGTTGAGGAATTCCCAGAGGAGACATGGGATACAGTTGCAATTAATCTTCACTTCAGTCTAACGCAGTGTAAAATCCTCCATGTCCCCCATTTAATTGAGGAAAGGCTTTCTAGGACCTTTGCTCCCAATGCCCAAGTCTTATTAGAACCATATCCTAAACCATCAAAACCTCTGTTAAAACAACTGCTCTGGAGTCCTTACCTCATCTCTGTCACTGTCAAGCCATAAAGCAGACTTCTGATGACCCAGACACATCAGACTGATATCAACAAGTGATGACGGCCGACTGTTGTGTCCGCTCCTGCACTCGAACAAGGGGGAACAAGGGGCTTTTGCTTTGCGACTCTCAAGAGCCAATGAGAGTGAGTTCTCTCACTGATTGGCTCCTCCACTGATTCAGCATACCCACGTGGCCGAAAAGCCGCCAACAAGGGCCGAGTAGTGCAAACAATGCAGCGTACACTGAAACAACTGGGGCCACGCTCACCGACAGCCGTGATACTGGCCGATCGTGGCCAACCACTGGCTAATGTCAGGGCCCATAGCCTTAGGGAATAGTAACAGTCCAAAACAGTACAATTACTAACTCTTTTGTCCTTTATCAGTGTCATCATGAAACATGCTACAAACAATATAAGATGGGTATGAAGCAGAGACAAATTCCCATAACCATTCACACACCTCAGCCAATGGGGCACCGACAAAGACCAGTCGGGCCTTCAACCATCTTGGCAGCAGATGTGTCCGAGACATTATTTCTGTCTGCTCACCCCCGGCACATAGAGAACCTCACGCCGTCTGATGAAGCAGGAGGTCATTTTAGATGCAGCTCTCGGTGCAACGCCACAGAAGGCAGCAGAAAGAAGACGAGAAAGACGATCAAGATGAAAGGCGAGATGAAAAACACAGCTCTGTCAGAGAGGTATCGACGCAGCCCTGTGTTCCTGCCGCAGGATATGCTTTGTGCTGCTGCCCTACTGGAGCGCATTACATCTTAAGGTGTTTCTAATATTTGTGTAACCCCATTGTGCAGAGTATTAGAACCATCTCGGGGAGAGGCGGGGGGCATTCCCCATTCGACTTGGAGTCTTTCAGAGCATCACAGCCTGCTTTTTTCTAACCAGTCAATAAAATACTCCAGTCTCAAGTAAACTGGAGCGAAACCCAGGAATGCCTCTGAAGTTTTAATCGAAAAAAACAAACAGGAGTTAAGCAGAATGTCGCTTCTGAATAGTAACTTAATATTCAGAATCTAACTCGTGAGTCATCCCTTCCGCTTCCCGACTTCCCCCTGGCTCATCGCTCCCTCTTTCACACTCTGGCCATTCACCTTCTTCCAACTTTCTCCACAGCTGCGCGTCACAGCTCAGTGAGCGGCCGGCTGACTAACGAAATTCCTGGATGGCTCAGTGTGCTGCCGGCGGTGAGGTCTTTGCGGCTCTGCAGCGACCAACAGATGAGTGAACCCAGCTGTTTGTTTCGCGGCCTGCAAAAAAAAGGGACGGAACGGGAACAGTGCACAGGCTGTAATTAGACAGACACTAGAAATGAAAATATACAAAGTAACAAGGCCCGTAAGTGCGATTGCTTCATGACACAGCAGAGGGAATGTTTTAACACATGCAGTTCATGATTTAGCTTCATTCCATTCCAACGCCGCTTTTTTAATGTGCACATATATGAAAAAAAAGGGGGGCTTGGAGGGGCCTCCTTTTCCTTGAAGACTGAATGTGACAAGTTAACAAGAACCATAGGCATGAAACGATCTCAACTTCACCATGTTCTGTAACTAAGCCCCGAAAATGAGCTCAGATTGAGGTCTTATCAGATTTGCTCAAGTCTGAGCGTCACATTTCTCGGACGTGATGTTGCAGACACAAACAACATGCAGAGTATCATCCACTGCAGTTGCGACATCTCCAACTCATCAGAGCATGTGCTGCTCTATACGCTGATTACATCACACACCTCTGCAGCCTGTATGTGCATACCCTCGGCGTTAACGGTGCCTTCCAGACCGGAAAATGATGGCCTGTGAATCTCAGGTTCAAACATGTAACAGACGACAAGAATGTTAACTCCCTGTTGTCCAGCGCTACCAAAAGTAGACCACATGGGAAAACAGAGGCACGAAACCCAGCATGTCAGCACCCATGCTGGCACGACGCGGGCACCGATGCATGGAAGCCACATCTCTGAGCTGCCCTCGGAGTGCACTCGGAAAATGACAGGGTCTCCGATTTGGGTTCTTATCCCAATGATATAGCGTAAGACCTTAGGCCTACAGAATATTCATATAAATTGAACGTTATCCCGTTCAGCCACTTTTCCCCTATTCGTGTACTATTCCTGTGCTGTGAAGAGCCCCCACCCGTCTACATCCACTCAATATCCTCTCACTCTAACCTTGATCAATCACCGCCGCGTGTCTGCGAAGCTCAGCCTAACTCTAAACCTCTTAAACTAATCAATCATAACCCTTAACCCCTGATGACAAAGCGTCTGCACCTAAAGAGAGCTTCATCACCACTGGTCTTTACAAGGGTAGAAGGGTGCGCACGTGCACACACACACACACACACACACACACACACACACACACACACACACACACACACACACATTGCTTGGGGGTGAGTCACCGCAGCTTTCTCTTGTTTCTCTTGACCCTGCTCTGTTGTCCCTCTGTCCTATCTTTGGATTCTGTGACCCTGCACTGTCCCTATAATTCCAGCCTATGGCTCAGCAATCAAAGAAAGCACGCTCATATACAGTAAGAAGAAGCTGAAGATATAGTTTATTCATCTTTTTAATATTTATTCTTTTGTGAATATCTCAACGACCAGTCTGAAAAGCTGGTGAAATGTTAACGCGGGCGAGACGTCTGATGTTGCAGTAGTAGCAGTGCGCGTTGCCCAGCAGACCCAGCGGACCCCTGCAGCAGAGGCCACGCAGGCCGACACTGCGATGTTCGAATAAGGCAGAAATACGCGCAGCATTTATTCAAACGTGCACTGTGTGGTTTTGGCGCGCGGGGGGGGAATCAAACTCAAAAAAGTTCCTATTTACAATAAGGTCTGCAGGTTTTGTCTTGTTCAGTCGAGAAAAAGAAGAGATTTAGATTAGAGTTTCCTATAGAGTTTCCTCCTTTGATTAAAATGCCTACCTGCTCCTTTCATACATTGATTAATTGATTAACTTTTTTTTTTTCTTTTTTCTTCTTTTTTTTTCTTAATGAAACGAGCATGTGTGAAAAGCATGCAGGAGCCTCTCTGACCACGTCTGTCGGGACTCATCACGGACACTTTGGGCAGCCCTCGGTGAAGAGAGCGATTCACTTGTCTCATGCTGCGTCTAGCAGTCCAGTCTGATCCACTGCTGTCTATCTCCCTGCCTTCTCCTCGGCTGTGCGGCCCGAACTGTCTCTCACCAGCTCTCACTTTAATGCTGAAACTGTCCGATGCGGATGTTTACACAGTGTGGCTGAACTGCTGCTGTTCCCTCCGGGTCTCGTCTCGTCGCGCACGGCCCCACTGACAGCTGCTGCGCTTCACATTTATGATCTGAAGAAGGACACAGTATATTTGGCCTTGTAAACCTTGTAAGTGGCCACATGTCGCCACTTTCCCCCGCCAGAGGCAAAGGGACGCTCGGGCAATAAATAACTTACGCACCTGACGAAAGTGAAAGTGTTGGCTGGTCGTTTTCCTAAAACGCGACAAGCTGCGCGCACGGGCACCCATGTGTATGTCCAAGAGAAACGTTTGACAAGCCAGAACCACTCCATCACACACACACACACAAGCACACTCACATATATATTATATAGGTAGACACGCACCTCGAGATTCCCTCTAGTCCGTGCTCACGGGATGCGTAAAGGCTGTGTCCGCTCACAGGAGACGTAATCAGTCCTTATTATATCGGAGGGAAAGCCAACCCGGTGAAGGATCCGGTCATGAAATAGGAACAAGTCTCTAAGGGAAGTCCATTTACTCGCGCCGTCCATCCATCCACGCAGATGTAGTGCGCCGTGTCTGCGTGAGCCGCCAAGTGCGCAACAGGCTGGCCCGCAGCTCCTACCAGTCAGTCACCCCGCCAGACGCAGACACGCACACAAACACAGCCTGCTTTCAAAATAAGTGAGCCTTTTTTGCACGCCTTGCAGTTCTCCCTCCCTCCCCCCTCTCTCTCCCTCCTTCTCTCTCTCCTCCTTTAAGCTCACCAGCCGATTGATTTACGCAAGCAGGAAACAAAAAAGTCCCCCCTCACACATCTGCGCGTTCGTTTCTTTGCGTGTCACAGAGGTGTCCGTCGGCGACAGTTTTATTTTGAAAGCTGCGTCTTACTACACGTGTCAGGAGGCTACCGTGTCCCATCTGACTTGACGGAGGAGTTGAAACGCTCTCTTCCTAAACAGGTAACAGATGATGATACCACACCAGGACGGTGTCCTGCTGATTAGCAGGACTCACCGTTACTCACGTTTATGATCCGATCTCCGCTGGAGGAAGAAGGACGGCTCGCCTTAAGGCTGGAGATTAGATGAAGGCTGGGGCACAAGAAACCATAGATATTATCCCGAGGGAGCATCTGGTCAGAGTGAAGAAGAACAAGACTATTGCACTTGTTGTTAAAGTTCCACTGTGTGGATTTATGGGAAAACATTTTAATCAGAGGAGAAAAATCTTTATTGATTGATTTTTTTTTTCTGTGATGAAAAAACTAAATAAGCAAACTGAACTTAAAAGACAATTTCATCATGTTTTACTTTGTTCATTTGTGGCGGACCCTGCCACCTTTCTAGCTTCAAACAGAGTTCCGCAGACCTTGTTTTCCTCCCCCTGTTCAGTTATGGGAAAACTAATATGCCTGTGTTTGTTTCAGTACTTCATTAATATTGTAAATGTTAAAGTTCTTAGTGTGAATGTCCTCTCTAAAACTACAAAGTGCCCCTTCGGCTGACGTAATAAAAGGGGGTCAAGGAGTCAAGGAGAAGAGCTTCTCCATAAATTCCTCAAGTTTAGGTCCATGGTCAGTACTCTGGGAAGACCCACCCGTATTTGACCTCAAACGCCTTCCAGAGTGTTTGGCCAATGTTCCCAGAGATTCAGTCCCAGATGGTCTCATCAGACATTCATTCATGCTCAGATTCAATCTTTGAATCTAATAGTCTGCTTTTCAAATCAAATCATAATTCAACTTGAGTTATTAAAGCATTACTGCAGCTGTCAGACATGAAAAGTGCCTTCTGTTACTTTGCACCTTGGAAACTCACGTTCATCCATCCATCTATCTATCTATCTATCTATCTATCTATCTATCTATCTATCTATCTATCTATCTATCTATCTATCTATCTATCTGTCTATCTATCTATCTATCTGTCCGTCCGTCCGTCCGTCCGTCCATAAATCCATCTAGCGTGTGTGTTATATGGGATATTATTGCATTATTATACACCAGGGCCACTTCACACCAGACCACAACCACATATGTCGCTCCAGACTGGCTGCTGAGCTCAGACGGGAAAAGCCCACAGGAGAGCAGCGGCGTGAGCGCAGCCAGGCAGGGTTTTTTTGTTTTGTTTTGTTTTGTTTTGGGGTTTTTTTCCATTCCTTTATAAATATTTCCATTTAGTCATATGAGGTTTCTTTGATATTGTTTTTAGGCATTTGTAATGTCATTTGAAGAAGGAGCTGGTCAAAGAAAAGCCGGACCACGGGAGCTGCAGATAAAAAGTTGTCATTTGTCATCAGAGTCACTGATTATTTGGCTCCGAAGACCCAAATGGAGCCACTTTCTGTTAAGTTGTGCTTTTTAAAGGGGTTATCATAACTAATGGTTAATAGATAGTTTACTGATGCTTTATAGATGCGCTATATCCACAAATAAGATAAACCTTTGCGGTGCCATGCTGTTTAGTTGTTTTGTTCTTCAGATCAACTGTCTGACCAGAAGGTTTTTCCAGGTTCGGGGAGTTACACATAAATGTAATGGGATTACATTATCAGGAGCAAAAAAAAAAAAAAGGTAACTTCTCATTCCAGTAAAGTTACAGAACAAAAGACACAATAAGTTAGAAATATACATGAACAGATATATTCAGGGTTCAGTAACAAGATTATTATTTTAAAATAAAGAATAACACACTAGGTTTCAAGTCAACTGCCAGGTAGAAAACAGTCAAGGGCACATCTTGCTAAAAGTGTAGACTAATATCAATATTTATCCACCTTCAAACAAATGATTGTCTGCATCCAGCAAGCAGAGACAGAATTATCTCAGAAGGACTTTACTGATTACAGTGAGTAAATGAGCATATAAGATTACGATTAGGATGTGCCTTTATTGATCCAGCTTGGGAGAAATTTGCGGGTTAGACATCAGTACAGGGAGAATAAGTAGCAGCACAAGAGTAAGTCTCAAAAAAATAACAATTTTAATAACAAAAATATAAAAGATAATAAATATACAATGTTTAATTTGAATGTATTCATTCATTTTTCAATATTTTGTTGAATTTAATGTCTGCATGGGTTTAAAGGTGTGTAGGATTATCAGTACGGCTGTAGTTTGCATGTGACGCGACCCCTTCAGCACAGCTTCCTGAGTGTCATGAGATGTCCTCTCAACACACCAGGACACCAGCTCCAGGGCATAAAAAAGGATCTGAACTCCGAATGGCATGACTATTTTACTGCAGAATGGTGCTGGCCTGTCTCATAAACCGTCACCAGTGCCACCTCTTGGGACCTGGCCCAGAGTTCACAAAGAAGTGTGAGCCGCCCTCTCAGGACCTCGGACTTCAAGGGTTGAATGATATGGTTGATGGTGGACAGGTTAAACAAGTGTAGGCTAGGATACGACTGATGTTGCCCAAAGTTAGATCTTTTGGGTTACTTTTAGTACTCCGAATGATGCAAGCACAGCCATTTTCAGACAGCAGTTGGGACTGGATGCTCGAGGACCAGGGGGAGCTTTTTCACGGCTTTGTAAGGTCAAAACTGCTATTTCTTCACAACCTTCTGTTGTTCATTTTAGCATTTTTCAACTAAAATTCTCAAACATTGCTCCTTTAAGGTCAAAACACTTACCATAATTCAAACATATACAAATGTGGTGGGAAACTACTCAGCAGTCAGCTGTGATGAGTTTCAGTAAACTGGAATCCATCCACAGAGGGTAAGTTTTTCACTCAGCTAAAACACCGCCAAAATCCCCAGAAAGGCGCCTCTCAGTGGTGCATTATCCACAGCCCCGAGGCCAGGTTGCCCGATATGTTACTTGGTATCAACTCAATACTGCATAACACACTGAGCTGAAGCCCTGAGGATGAGGGCGAGCCTTGTTAATATTAACATCCTCTGACAGACGCTGTTATCGAGAGCTCTGTGCAGATCAAGACATCAGCATCGGGTCAAGTGAGGACAGACGTGCATCAGGCCGTTCCAGAGATCAGCTCAACACAAAAAAAAAACAACCTTGCAGTGGCCGGCACACATTTTATTATTGACTTTTTACATTTTTCATGGTAGACAGGTATGTTTGCGCTGCAAAAAAAAACAAAAAAAAAAACATCCTAGCATAACAAAAATAAAATGTTAGTAAAACCTTAGAAATGCTCACACCTCTGCCAATGGCGGTGATTCAGCTCTGGTAGAAATGCTTAGTGGCCGACAGCAGAGCGCTCTGTGGTTTCACTTGGATTTGTTATTGTGTCCAGCTCTGCCTTTCCATTGCTCATGGTGAGACAAGGGCCAACCAAAGTTTGGTGAGCAATGTAAATCCTGTGACACCTTCACACGCAATGACTCACATGTATTTGTCATCCTGCCTTTTGTTCAACTATCCGTCAAGAAGTAAGCTATTCGGGGAGTGTGTTTTTAATTCAGCACAACCTTGGTGCTGTTGTAACATCGCTGTGATATCTGACGCAGACTGAAGTGACAGGGAGCAGCTCCACTATGTAGAATCAGTTAATGTTACAAATGCTAATGCATCATGGGAGTCAGTCATGCTAGCAACTAATGGATTTTTGACACAAATACAGAATGTCTCCTTACTGCAGGCCTTAGCTGACAGTGTCACATTACATGCAGTTACTTTCTCTGTTCCCACACTGAAGGGTGAGGGGTTATGAATAAGAATTTTTCAGGGGCCTTTGCCAGAAATACGGATAAAGCCGACATAGTTCCCATATTTGTAAGCTGCTTCTGTAAGGAAAGGGGCGACAGAGGGTGACAGAGAAATTATGCATTGCAGTTGCTGTTGTTTTAATTGCACAACTTCAGCCTGCATTTTGAAGCAACCCCGTTTTCGATACTGTCATGTTGTACAACACATATGGCAGGAGGTCACTTCAGCACAGCTGGAACTCATTCTGAAACCATCTCCCCACTCACGTCTGATTCACTTTCAGGTCATCCTTAAATACTCGTAAATGTGTTGACGCAGGTTCACGCCGCTGACCTACAGCATTATCTGTGATATCGGTGACGTGGTTCAAAGGCCAGCTGTCCAGTGGTTTCTGACACTCCTGAAATGCTTATTCATCACTTTCCCTCGGGCTGACACTCTGGGTCCCCAGTGAACCAATATATGTAAAAAGAGAAATATACAGTTTCTACCCAGTATTAACAGTCTGTTGTTGTTGTTTTTTTGTTTGTTTGTTTGTTTATACTTTTTGGTCTGAAGACAGTGAAGTGATTTATGTCAGAAATACAGTGACAAAAAAAAAGCATGCGATTAAGCAAAAGGGTCGAGTAGCTGTTGACATGACAACATGCTTTAATAAAAAGGTAGATGCTTTGCATTCATAGCTGCTGGTTAGCCCTGGCAATCTAGCCTGAAGTGTTGTGACACAGGCAAATCAAAGTCTCCGCCAGGCTGGAGCTCACTGTTGGTCCGGGGTCTGGGATCAGCTCTGTTGCCTGGGGAGCACCAGGTCATGTGTTGTCTGTCTCAAATAATAATACTCTACAGTTCGCTCTGCAAATCAGTCAGCCTAGGTGGGCAAGCTTGGATCCCCCTACAACAAGAACTGGACATAGCAGGTGTACACCCACATGCCCGACTCAAAGACGGTTTAGGTTTCCAAACATGTGTCCGCTATGTGTCTTCCCTGAGGGCAGGTTCGGTGCCCAGAAAATCAGTCAGCATTGCAAACAGAACACAAAGGGCTGAGCCAGGGGTCTGCAACCTGCGGCTCTGGAGCCCCTCTTCAGTTGCTCCCTGTGGCTGTGACATTTTACATAGAAACTAGAATAAAAATAAAACTTTTTTTTTTTTTTTTTTAAACTTGTACTATTCTTGAATCCAGCCTGTTGCTATGTATTTTATTTATTATCAAATGAGGCTTCTTTGTATTTTGTACATGTTCACAAACACACATCTTGGTCATCAAAATGGCGCCTATTTATAGGCTGTGACAACTATTCACCCTGGAAGAATCCATCCACGGGGGATCCGCTGCCTACCACATGTTTAACCCACCATTTTTTTATTCCTGTATTTACCCCCCGCCCCTGAATCGGTGACCTATGTACACCCTCATTTGCATCCAAAAGAAAATACAAAAAATACTTCATCTTTACATTTACTAAAAAAAATACACACATCTACCACCCCCACACCAATTTATACTTGGCTGCGCCCAGAACCATAAAATCTACATGTTTGCTTAAGCAATTAACACATTTCATCTACACATTCAACCCTGGGTCTCTCTGCTCTAGGTGGAGCTGTGTGGCCCACACAGCACCCACCAGCAAAACCATGCCCTGACAACGGACAACAAACATTCAATAAACACAGTACACGTATCCATACACATGTGCAAAAAGCAATGTGTTAAAATGTATTGTGCAAAACTCCAATAAAGTGCTGTTGCTCCTCTTAAAGTGGTTGTATAATTATTAAAGAGCATATGCAGTCACAGTCAGTCAAAAGTGCATGATGCCATGTGTGCAAAGCCAGGTGACGATGTGCTCTTCTTCTCACACACAGAGGACTCAAGAAGCTCTGCGTATATAGTTCTGTATTGCTACTCTATTCGTATTTATTGTAGGCTAGTTCTTTTATTTCATAATTTCTTTTGGCGAGGACCGGGGGCTAAAGCGGCTCTTTTGATAGTAAAACTTCCTGACCCCTGGGCTAAGCAGACAAAGTAAGGTCCTTAAACAGGCTCAGATAACACTCGGAGGCAAAAACACCGGAGAGAACACTTGCAATGCAGGGCGAAAACAAGCAGTCAGAGAGGGCACAGATAAAATACATTTTATTCATACAGCATTAAGATAAGCAGATACAAGTAACAAGATAAGACAAGACGCCAAACAGCAAAGAGAGAGACAAAAGCAAACACAAACAACCCATCGAAAACAAACTAAATCAGCCAGCACTTATTCAGGACAAGTAGAAGAAAATGTACAACATGTCAGTTCATTTAACAAGATGCGCAAGAGCGTCCACTTGTAAAAGTCAAACAAAAAAAGGTAAAGAATAGATGAAATAATCTTATAAAAAAGGGGTCAGAAATGAAGACCAGGAGGCTAGAGCCAAAGGGGTTCGAGGTGGGCCCCCTGTAATAATGACGTCAGAGTCCCAGGTGTAGATAGAAAACAAGTACAGTACAATGCGCCAAAGCCACATAAGGAGCAAAGCAAATAGATAAATACATTTTTTAAAAAATCATAAAATTCTTTTTTGGAGGGACTTTGTATGGTGTTATTGATAGGACATTTTCAGAGTTGGCAGGAAACAGGATGGGGGGGATGACACGCAGCAAACAAAAACCTTTTACCATGAATGAGTCCAACATTTAACAGGTACAATAAACATTAAGAGCTCATTTTGTGTTTTTTTTTTTTAAAAACATGCAATGGAGATCCTTAAATTGTTTCACAAGACATGCTATCATACTTAACTAGCATAGTCAACTTACCATGTCACTGGAGCAATCTGCCAGCACAGTGGAGGAGTTGTGCCAGCAGAGGAAAGGAAAAATGCATAATGACTTTATGTTAAATAATAGTGTTAAGGATATGGCTGAGGATGATTCAATTTAATTTAATTTTTCTATCATTTGACATTCAGGTTTCTACTGAGCTGACTTGCTTCAATGACCGAGACATATGTCTCGACCCCGTGATGGTTATGTATTTTATTTTGAAACTAGTATGCCCCAACCATGTGAAATCATTTCTAGGTGCACTTGCAGCTTGATGTGAGCCAACAAAGTTTAAGCAAACCTTATAAAACAAACGCACTGTAAAATGACCACTTGACCAGTTGCTGCTAGATGAAAACATTATAGACTGTTTTACAATCTCGTAAACTCGGCTGCAATCCCACTTAAAGCCCGTCAAACACCCAGGGGTCAGGAGTTAACTATCTGTCCCACGGAGCTCCCACACTGCACACTTGCAGCCACCAGGTGAGAGGCTACAATCCCTAAAGACGTAGTAAAGAGACTAATCTTGTGTGCTGATCATGAATATTATCCTCTTGCTTGACTTTATTAAGATTTTTATTGCATTTTTATTCTTTTCATCATCTGTGTTCAGAATTTCATTTATCAAAAGCTTTTTTTTCCCCCTGCATTTAAGTCTGGCGCCTTTTGATTATTTTGTGAAGTAAATAATAGCAACTGCAAGTTTAAACAAGTAAATCAGTGCATCACTGATTTTTGTGGTCAAACCAATTTGTTATTTGTCAGGAACTGGAACTGGACTGGACATAGCAGGTGTACACCCACATGCCCGACTCAAAGACGGTTTAGGTTTCCAAACATGTGTCCGCTATGTGTCTTCCCTGAGGGCAGGTTCGGCGCCCAGAAAATCAGTCAGCATTGCAAACAGAACACAAAGGGCTGAGCCAGGGGTCTGCAACCTGCGGCTCTGGAGCCCCTCTTCAGTTGCTCCTTGTGGCTGTGACATTTTACATAGAAACTAGAATAAGAATAAAACTTTTTTTTTTTTTTTAACTTGTACTATTCTTGAATCCAGCCTGTTGCTATGTGTTTTATTTATTATCAAATGAGGCTTCTTTGTATTTTGTACATGTTCACAAACACACTGTGAGAATGACCACAATTACGGCTGGATGCTACAGCAAGAAATGATCCACAGGCAAGATCTGAGGTGGGTCACTGAGGTGGCACTTTTATTCATCCATCACAGCAAAGCAGCATAAGCACATCAGTCTCACAACAATCTTGGTCATCAAAATGGCGCCTATTTATAGGCTGTCACAACTATTCACCCTGGAAGAATCCATCCACGGGGGATCCGCTGCCTATCACATGTTTAACCCACCATTTTTTTATTCCTGTATTTACCCCCCGCCCCTGAATCGGTGACCTATGTACACCCTCATTTGCATCCAAAAGAAAATACAAAAACTACTTCATCTTTACATTTACTAAAAAAAAATACACACATCTACCACCCCCACACCAATTTACACTTGGCTGCCCCTAGAACCATAAAATCTACCTGTTTGCTTAAGCAATTAACACATTTCATCTACACATTCAATGTCAGTCTCAAGAGAACGTCCTGCCGTACTCACTGAATACAAGTACATTCTTCTGCTCTGACATAATACTGAGCAAGAAGGTTGGCCGCAAAACACCTCCGCACCTGTGCAAACATCAAATGCCAAAAAACGTGATGAAGATGATTATCATTATATATCATACATATCATGTTGTGTTACTGACTTTGTCAGAGGAGCGTTAAACGTAAGAGCAAACATACCCATTTCATGTGCCTTCATCAACTCCTTTCAATCTTTTTGTGCTGTGAGTCCCTCCACACATGGATGGAAACCATAATTAAGTCAGGCTGTGAGCTCATGCATTGAAGAAAATGAAAGGGACTTATTGAATCACTGCATCATAAACCCTTTAAAGCTGAGAGGAAAATCCAATGAGGAGTCTAAACATAGCAGGAATTTCGTGAGAGAGAGAGCTACAGGGAGGGCTGGGAGGTAAACGTTCCCCACGTCTTTAACTGGACTCCCATTGGAGGACATGCCACTGAGGTACTGAGATGAATGGCTGCCAATAAACTTCTGTCATTAAGGATTTCCATCTCCCAAACTTGTGGGACTCCCCTATGACTCATGTGCCGTAGGAGGCGTAGCAGAACTGACAGGGACACTGACAGCCATCACTGCAGAGAACCAGAAAAAAAAAAATAACACTGTTTGTGAACTTCAAAATGAAGTAAATGAACTAATGTGAAACACGGGTGGCGACCAGTGCGTCCCAGGTGTTTTTATTTGATCTGTTTTCGTGGCCGTTGTGTATTTTCTCTGCTTGGGAGTTTCAGAGGTGCATCTCAGGCTGAGGCGTGTTTTCCCTGGAGGCCTGGAGCTTGACACACACACTTGCAGCGAGTCTCCTCATCACTCCTGGTTAATTACCCTGGTCTACTCTTCATTGGCTGCCAGATTGTGTTTAACGCCGCACTGTGGTAGTTTATCCTTCGAGCCCTTAACCGAGTGTTTTTGCCTATTTGCTGTTTTAGTCGTTTGACCAGATTTAACCCTGTTTCTCCTCGGGCCTCCCCTGTGCTGGCGTCTCCACGCTCTCCAGCCTCTCACCTACCAGCCTCCTGCCTACGCTCCCCTGCCGGTAGCCACAGTGCTTCTGAGACCCCATGAGCCGAACCTCCTCAAGGACCTTGTCTACCAATCAGTAACACCGCCCCACCACCCAGCCAGCCAGCCAGTATGCTTCTCTGTATTCCCTGGAGTTTCCTGACCTCCGGTAACTCCTCTCCTCACGGCACCCCCTTCATCCTGCTTCACTGAGCTCCCCCGGGACTGCACTTCATTCATCAATTGTTAAATAAATCACCTTTTTAAACTCTCTCCAGTTTGATTGTCTGATGTTCTGAAAGAGTAAAGAAATGATGTTCGTACGCTACTAATTAATTCAGCCATTATGTCTCAGTGGGAAATATAATTTATTTTTGTAGGGAGCTTGGCGTGGGAATACAAAGTGAAGGATTTTTGGCGCTGAAGTTTGCACTGTCACTCCCCTGTTCGGTTAGGTTTTGGTATCCAAAACACCTCGGTTAAGGTTGGGGAAATGCTGCACTTTCGGCAAAATATAAATAAAGCTAAAATGTTGTGTCATGCGCCTCGGGTCATGTGTCACTTTTTTCAATATTTAACCACAACCACGGTCTTTCCCTAACCTTAACCAACCGCCTGAAGCATAACCATGGGAAACTTAAATAATCCTTTGGCTGCTACAAACTGATATTGTGACAGAAGAGCAAATAGTTCATGAAGATGAAGCTAGAATGGTGCTCAGTAGAATGCATAGCTCCACCAAGGCCCAACCGTCCCCTTTAATTCACTCAGGCCGAATCCAGGATTAAATAAAACAGGATTAAATCTGATGATACAGGTTTGTGTTTGGCTCATCATCAAATTGTTCTCATCTATTGCTGTTAGCCACCTACATGTACCTGATTCTTTTCATAACGCTCCATGCATCACTCCTGAGAAATTCATCAACATGTTGAGAATCTTGCTATATTAAAGAAAGTGAAGATGTGTGGCTCAGTCTGCGACTCCCTGCGCTCTAACACTGCACTGTTGGTTCATGTTCATTGGCACAGTGAGGCAGAAACAAAGCTTCTCTACAGGCCTACGTATACAAAGACATGAGGTGACACACAAGCAGGGACGGAATGTAATAAAGCACATTTTGAGGCAAACATTGTACTTGTTACTCACTGCATTTATTTGATAACTTTAGTTGCTTGTTACTTTGCAGATAACATGCTGCATCAGACCCAAAGCGGCACATTTTCCCAGCAGTCATATATAAAAACACTGATTCTGATCATCAGAAAAATGCTGAATATTGGATGATATAATCAGCCAGGAACAGGTAAGTACATTTCACATTAGATACTTTTACTCAAGTACTATTCCAATGATATTAGCATTCACTAGTAGTATTTTAACACATTATCTTAATGTTAGTATAATTTTTGGGTACTTTTAACAACACTGCACAAGAGGAACAGCCCTATGTCTCTAGATAATGCTTCACCTCTCCCAGCCGTGATCCCCCCTCCCACTGGAGGAGGCTGATCTCAGCTCTGCCCGTCCTGCAGCCACACTGGCTCTGAGCCAGACCAGGCCGCAAGACAGCAGCTCACTGGACCAGAGTCAAAACCGACCTACCTGCTGGTTTGCTTGTTAGTGTGACGTGTGCAGTGTACGTTTGTTCTTATCGGGTATCTCTGTACCAGATAAAACCATTTTATCACGTGCCGTCACAATCAAATTCTCAGTAAAAGAAACTCACCACACCAAGACTAACACTGGGATTGAAAAATACATAGATTTCTTGGCAATATGAACGCGTGATAAATCATAGCCTGCATATTTGCTCAGGAACCGTTTCTCCAATAACCAGCTCTGAACATTTTTTACACCGTTGTCCAATATTTTATGTCATTCCTTGTGTCCGCCAATTTATCTTCTAGGTTCACAGTTCAGGAGGCAAACTCAGGTCTGTCGGTCGGAATGGAAACACTTTTGTGCTGGTATGATACCAAACTTAAAGCTGCGCTAATGAAAATTATAATGTCAGAAAAGTTGTAAGAAAAGTTGATTTTTGAGTCTCATACCCATCTCCTCTAAAAACTGGCGCTTTGGGACTCCATCCCGCAGACCCAACCCTGCAGTATCACCTTGTCAAAAATTATCCAGCGGTTTCACACTCCTGAATGTTGACACACAGGCTCAAAGTGTGGTCACGGGCTTTGCAGCCTTCTTGCGTGACTCCTCCTCCATCCCCTCTGCCCTCTGGTATGCAAGTCAGGTAATCAACATGTGGTATCAGTGTCACGCGTTAATTGTCTGTCTGGTCGGTAGCCTAGGTCACATACAAATGTGATCAAAAGCCACGACAGCTTTATGAGGGGATGACATGTCAGTGATGACCCTGCAGCTGCCCCCGCGTCGACTTTCATCAAGCCTTTCGAGTGGAGGGCATTTTGATGTGGAAAATATGATGTCATTCTTGAATTAGCTGTAACGTCTTTGGGACCAGCTGCACAGAGACTCAAACAGGAATTCAGATATCACAATACGCCCCAACAGGAAGTGAATCACTCCTGTTTTCGTGGAATATTTCAGTGTCTTCATTAAGTGCATCGAGGCTCATGTTCGCCACAACCACACGGTGACGTAAATGTGATTCATTCATCCTATTTCATGCTTTCAGACGAGGCAGCGCACTTAGAGATGCCAGGAAGCGATCAACCACACCACCTGATAGACATCCAGGGACCTCTGCTGTTTAAAATGGAGGTAAGTAGAAGCATCTGCAGAGGATGAGTCCAGTTCACAGTTGGAGAAACCTGTGCAGAATTGACCTCCCAATACTTCTTTAAGACCGAGCTCTCTTTATAGCTCTTTTTCGTCGAAATCTGTTGCACATCGAGTTCTACTCAGCCACGGCTGAGGGGCGACCAGAGATGCAGGGTTGGATGTGAGGGAGGGTGAGCAGAGGAGATGAGATGCATGGAAACCAGTAGTGGAGCTCACAGCTCGTGAATGTAAAGGCAGCTGGTGGATATGTCACGCAGTAAAATGGGAAACACAGTCCAGCTTGCCTCATCGAAGGCGATTTATCTCAATCTTTATTCATACACCTCTTCTTTATGCTCCGCTTTATCCCTCTTTCCTTTGCTCTGCTCCTCTTACACATTTCTCATCATCCTTCTTGTGTGTCCAGGACAGCTGATGGCCTGCCCAAGATGCAATAATCTCCAAAAAGTTTCCCCTTTTTAACCCTACCATGACCCAGGGCCAGAGACAGCTGACCTTTTGCACCCCCCCCCCCATGAGTGGTCCGGTGTGTTTCCATCTATCATCCATGGGTGTCTGGTTGATAACAAGACCAAAAAGTGACGCGGCTGCATTTCTACTTGCACTTCTTCTAATACCGCATATGTGTGCTTGTGCGTGCATATGTGTGTGTGTGTGTGTGTGTGTGTGTGTGTGTGTGTGTCTGTGCGCACTGCCCATCCATCAAGCCCAAGCACAGGATTTACTACCCAGACAAGCTTAAAGAAATTCTCTCTGATCTGGAGCCCTGTCCTGAGTTACAGCCCCAGCCACAGCAGATTTGCCATGGAGACCAGGCGTAAGTCCTGCTGGAGTCACTGAGCCGGTGTGAAGACCTGAACGTTCACCCAGTATAGGCAGAGGCTATGTGCGTACTGACTCCCGTGTTTTGAGCTATAATCTGAGCTGGATCTCTTAAATAACCAACCATAACCCTAGCTTGCATTAAGAGCTGGATCAATAGACTAGCTGAACGGGTGCCCTCACAGACAGACAGAGAGAGAGAGAGTTAAGAATGTGTAGTATAAAACACTACACAACGTTTAAACAGTTTTCCATAACAAAAGAAGTCTCAAAGTAAGTGTTTTTTTCAAGGGAGTCGGGTGAATTTCTCCTCTTTCTTCTTTCTACATAGAAGCAGCCTATACGAGGTAGGCCTACTGTTTACTGGCTGTAACATTTCACATGTTTACCATCAACAGATTATATTCTAACCCTAACCCTAACCCTAACCTTGCCCCCCCCCCACCACCAGTTCTAGCAACTAAAGGTAACAAACAAATGTACTGAAGTATTAAGTACAATATCTGCCGATGAAAATGCTGAAAATGGAAATACAAATTTCTCAAAAATTGTACCATACATACTAAGTACAACACTTAAGGAAATTTACTGGGAAGTTTTGAGGAATTTTGTCATGAGACAAAGTTTTAGACAAAAAGTGAGACATTCCAGTGGCTTATTCAAATCAGTCACACGTCATTGTCACTGATTTACACCGATAGTTTCCCACATGGGAGCAACAAGGAATTCCTGACACAGTTAGACTGAGTGCAGCCTGGTTAACCCTGTGATGCCATGTCTGTCTTAACTCTGCATGTAATGTTTTCACTGGATCCCTAATGGTATTTTGATGGCCTTGACTCTTGACACACAAGACACATGCTCACTCATCCCTTCCCCCGCGGGGACATTTGGGGAGCATGCCTTTTCAGATTTGAGTAGCCAGATGATTAAAAAAGACTGCTGTTTCCGACCACACCATCGTTGCACGGAGGGAAAATCAATCAAAGGTGAAGGGAGGGGAAGTCTCGCCAGGACTAGCAGAGTTCTGTCTTCCCACAGAAGCATTACATATTCAGAAGATCTGCTTTTCAATACATCAGAGAAACAGCGGTTTTCAAATTCAGAGCAGACGGACACGGTTTGAAATCCTCCTCCGAATTCTAATCATACTTCTTCAGTGATTAGATCAGGGGGCTTTTCAAATGGAGACTGCGAGGCCCTGTTAGAGTCCAAGATCACGTCAACAAAAGAAGCGTCACAGGAGGTCTTCACAGGATGCTGAATAATCCTGAGGCAAACCGCTGGAGGATTGTCCAGTCAGTGCCTGACTCAAACTGTGGCTGAAAGGGAACATGAAGTGTAATCTAGTAAAATAGATATTTCCTGTGGAGAGTCAATGTTCCACAGCCCTTCAACAGCAGGGGGAAATCAGGCATTCTCAGTGTTGTTATGTTGATTGAAAGGAGGCGAGAAGAATGTCAACCACATGAAAGCAGGGCCCGGACCCTGACTGACTCATGCAGTGCTGATGAGGAAGCTCGACTCTCCAGGCTTCACCGTCCTCGTGTTTTGTGGTCATATACATAACAGATGGCATTCTCTCTTAATTTTCTCCATCCCCCGGCTTCAAAAACACCATATAGATTATATTTTTCGTGTATTTCAACGTCTCACAACAGTTGACCTTGCATAGCAAATAACACGTGCAAACTCAAAGAAACACCAGCATGCTCACGACTGCAGGGCCGGCTGTCTTCACTTGTATTATTCAGGGACAAACTAATTTATTCCTGAGAGAAAAAAAAAAAAAAAAAGGAAAAAAGAAATACTGTTTTCAGAAAAACATCACATGCATCAACAAGTTTGATTTTTAGACTCTGGTTTTGAAAAAAAAGTTGTGACCACAAGTTCGCTGCAGATCAGCAAATACTGGTGGTCAACCTTTCATTCCTTCAGCCAAAAGAAGTGAACAAAGTGCTGCGGCGTCCTGCCCTCAAAGGGTGATCTGTCTCGGACCACTAATTGCCTGCTAAGTGGTTACTGCTGAAGTGCATTGGATGATTTAAAGAGAAAAAGTCGGATTCTTTTGCAGCCATTTTGGGTAACTCGTTCCCTCCAGAATGAAGTTAAAAATAAATTTTATTAGCCGATCTCCATGCAGAGCATATTTCGAGGCACTCGAGCACCCACACAAACTGTGTATCGGCTAATTTGTTTGCTGCCAGTAGATGTGCTCGTGACCATGAGCACTGAGATTCATGCGCAAAACATTAGGCAGGTTCAAAACACAGGGATGAATGAGTCCTGCAGTGTGCGCCTCTCTGCGAAAATGATTTGTCAAACAGTGATAGCACTGTCTGCTCCCCACCCCTCCAGCAGCCTCTGATCTTAGCAATCCGAGGCTGATCTTTCTTGTGGCAGAGTGAGAATTCTGTGTGGGGAGAGCCGCGCAAAGGAAAAAAGGGATTTATCTTCAACAGCTCCTTATTCACTTCAGCAGCTCTGCATGTCCCAGTGAGAAAAAAACACTGGTGATAAACTATGTTTACTCAGTCATCATCAGGAGGCGGTATTACCTCCAGACTGTTTTTTTTAAGCACTGACATGTTTCCCAGCTGTGACAGCGTATTCACTTTGTAGCCTCGGAGCCACAACAGAAATTCTTTTGACTCCTTTCCCAGGTGTTTATACATGTGTCCTGTCTAAGAAACTGTCACAAAACTTCTGAGGTAGTTGGGATTAAAATGA
This sequence comes from Acanthopagrus latus, assembly GCF_904848185.1. Classification (NCBI taxonomy): domain Eukaryota; kingdom Metazoa; phylum Chordata; class Actinopteri; order Spariformes; family Sparidae; genus Acanthopagrus; species Acanthopagrus latus. The sequence goes on along the minus strand of NC_051046.1, from coordinate 23,696,716 downwards.
AGTTTGGAAGACTTAACAAGACAGAGAGAGAGAGAGAGAGAGAGAGAGAGAGAGAGAGAGAGAGAGAGAGAGAGGGAGACTGGAACGGTGTCTCGTATCTGCAGCCCTCTGCCTGGATTTTCTTATTTTTCTTAGAGTGTTGCTGCACAGGGCGCTTTGCCGACCCAGAATGTTGGATTTGACATCCTGGGAATGAGACTCCACAATCAACTACCTTTGAGGTGCGTTTACGAACAGCTGAGAGAAACCCAACTGTCTGAATCGTATTAATTTGACGTGCGCTTCAGTTAGCTTTGACCAGCGGGATACTTTCTACTTTCTAACTTCAAGTGCATTTCAGAGCCTGTACTTTATTACTTTCACCAGAGCTCTTTTTTTTTGCATCTGTACTTCTACTTGAGAAAAGAATGTGTGTACTTTTGCCTCCTCAGCTCATTGGTCAGAGCGAGAACATGGCCGTTGTGGCTGTTGCGATACCATCGCGAGGTGGTCTCTAGCTCATCTGGGTCTCGGTTCTTCCGATTTTTCCCTTCCCCGTGCCAGAAGCACCAGAGCTCCCCCTGTTCCAAACCCAAAAATTTTAATATCCACCATCTTTCTCATTAGTAATTCTGATCAGATATTGATTACTTCTGCAGGAAGGGTTCTGCTTGCTCTGTGGTCATGGGTCTCTGGCATCTGTTTGTCACTGTTGTTGTTGTTGCTATGGGGGTTGGGGGAGGGGCGAATCTGCATCAATCCCGACGCTCGATCCACGCAACACAGCTCACGCGTCACCTTTAAATGTCAACTTTGTGTCTCGCACCAGCCGCAATGGCCATGTTCTCGCTCTGACCAGAGGAGGCAAAAGTACACACATTCTTTTCTCAAGTAGAAGTACAGATGCAACAACAACAAAAAAAAAGGGTTCTGCAAGTAATAAAGTACAGGCTCTGAAATGCACTTGAAGTTTGAAAGTAGAAAGTATCCCGCTGGTCAAAGCTAACTGAAGCTCACGTCTTCAAAGACAATTAAACTTCGAGGTGGAATCAGTTGAGTTTGTCTCAGCTGTTCGTAAACACACCTCAAAAATAGTTGATTGTGGAGTCTCATTCCCAGGATAACAAATACCAACATTTTGGGTCGGGTTAGGGTTAGCGCCCTGAGCACTTGTGTATATAAAAAAGGAAAGCTGGATTTAATTAACACAAAATTCAGCAATGTCAGTCATGTCTCCTGAAGTTATGTCATCCATGCATCCTTGAAAAAGACCCTGTAACTTCTTCACAGGTGCCCTTCAAACTATCACAGAGGTGAAAAATGAAACACTTTGCGTAATAGTAGTTTTTTGCAAACTTGATCAGCACTGTTACGTTATGTAATGTCACACCACCATTCAGGGCTTTAAAACAGTGACTTTATGATTAAGCACTTTAGGAGACAATGTTTCTTGCGAGTGAAAAGCTTAGGAGCAAATAAGAGGTTTCGCTCCAGCTGGGGAACCAACATCAGGAAACAGAGGCCCTAAATAAACAAACTTAACTCGGAGGTCAGTCAGTCAACACCAGGATTAAATCCGAAAACATAACAACCCTGTGAAAACAAATGCAGGTCAACAGAAAAGGCTTCTATCTTGAATTCAAACTTAAACAGAAAGGGACGAATGATTCAAACAGACTCATGTGCACTGATTAGACATGTGCCTCTCTGCTGGAGTATTTAGACTCCAGCAGCCAGACTAGGGCCTGCTGTTCAGTCTGAGTTTAATCAAACACAACACTGTGCGCACTCCTTTCAGCCATGGTGTGAGGAAACATCCATGAGGAAGCAAAGTTAGCTAAGCGAATATGGCATTAAAGAGGGACACTAAATCTCAATGCCGTCACGTCATGTATTCTTAAGTTCGATTACACGGTGCTGGAACACAACAGTCAATCACAGCGAAACCACAGGATGACACCAAGACAGTTATATTCAGTTCATCTCAAAATGAAACAGACCACATGAGTTGGATACATGTTTGGCAGACAAAAGCGTCCTTCATAGGCCATCTGGAATCCTTATTTAATTAAAATACTTGATGTATCTAAATAAGTCATCACGAAAAGTATGAGATTATTCCTGGCGGAGGATCTCGCACGGGCACCCTGCTAGCTGCCCCGTCTGTGGGTGTCATCCAGTGCTTAATTTGTAAAAAAAACAAAAAAACAAAAAACAAACAAAAAAACAAACAAAAAAAAGAAAACGGGCCCTGTGACACAGAGAGGTTACTGTGCCAGCAGGTCAGAGGGAGAGAGAAAAATAAATCTGAAGATGCCTGAGTGCCAGCTGTGACAACTAAACTAAACTATAAGTGTCATCATCAGCATGGGTGCAGATCCCGGGGGGATGGGGGGGGGGGGGGGGGGGGCAATGGCCCAAAACATGAATTGTCCCCCCCAACAAAAATACCCCACATTTTTCAAAATTGAACAAATAATGATTGACAAAAATATTTCTGACTCCACGTTCCATCTCTGGTCTCCTCCACAACAATGCAAATTATTTTATCCAGGAGTTGTCCAGATACAGATGAGAAGAGTTATACGGATGAGAAGTTATGCAGATACAGGATCTCTTCTTCCAGGCAGTCCTGGAATATGACAGATGAAAACAAACAAGGAATGATTTTAAATAAATCAGATTTTGTTGGGTCAAACTGTGTCGTGTTTATTGTGCTCTTAGAACTGTGTTTTCTTTTAGAACTGTTTACCAGCGTAACTAGCATTGTAAAAACATGATCAGTTAGTGTACTCAACTTGGTTAGAGCTTCATATTTTGATATTCATTCATATCAATTAATCATGCATAAAGTAGTCCCATACGCTGGGAGAAAAGGAAGATGGTGAGAAGAATTGGGGATCTGGGAGGGTTGGAGGGAGGACATTACATGAGTAGACATTACATGCCTGAGACCCTTAAATTATGATTTAGAAACAGTGAAACAGTTAAGTAAGCAGTGATACACGCTGTTCGCTGTTCAGGACAAATAATCAAGAAAGGTCGGCACAATAAATGATTCCCTGTGCAGTACTTTTTGAATGATATGGCGAGCCTCTACGAGGTTGTGATTTATGGTGGTATGGTATGAGTTGCATAAGGGCAAAAAACAAAAGTCACTTTTGTGTCCCCCTCTAATCCTGACATCGGATCTGCACCCCTGATCATCAGAGGCGTGTAGTCGCGAGTTACATTCAGTCCCTTACATTGAAATTCTTCTTTTCTGGTGATCGGAAGGTCGCTGGTTCCGGCCGCATGCCAAACTGTACTTGAGCAAGATACAAAACCCCAAATTGCTCCTGATGAGCGGTTGGCGCCTTGCGTGGCAGAGTCCGCCATCAGTGTATGAATGTGTGTGTGTGGGTGAATGTGACAAGTGTTGTAAATCACTTTGAGCCGTCAGTAGACTGGCCTGAGCAGCGGGACGAGGGGAGCTGGACTCCGTCACTCAGGTCACTGATGCTAGGTGCTCACACACAGTCAAGGCTGATGGACAGGGTTTCCCAGATGACGATAAATGTGAGGATGGCAACCATATTGTCACTACCGTGCTGTTGTTGCATGTTTGCATTCATCCCAACGTGAATTTAAAAAAAAGTGTTTATGTATGTATATATGTATGTGAATAACTATACACTGTGTGCTCCGTTTGTAAAGCCTAGAGGAGTTTACTGACTTTGATTTTTGCAACCCTAGCGTTGTGACAAATAAATTACCTTGAACCTTGAGCCTTAAAGCATGTAAGCCATTAACGCATCTGATCTCTGGCTTGGGAAGATAATCGGCAGCACCTACAGTCGTCTGTAAGTTGACCTCTGTGTCATCCACTTATGTCTTGCTAAGGCCGACAAAATTTATAGAGGTGCCTATAGAACATTGCATTTGTAAAACGTCTGCACAGGAAACCTGTTTTTTTGGTGTGAAAAATCCAATGAAGCAGGCAAGAAATAAAACAGACCACCCCTACGAAGTGTATTTTCAGAGTACGGGGTGTTTTTAAACTGCAGTCCTTCGGTATTTTGACAGAGTTGTCGTGGCCCTGTACCCAAGCACAGCCAATCTGAAATAAAATAAAGACTATGAAGTAATAGCGCTGACTTTCAGCTTTAATGAGATGTGAACTGTACTGACATTATGGCCATTCACTGGTGATATGAAGGCGTCTGCAAAGAGAACACAAACGTTTCCACTGCTCAGCTCTGTACAAGCGAAGAGTCAAAACAATGAGGAAAATGTTTGTTCTCTTTTGCCTCGTGTTATTAGGATATTAACCAAGAATGAATCACTGCAATGGAGCCAAACAGGCTGGACCCAAAACTTGGATGCGTCACTCCCATCATTTGATCATCATTTCAATTCTAAATTAACATCTTTATTGTTATTTTTTCCATTTCCAGGCTGTCATCTGAGAGACTGGCTGGGAACGAGCTGCCATCCCAAACCGTCAGACTTTGACGACACAGAGGCACAGACTGAGACCCAGAGACTTCAGGCCACAGTAACACTCACTGCCATATTAAGAAAGGCCCGTTTTTCTAGAAGAAACTTGGTCTAGCTTTAAACCCTGGAGCGCAAATTAAATTTCACCACCTGCATGACACAAAATCTAATAACTTCATTGCCATTTAAACAGGGGCAAACGTCTCACACTGAGCTGCTTTCAGTGTCTTTCCAAGAAGATTACAGTTTGCTTATAGTTTAATACAGGTTCTCTCTCCCCTGTCCCACACGCTGACCGGACGCTCATGCATCGAAAACAGGTCAGTCATCCAAATAATCAAAGGCACGGTGGGCAACCAGAAAAAGTCAAGAATTTGAAAAAGATCCAATAAACTTTGGAATGTTGATTTAGACGTGCTGTCAGCTATTCCTTCAGAATATAGAGCGGACCTTGAAGAAACATAGGGGGAAAATAACAGGACTGTTGAGCTCTCAGTTTTCACAATTTGCTGTTTATGACTTCTTATTCAATGGACGTTTAGTTTACCAAGGAGAAACTCTATCTGACTATCCAGAGCTCATTACAAATACACAAGGTGGGCAGCCCGGTGGTTCAGTTGATGCATAGTATGTCTAACTGAGGTCCGGAGCTGACTGCCTCATTTCTCCATCCTTCTACAGCAAAAAGTGGTCCAGAAAGAACAATGATAAGACACTTCAACAGGAGGTTGAATCAGGACATGGTTTAATTCAATGGAGAGAGATTCACTTTGAACACACTGAGGTTGGGGCCATTCCCAGCATGCACAGGTTAAAGGGCACGGGACCATCTTGGACCATCTACCAGTCAGTCAAAGCACATTCCAGGATAACTGCTCGCATATGAGCTGTTGAGAGTCTCCCGCTCCCCTGACTTGTCATCACACTGTTAGGACCTAATGAGTTCTGTTTGCAGCTGGCACCTACGTTACGTCTGATAAATTGTTACAGACCTGGGATCTTTTTTTAAGACTCTGGTGTTGCACTCAGAGCGTGTGGGGGACCAAATAAATGCCAACTTCTAGATAATGTTGTTTTAAGCTGAAAAGGGCGGCACATGCTACTTTCCAATCATTGGAAAAAACATGTAAAACCGACTTTTGTTTCTATATTAGCATTTAAAAGAACAAAAAAAACATTTGAACATATGATAAATACTGTGTTTAGTTTTAATGATCTTAAATTAATTCTCAAATGACTGATTCATTTTTGCACATTCATCGCCTTTGGGCACCATAAATGAGTATTGGTCTTTAGTTGTTGTTAAGGTTGTCTCTAGCCAGCAGGGTACGAAAGCAATGATGGTTAGATCCTCCTTCGCTTAATGGGTTTATTGTCATTTTTTTTAGTCAAGGATTTGACAATAACGATCAAGTTATTGAGTCCTGCTTCATCTATTTCAGATAATGGCGTGCTGAGGATGAGTTCAGGAGTCTCGCAGCCTGAGGAAAGAAGCTGCTCTGTAGTCTGGTGGTACAGCAGAGGATATGTCTGTATCTTTTGTCAGCTGGCAGTAGTCATCTTTTAGTATCCTTTGGGCTCTTACATTCACTTGAGGCCCTGTGAGGCTCTCATAACGCTGTGGAACTTCCTTCAGAGATACCTTTTACCTCAGATGCCTTGAGTCTGTGACCCTTCTGCCAGAAGACCACAGGAATATGAACGGTCTTTACACATGCCACAGCAGGCACAGGTCTCTGCACGGGCAGATTTCTCAGACAGGTGTAAGTGGGGCCGGATTTCATGAGGAGAACATCTGTGAAAGTTTGTGATGGAACTTCAACAAGCTCCAATGAGCATGCAATGACGGACTGCAAACGTTTTTTGAAAAAATGCCGTATACGCCCTACGGGAATATGCAAAGAATTCTCAGCCCCTGAGCATGAAAATCAGACCCTCCAAAAATATCTCTCCACAGCAAATACCACGTGTACCTTAACAGAATCCATCCATCCATCCATCATCTGTACATATTCTATGTACGCCGCTTAATCCTCTGCAGGGTCGCGGGGGGGCTGGAGCCTATCCCAGCTGACACCCTGGACAGGTCGCCAGTCCATCGCAGGGCCACACATAGAGACAAACACTCTCACACACTCTCATTCACACCTACGGACAATTTAGAATGATCAATTAACCTCAGTATGTTTTTGGTCGCCAGTCCGTCGCCAGTCCATCGCAGGGCCACACATAGAGACAAACACTCTCACACACTCTCATTCACACCTACGGACAATTTAGAATGATCAATTAACCTCAGTATGTTTTTGGACTGTGGGAGGAAGCCGGAGTACCCGGTGAAAACCCACGCTTGCACAGGGAGAACATACAAACCCAGGCGTCCCAACCGGGACGCGAACCGGCGATCTTCTAGCTGTGAGGCAGCAGTGCTAGCCACTGGGCCACTGTGCAGCCCCCTTAACAGAATCCTTTCTTTTTTTTTTTTTGTGCTTTGAGCACCGTTATCCTACCACTGTGACCAAAGAATACTTACTGAAAAATCCTAATTATCTCTACATAGGTATGCATGTTCTTAAATAAGGAATCTCAGTAATTAATTGCTGTAAAATAGAGCGGCTCACAGTAACGACGGCAATACAATCCTGCTGACAGGAGTTCAATATTTTCAACTTACTCTGGCGCTCGTTCGGCTTTAGCACAGAAAATGCTTCATGTGAAGGTACAAGCTACCAACTTTAAACCGCCACCTGCCGAGGGGAGCACTTCTGACTGTGGAGACAAGACAAAGGCACATCGAACTTTCAGTGTTGTCCCTTAAAGTGAATCTCTCGCCAAAATGCAAACTAGGCTTTTTTTGTGAATGTATATGAGTCAAACCTTCGTGTAATGCCAGGAAGGGTCGACATACTGAACACTTTACAACACTCCAGACAACTCAGGGATCAAGCCATTTTAAACTGTCTAAGATGACAACATTGACCCAGAAAATTAGGAGGCCTCTAACTGAGTTTGCAAATTTCCGTTGGCAGAAACGGTAAGCATTAAGCAAGTAACTGACAGCAGTAATGCCTCGTGATTGCAGCTGTGTTATCACCCACCATATTTACCTCTGCTGAGAAGGTTATGTTTTCATTCAAGCTCGTTTGTTGGTTGGGTGGTTTGTCAGCAGGATTACACAAAAACTACCAAACGGATTTTCATGAAACTTGGATGGAGGACGGGTTCCCTCTCGGTATAGACCTCATGAACTTCTGGTGTGGATCCTGATGAAGGGACGGATCGGTTATGGCTGGTTTAACATTTAGAGTGATGCACGGTTATTGAGTTTGATACAGGCTTGATTGAATGGCAGGGCACTGATGGGCCTTGATGGAAGTGTGTGCTCTACTGAGTGCCACTGTAGTTAACAGCATATTACTGTGAAGACAGATTCAGCTGGATGTCTTAAAAAGTGTTACCAATACAATTTAGCCCCCGTACCATTGAATTCAGGCCAAAGAGCTGCTGTCTTTTGTATCATCTGCAGCCTCAAGTGGTCACAGTTTGTTGTTATACCTTGTTGTCCTAATGCTAGGTGGCTAATGTTAACGTTTCTAGCACTACCTAACATTTTTGACGCTAATGCCAGCTAATGTGCGATGGTACATGCTGGTCGCAAACTGTAAGTAAGTCATTTTTTTTTCCAACGGTTACCAACAATACAAGCGGTTTTACACTATTGGCTGACAAACGTTAAAAGATAGAACCAACTTCAGAATTCTCACACAGAGATAAACAAAATGATCATTTCGGACGCAACAAACATTGTAAAATTATTAATTCACAATCATAATAATGTTTTTGTCTACATGAAAAGGTTGTCAACGTGACCCTTAAAGGAAGAAGAATGAAGAACTCTCAGAGGGTAGGAGTTTGCGTGGCTTTAACAACACATGCGGATTAAATGTCAACACCGCTGTGCAGACCTGCTTCAAATGACAAATGTTCACTTTTTTCAAATTGAAATATCATTAAAATGTCAAACTCCAATCACCAGCTAAGATGCTGACGCAGAGCAGGACCGCCATCGCCATTTATCACATTACGCCATGCTCACGCTTCACCACACACAACTTCCAGCTGTGCAGGACGCGGGTCAAAACTACAGCATTCATCATGGTTACCCACAGGATGTTAATGGAGTCTTGACATGTTTTCCCCTTCGTGCTCCGTGGAAGAAGAAAAATGCGTGGTGGAGATACTCCCTCTGCCTGTTATTTCCATATCAGCGGTGATCAGTAGCATAAGTGAGCTCCACATGTTGCCCCAGTTGACAGCCACATGTGGTCTTAATATAGTAAGGGCTGCTTTGGCTGTTGTTTTAACCAGGTGAGAGATAATTGGTACATTTCATTTGACAGTTTTTAAGCGCATTCACAACAACAAAAAGTGTTAAATACAGCCTTCATTGCATGCTGCCAGCCGTGGCCGCCCCAAACAAATAACATGAGTGCATTACAGAAGGGGTCACTTCCTGCCTGATAAAGAGTCGCACCTTGAAAGCCAGAGGTACGAAGAGACAGCATGCGATGAATTGAAAGAAGCATCTGTAAAACAGTGGATGAATTCCTTTAAATGTCACAACCACCCCCCGAAATGATCCGGTCAAATAACATCTGGATAGCCTAGAGGAGCTGCACAATCAAATATTTAATCCCTTTTCAAGTTAACAGGGCACTAAACCAGCTAGCTGGCTCAGTTCACGAAACGGGTAATTTCATAGCCAGGACATCAAGCTTTTCTGGCTTCAAAACGCTACAGAGCAGCTTTCATTGGAATGTACTGGCTCCACCTCCAACACTGTGTACGATATTAAAATGTCCTTAATAGACCGCATCTCAAATACCTTCCTTACCTTACCTCACCTTACCTTACCTTACCTTACCTTCCTTCCTTATTTACACGCCACCACCGGATGTTGATAAAGCGTCATCCCTCCACGCGGCTTGTTCAGCCGGGTCTAACGTTTAGATCAAAGCCGACAGGAGGTGAAAAACCTGCTTCTATTGCGGAGTCAATTGACCCCGGGAGTAACTGCAGACGTTTCACATTCCCATTGCACACAAAAGACCGACCTTAGCGGGTTTTAGTGGGATTTTTGACCCATGGCAAAGGGGTATTGTTAAAGACTTAGAGTGATTTACATGTAGTAACTGTTGTTTCGGCCTGTGTGAGCAGATTGTAACACGTCGTGAGAGATAAAACTTCGTCCGTCTCACTCGGTCGCCTACACTGGCCGATTTGATTTGTTTCGAGTTGTTTAATGCTGTTTGAGGATGGATTTGTTTTTAAAGGACTCGGGGCGGACTTTCCGCGACAGTCCAAGTTTAGAAGAGGGGGGTTTGCTAACATAACCGGCGAGCTGGCTTACTGCACAACACAGCGTACCACGGAGCCCCTCATTGAAGAGCCGGAACACCAACATCACTTCATCATACTGAAAAACACACAGCACACATCTTCAGACAGTTTCTTCTCCACGTCAGCCATTTCCATGTCTTATATAATAACATGTTCACGACAATATTGTTACCATGCCGGTGTTTAGCAAGTGTAATGTAGCCTATGCCTTGCCCACCATTTTAGTTTGGCATGTTAGCATGCTAACATTGGTGTGGGAAGTTTACAGTTAACAGAAATCAGAAATCAGCGTGTGGTAGAGAACATGTCGGGATGTGAGCGGGGGCGAGATCCCCCTTCACTTGAGGTGTGGTGGGTTGTTAGTATTAGGACAGGCCAGGAAGTTATATGAGGGGCAGTTCTCGTCGCCTGAGGTATCAACAGGGTGGCAGACATTTACCGTCTAATAAAATATCAAAGGGTCGCTGCCCTGGTAGAGGCATGATCAAAACAAACATCAGGGGGTCATTGTTGGGGGAAGGGGTGATTAACAACTGTCGTAAAGTATGTAACCACTAAACATTTGGAGGTCTACAGAGAACACCGTGGATGAAAACCATCTATAAAGACACGGGCTTGTGTTCAGCTTCCATCTGACTGGGAATTTTAAAAAGAATTCAATTAGAATCTTTAGTCAAAGACATGGGAAAACTTTGACAAACAAGAATCACCAAATATTCTCATATTTCATTTTAAATGCCGTCGCTGTGAAAACTCGAAATAAGCGGACATGCAGCACCACTTCTCGCAGCCAGCATTCACAAAACCACAAACTGCAAGAGCACTCTACATTTACGAAACCAATCATCCTTAAGCAAACAGCTCCTCACAAAGCAAAAACAAGCGGAGGGCCAGGATAGTGAATGTTTTCATCATAATGACATTATGCAATGTTGGTGCTGCGACATGCGTTGCAGCTGGAACAAAGACCAAGAAAAGAACCAGGATTTCGCAAACCCCAACAGTAGCGATAAGTGCACAGGAAGTGCTGAAGCACAGATGCTTTCTCAACATTGAAGCCACAGTGGAGCGTCAACGCTCTGACTGTAGAAAGCAACTGCAGAAAACCTGATGTGGCAGAGGAATGCAATGTGATTAATGAGCAACTGATCGTGACCCCGAAACGCTGTCCAGACGCAGTCTAAACAAGGGGGCTTCAGTGGTTTTACCCAAATCCTTCGTCGATGATTTGACAGTATTCTGCTGTTAAAGGGTCACAAGTGAAAATGCCAACAGCGAAAAGTTTACCAAAAGCACTGTACAAGTCTGTTATGCTGTTGTCTAGCACACTGTGTGAATCAAATGTACCAGTAAAAATACCACATTGGAGAAATGTAACTCTGTAAAAGTTGAGAGGATTTGGACACTGATGTTAGTACGGAGAAACTGCAGCTTAGCTGGCCTAACTCAATTTCAGTCTGTCCAGCACCCTTGACATTGGGATACACTGTACAAATATCTGACAGATCATGTCTTTGTCAAGGCTCCCGCTTTGTTTATAGGCTTACACTAAAATCCTCCTACTCTAAAGTCAAACAAGTGTGTTTTCTTTGGCACAGTAATTAGAATATAGGCTCAGTTCATGAGTTGTAAAAACTCATGGAGGAACTAGCTCGGACATTGAAAAGTGTCTGAAGTGTCATCAGCTCTCAGTTTACATTTCAACATGTCTATTTTTAACAAGCTTAAGAATAATTCATTGACTTCAAACACGTTAGAGCAGGCCTGTACACAATACGCTATATCTATCTAAAGCCTTATCCTGTATCAAATAAAAGATTTAAATATGCTAGATCTAGATTTTCATTTGAATCAGCATCAAATTGTACTCCCTGACAGATATGAGCCACCTATGTACGCCTGATTTTGTTCATCGGGATCCATGTTTGATTTACTGAGAAATTCATTTTATGACGCTCAATCTCAAAATGTTCATGAAAGTGAAATTGTCCTGGATCTGTAGCTTTATCCAGACCACGGTTTAGTCGAGTTAATGCGGTCATGACCCTGAGCTGTGCCTTGAGCCGAAAACAAAAATACGGTCAATCTTTAAAGTGCCTCTTTCGTCATAATTATGCTTTTACACAAAGGTTTGGCTCATATGCATTAACAAAAAAAAGCCCAGGTTGGTTTTTGCCGAGAGTTTCGCTTTAAAATCGGACGTAACAAACATCATCTCAAATAAATCTGGGCCTCCCACTACAAAGCCAGTCGAGCTTTGTGGAGCCATTCTGACAATTTTTAATATCTGGAACAAGTCCCCATCGACTTCAGGCGTTTTCGGAGGATGCTGCAACGCTGCTTTTCTGTGAAGCTTCAGAAATGTTTCTATATCTAAATTTTCCTTTAGGTGCATTCATAGCCTCCAAAATAAACTTGATTCGAAATGAATTTGTAAGGTAGCATGTGAATCCAGCATCTGCATTATCACAGATCCAGATGTTTTCTTTCCTCTGCCCTGTAGACTTTTCTCCTCAAATTAGTAGCACATGTCCTCTGGATAAAATTCACCACAGGTTAGCCTTTTGTTGTCCTTTACATATTTTAAAAAGCTGCCCATGTGGTTATAGTTCTATGAAACTCTTCAGTGCCATTGTTCTGAGAGGGAAAGTTTAGTCTGGCCAAGTTCTTTGCTTTGCTCCCACAGGGGCAAAACCATCACATGGGCCAGATGCGAGCACTTTATTGTCGCTGGGTGTTTGTTATTCTTGTGTGCGGTAAATCATTATCTTGTTGTCTTATGCAAGTCAAACATGCTGCCGCCAACAGTGAACCGACTTCAGCCAGGCTGTTTGCGTATAAGACTCTACGGATGCAAGTAAAAAGCTTCTAGGCTGCTACTCCATGTGAGACTATATTGTGTCCAGCTGTAGAGTGGAGAATAAAAAAAAAAAAAAAAAACAGATCAGACTGCCAAGAGACCCATGATCACTTCAGCCTGAGATTTTTTTTTATTTTGACAGATATAAAGTTTTACTTCTGTTTGAGTCCTTTATTGAACCATGTGAGGGAAAAACTAGTCACATCACATATCATGCGTTCATCATGTAGAAGTTGATCTGTTCTCTACAGGATATAGACAAGGGGATTTTTATTTTGACAGATATAAAGTTTTACTTCTGTTTGAATCCTTTATTGAACGATGTGAAGGGGAAAAAATGGGGGAAATGGACAAGTGGATTCAGATGAAGATCATCATCTGTTTGGTCAGGATGGATGGCTCGAAGGAGACCAGCTCAAGGATGCCAGAACCTGGATAACTCGCTTTCATCGATAAAAGTGAGTTAGGCCAGCTAAGCTGCAGTTTCTCCCCACTAACATCAGTGTCCAAATCCTCTTAACTTTTACAGAGTTACAGTTCTCCAGTGTGGTATTTTTACTGGTACTTCCTCCACCACTAATAACATGCAATGTAATTTGCAGCCATTATCGAATAATCTTGTTTTATAGATGGAAGCCGAGCCAACAGATCTGAACGGCCGTGCTTGCGTTGATTTTTTTCTTTTTCTTTTTTAGTAGGCGTATAAACGGTTTAATTTATCACCATGTGTCAGAGAAAAAACAACATCATTATATTCACAAGAGCAGGCCACGCAGACACACACACACACAAACACACACACAGCTCTAAAAAAAACTTTGATTTAAATTTGAACTTTTCATGAACTCCTGCCATTTGTTCTAAGAATGTTTTCCAAGGATTTTTAATGAGGGTATTGACATTATGGCTCACTACTGTCCTATGCCACAGCCACAGCCAAATTCTTGTCAGTGTTGTAGTGGAATATAGTTTGCATGTAAATAATCAAGATTTAAGTATAGTCTGATGTGCTGATTAGCAATGGACACTCATGGATTCGACAATTTCCGAGCAAATTTGGCATTCTGGAGAAAGGTCGGTGATATCTGAACTCAAACAATCAGAAGGAACACCACCCAAGTTCACGGACGACCCTTTTTGGTGGCTTTTCGGCAATCTGAGCACTTTGAGTAGGTGGAGTCCATCAGTGAGAGAAATCACTTTGATTAGCGGATTAGAAAAGCTAGTTGGTGCACATGAGAAAAACCTAAAAAGCAAGGGAGAGCCCATGTCGTTTGCATGATTTTACAGTCTGTCTTTCTGCAGCTGTAAGTCTGGTTTTACTTTGTTAATGATGACATATTTGGCATCACCTTACAGACAAATTATGCACATCACATACATTATATCATGTTAAATGTTGATGAAAATGTAATAAAATTTGCACTTCACTCGATCGAAAATGTAATAAAACCCAATAATGTAATAAAATATCCCGACTGATATTAATAATATTTCTACTGATAATGTAATACCTTATTACATTGTTGGGAATTTATTTCATTTTCAGGAGGGTCCTTTTTTTTTCAAAACAGATAATGTAATACTTGACAGATAATGTAATACGTATGTTCATTTTCAGTCCAGAGTTCATTTTGTGCTTTGAGAATCTGAGAATGTTAATTCACTGGACTTGACTTGAAACAACAGAATGACTATTGGGTTAAATTGCAGACCTTGAGTACCATGCAGCCATATGCACATGTGCAAATAATCAGGGACATGCAGCTACATCCTTGTCCTACTGAGTGGGTGATGGACTCACTTCCGTGGGAGACCAGAATTCCAGCTCAGATACAAGCTTCCGAGCAGCACTGGAGACCCCAGGTAACTCCTCCCTAAACGTATCTCTTCACTCCACAGATTTCCAACAAATTACTGCCTCATGAAAACAATCACAAACCAACAAAACAACTTTCAGTAACACTTCATTTGAAGAGAGTATACATAAGCATTCATAACACCTGCATACACATTACATGACACCTGACATTAATATAGGCCTACATATCCACTCATAAATGGTTATTATATCACTTTCAATGTCAAATCGACATCTTTATGTCAAGCGACATAGTGGTCAGCTGACATACTGTCATACTTACAGTATATTATGAGATTTAGCTATATAAAGGTCAGCATCAAAATGACAAAACTTGATGACAACTGACATGGTTATTTTTCAGACTCCTTTTTGGGGTTTATACAGGGTTTCTGAAGTTGTATGTTACGGAAGCCGAGAACAGCCAAGGATTTTTCTTCTTTTAATGCGCTGTTATCTCGTGATAACGACTTATCTAGTTATCTCGATATAACAAAGATTGTTTTCTCGTGATAACAAATTAATTCATTTTGTTATCCCCATATAACAAAGGTTGTTTTCTTGTGATAACTCTTGTATCAGTTTACATTGTATCAGCCTGTAGCCGCCATTGTGGCTCACTTCTCTGCTGTCTTCCTAAGCTTCCTCCCACAGTCGTATGCGTTTGTTTTCAACTAAGCCTTTTCATAATCAATTGTGGATCAATGGATTATCTTGATCAATGGATGGTGGTATTCTGGTAATTCTCCATATTCAACCTTTAAATTCAACATTAGTTTTACAATTAATTGTATACAAGTGTTTATGGCTGTACAAAGCCAGCTTCTAAAAGTTTATGAGTGGATATGTAGGCCTATATTTATGTCAGGCGTCATGTAATGTGTATGCAGGTGTTACAAATGCTTACGTATACTCTCTTCAAATGAAGTGTTACTGAAAGTTGTTTTGTACGTTTGTGAGAAGCTTATATCTGAGCTGGAATTCTGGTCTCCCAAGGAAGTGAGTCCATCACCCACCCAGTAGGACCAGGATGTAGCTGCATGTCCCTGAGTATCTGCACATGTGCATATGGCTGTATTGTGCTCAAGGTCTGTTCATTCTGTTGCTGCAAATCCAGTCAATGTAACATTCACAAAATTCTCAGATTCTCAAAGCACAAAATGTAGAACTCTGGACTGAAAATGAACATATGTATTACATTATCTGTCAAGTATTACATGATCAGTTTTGGAAGAAAAAAAAAGACCCTCCTGAAAATGTAATCAATTCCCAATAATGTAATAAGGTATTACATTATCAGTAGAAATGTTATTACAATATCAGTCGGGATATTTTATTACATTATTGGCTTTTATTACATTTTCGATCGAGTTAAGTGCAAATTTTATTACATTTTCAGGCATTATTACATTTTCAGGAAATTATTACATTATAGGGTGCTACAATCCATCTTCAGACCTTTCAACTTTAAGATCGCTCCACTGCTGGAAAAGCCTCACTGATGTTAACACGGCCATTCATATCCCTTAAACTTCTTCTTACCCGCTCCTCGTTATCTGTTTCTTGACCATCTCTCCTTCCTTCACAACACGTTTACACGTTGCATGTGCCAGATTCATCAGACATCCCACTTCCGTAATTCGTCCATGATGGCGAGCGCCACCTGTTACTGAACCGGGCTGTGTACAAATCCCAAGATTATTATGTCGAGCACACACGGAAGTAGCAGCTGACAAGCCTTGAGGAAGGACTTGCTGAATTTAACATGAAAAGTTGCAACTGTACAACAAGACAATAGGGCCGTTGTACTCCGTTGGTTCTGAGGAGAAAGCTCCCGTTTGTTGCAGTATTTTTGGGAACCCTAATGGCTTTAAACTACTTCATGACAGAGGGGATGCTACCAATAATCCCCTAAAACTAAACGTTTGATGAGAAAATAAATATTGAAAAAAGCCAAAACCTATCATTGTATTCTTTACATGTCGTTTCATATTAACTCAAACACAACTGTACTTGACAGGCTAACCTCACTGAAGCAACTAAAATGTTTCCACGTCAGTCCAGTACAGCACATTTGAACCTGTACTATTGAATCTGTGCTCAACAGACTTAAATTAATTTAGAGGCTGAAGTGGTGTCCACCAATTAGTCTACAACAAATATTACTATTCTGCCTGCAAGGTCTAAATTCAATTAATTAAAATTAATGTAAGCAATTTAACTTGAAACCTAAAATATGCTGCCACCATCCTGAACCATGACACTTGACACAAAACTTATTACTGGACCACTGACGTGTTAATGAGCCAAATGAAGCCACTGTGAGTTATGGTTCTCCATACACACAGTGACAGGAAATGACAAACATACAGTATTATAAAGCACAAAAAACAACAACTTTATTTACACAAACAGACCACTGCCCCCATCCCACAAACCCCTAAATTCAATGACTACTGAGGAATGCTATGTCTGTGCCTGAGGCTGAGGTTGGGAATTCACAGGACTGAGAAGAACAACACCCAGCGCAAAACTTCAGTATTCTTCCACCCACTTATTTAGTCTGAGTTCAGCCGTCATCTAATGCCACAGGGTGGCAAAACGTCTTGAACCGTATGGCCTGAGGCATGAGTGGGTTAGAGGTCGGCTTCTGTTTGGTTCCCAGTTGCAAGTAAGCAATATGCTTTAATAAGCCTGGGGCCAACATGTTATCAAACAAGCGGCTCGGCAGGGGGCCAGCAAAGACTTAATTATACCATTTCAGTCTATGGTATATGCATCATAACAGACTGTTCTAATCAATACAAGTTTTATAAAATCATACCATACAAAAACATTTTTAATTTTGCTCAAACCAAAGATAGAGAACATACAAACTGACAAACACCTTCCTGCTAAATAACAGACACTAAAAAAAAATCCCCAGTGATATCAATCTCTACACATCCTGTCCATGTGACCGTTCTGCTTAGCAGGGACTAAAAAGGGTTTCATATAAAACGTATTTGCTTTCGCACTCAGATCATCATGTATCTATGTGGATGACAGTGCAGTTGCTCTTTACGCAATTAGGCCGTGTGAATTCTGTTCACACAGCTGTTCGTGTGAATGAAGCTTACTGTGAGAACCCTACAGACTACTGACCGTCACCACTTGTCATGTTTCCATGTAATGGTGTCTTTATGTGCTTGTGTGTGGTTTCTGCTGACGACAGCAGAGGGGAGGTGAGAAAACTTACTGGAACTCTCATAGATTGATGCAGTAAGTCTGTACAACGGGGGGGGGGGGTGTCTCATTTTGATGCTCATTTTTGAATGCCGGTATTTGTTTTGGTGCGTGTGAGTTGCATCATAATTGAGCAATATACACAAAACTACACATCTTGTGGTCTGTTTCTATGTAATAAGATGTTTGTCTCCACACAGTCAGCTGTATAACAGTCCATACAATCCATGCTTTCTGTTGCCATAGGGGCATTTCTGTGGCACAGCATGATTTCGACGTGTTATGGTACTAATGAGTGCCTCTGTCCGCCCCTGCTGTAGGATTTAGAAGGCATAGCGAGTGCGAATGTCCTCCAGTTTCTTGGAGACCTCGGGAGGCGTTCTGTCCAGCTCTTCTGCCACACTTTTCTGCTTGTGAGGGTCCATACTGTTAAACTGCTCACACAGATCTCCATCAATAACATTCTGGAGAGAAAAGCAGAGAAGACAAACCAATGACTGAATGAATGCCAATTGTCTGTGATGATGATGTGCACATCTGACTGATATGAGCAGACGTGTGAAATAATTCCAACAGATACCAACCTTGACTGGGAAGTAATAGGATCTAAAGCTGAGATGATCTCTGCCGCACAGTGGAGGGAACTCAGAGCGCATATGCATCTCTAAATGCTGGAAGAAGTCATGGTCCTGGACAGAAGGATGCAGAACAGAGGCATTAAAACAAAGAAGAGCAGGAAGAGGGCTGAGAAAACAAGTTTCATGAAATCAAATTAATCACTGAGTGGAGTAGAGTATTTTAAATCCACGGTGATGCATTTAGGTGTGTGAGGATGTTTGTGTTGTACCTCATGTGAGGTGAATGGGACCAGAATGCCGATGCCTCCAGACAGAGTGGTGTAGACCAGGGACTCCGATCCTCCAGGGATCAGAGTGGTTTTCTGGAGAGATAACACCGTCTCTCCTATATGGTAATTCACTACCACCTCAGCCTGGAGAGATAATGGTGGGACAAAGAGACAGTCTTGTTAGAAATACTGAGTTAAAAATACCACAGTGTGATTGAGCAAAACCATACTTGGTTTGCTGGATGACTACTAGGATGCTCATGTATGGTGCTTGAGCTTCAATTGCAGTGCATGATATTTATGCATTTATTTATGTGTTCCTGATAGTCTGACATGTGGCTGTAAAAACTACTGTCGTGTCTAATTTTATATTTTCTACCTCACTCAATCACAGGGGATGCAAGTCATTTTAACTTCTATTGGTCAAGATCATATGATACCATGTCAGACATGTCACTGAAGCGGTTTCAGGGCCTCAGTTCAGATCCCCAGTACAAGTATGTTCACAGTACACTGTGAGCCAAGGTCAGACAGAAGACACACACTGTCATGTTCTGCTTAGAGGAAATTGGTCCGGATGGTCACATCTAATCCAATAACCATCAAAAAACTGCTTTGCCAATAATTAGAGGTAATAATCTGGATGTGCTTTGGATACAAAGGAAGCATTGGGAGGCAATAAAGCCTCAGTATGAGTCTGAGCAAACTGCATAGAGGATATACATGACACCGACGCCGTGACACCAAAAAAGCAGAAGCCAAGTAAAAATAAACTTGGCCCCAGACATGCACAGAACACTCTCTGTCTTCTCTCTGAAGGGAGACAACAGGTCTGGATGGGACCGACAACAATGTCTCCTGAGAAGAAAATGAGCCCTGCTCAAGATTCAATAAACCTCAGAGCACAGAAATAGGACCTCAATCTGGGTTTTTGATTGCTCAGACCATCAATCACTGGAACAAACAGCTCTCTTCTGACAAAGATTTAGCCACTGGGGCAAGGGCCAATGTTTGGGGCTTCCGGTGTAGCGAGCCAATTTCTGGTCAAAGCCTCTTCCATGTGGCGGTCATTGTTTACAGTCTGATTAGAAACTTGAGACGCATCCAGACAACAGTGGCTGATCAAAAGCTAGATCATTGTCAGACAATAGCCGATGGGCTACAGCCAATGCATTCAACATCTTTTACTCTCCACATGGGTGATTTACCTGCATGCAACCAAAGTAGGCTCAAATGTGAAAAAAAGAGGTAAAACAATTCAGGCCCATCATAACTGTGAGGGATTCTAACACAGTGGAAATGTCCCATAATATAGCCACCAAAGGCTAAGCAGTTCAACAAGACTCTCAAGCTGTTTCCTAACTGCTGATAAGGCAAGGAAATGAAATCAGCACTAGCTAGTGTTGCCTTGGGGAAGGGAAGAACCAAGAGCAACCAAAATAGTAATTATCAAAGTTGTGTCTGCAGGGGAGCGGAAAGGAATTCAGCACTTAAAAGATCATA
This sequence comes from Acanthopagrus latus, assembly GCF_904848185.1. Lineage (NCBI taxonomy): Eukaryota > Metazoa > Chordata > Actinopteri > Spariformes > Sparidae > Acanthopagrus > Acanthopagrus latus. The sequence continues at coordinate 23,676,562 of NC_051046.1, read as the reverse complement.
CCTGCCATCTCTTGTGACAGCGACAGCCTCGTACTCTGCCCTATTCTTTGTGCTAGTGAAAACGGTACATTCATGTTGGCCTCTTAATAACACTCAATGTGGTAAAACAGTAGCCTGTTAATCAAATAACAACAATAAGACTGATCAACATGACTACGAGCTAACAGTTGTAAGTTAAAGCAGAGAAAAAAAAAAGTTCCTTTTTAGATTCCTACATTTCTCTGTTTCTTCAGTACAAGAGAGTAGATTTTGTCATGCTAATGAAGCTTTGCAGAACTAATTAAGACGGAGAGGGACAGAAATGACCCATGTACACTGTGTGACATTTGAAGTTGAGACAGTCAGTCCTTTCATTTTGCTGGACAGACAGCTGTGCCTCCCTGACCTTGATCTTTTGAGATACATAAATTAAATCAAAGGGGAATGCATTTAATTTAATGTAAGACAGCATTTAGCCAAATTATGTATGGATAATTAAGTTCATCCAGTCAGATGTAAACACGCAAACAAGATATTTTGGATGAGGATAAATCCTAACATCCACACCCACCTCTATAAACGGACACGGTACATTTCCAAACTCGAAAATGAAATTCTCGATCAATGTGCACAGAGGCAGAAATAACTGACAAACACTGTGTCACAAAGACAACTGGGACCAACTGTCTAAATTGGAGGGACTTTCCCAGTCTATGTGCTACCTAAACAGTTCTGACCAGTTTTTAAATATGGGATGAGTGATGCTGTGTGTTTTGCTAACTATGTGCGAGCATGCATGTGGGTGTGTGTACACACTTGCATTTGTGAGTAGGTTAAACATGTGGTCGACAGTGTTATGCAGTGTGCGTGTACGTGTGTAGTGTCTATGCGTGTTGGCGGTTGGAGGTCAGAACAGTGGAGGAGACAGATTAGTGAATCAGGCCAAAGTCCTGCTCATGCCTGACTTTAAGCTGCAGCAGGCAGCCTGAATCATTCAAATCTGACTCACAGTATTCCTGTTTAACTCTGAAACTCGGTTTCGCTCCCTCTACATCCCTGTCACTCTTCATCTTACATGCTGAGGAATAGACTGGTCAGAGTCTATAAATGCTAAAATAAAGGTTCAGGTGTATAATGAAGACACTGGTGGCCTTATCTCATACGAGCTGGTTTAGGGCAAGTGTTTACATAATCTGTAAAATCAATATTCTTTATTTTTTCAATATCTAAACTAATGTTTGTTTGTGACAGAAATGTTCTATTTCAATATTTCAGCACAGGTCTGAACCTGAACTGAACATGAAAAGGCTGATTTGTTCAAGTCTTTGATAAGTTGAAGACCTGCATTGGCGTTACGTTGAGAGATTTTCAACTCGAAGCACTCAGAGGCCACACAAAAAAGGCAGTCTGAAAACAGACGTTGGGCACATAGAGAGAGATGGCAGAGAGATGGTTTTACCTTCTGAGAGGCTCCATTGAGGAGGCCTCTGTCCCATAATGCTTTGTTCCCTGTGGGGTCTTCATCCACATCATCGCTGGTGTTGGGGGGCAGACGGACCTGACAATCCCGAAAGAAATTAAAACATTTATCTCTTCAGCTTCTCAGTTCTACTGGGCGGCAGATGTTTTTTGAGTCACTACTGCCACATGTGTTTTCTGGTCCAATGCCACAAAGAATATGTGATGCATCTGATTAGAAACAGTTGCCTATTTTAAACTCTATTTCAATTTGTTCTCCATCTGCCATTCAATACAAGTCAGACAAATACATTAAACACTCCTTGTCCCCACACTTACAATGCTGATGTTACCAAACTTGTCAGCAGAGGCCATAGTGTCGTAGTCCAGCAGACAGGCTGTGGTCACCCAGCGGGGATACGTGTCGTCAGCAAAGATGATGAGCTGGTTCTCGTTGCGTCTGTAACGGACCCAAAACAGGCTCTCCTGAACGTCAGACACGATCACACGCTGGCCGATGGTAAAGATGCCACTCACCAGGTTGGGAACATGCTAGAGAGCATAAAGGACACTTAAGAGTAGGACAAACCATGTATATACCATAATAATAATAAGAATAATAATAATACATTTATTTTATATAGCACTTTTCAGCATACACAAAGACACATGCCTGGCTGAAAAGCAGAATAATAAAAACAACACACTAAAAACAGAGAGACAGGAGTTCTACATTAAAAGCAGTTAGCTTGGGGGAAATCGACTCTGCTGAAGTGATGTAGTGCTGCTGCCTGATGTGCAGCGCTGTTCATTGTTCCAGTTGGTTATACACGAAAAACTCATTTGTCATTCTGGAATATCATGACCAATATGGGAGGTACGCAGGAAGAGACACAACTGTTGCAAATCCAATCCCCAACACATCAGCCCATTTCACTGATGTATTGCTACAGTGAAATTGTCCAGACATGACCCAGTGGAGCTGTATGAGCTATTGCAAATGTCTCAATCAGTTGGATCAGACATTAACAAAACTTCCTGCCAGCTTCCTGGTACAGTCTTATTGAGCCTATTTGTGATCTGCCAGTTATAAAACTATTAATTCCTATACACACAAAAAAGCTCATGCATATGACCAGGTTGGAGCTGTGACATCACAATGATACACGGAAAATACTTTTTTCGCCCCGCCTCGACAGTCAGACCGTTTGTGTCCTGATAAACTGCCCCTTTGCTGTGATTTATTTTAAGTTGACATGATTCAGATTTAAACCTTAATCTACAACAGAAGGCATGGAAGAGCAGGAGACTTTTTACTGAATTAAACAATTTAGCTAAATTTACACTGATGTCATTCACTATCAGATAAAGTCAACATATTTGTCCCTACAGGGAAGAAAAGCTCCAGCATTGCCAGTTCATGTCTACTGGAATGTGCCAGCAAAGCAAGTGAGGCTACAGTACAGCCATTGTTTCAATGGTTTATTTAGTCTCTAAAATGGTAAAGATAACAGTTTAAACCCTATGTACTGCATTTAGCTGTACTTGAGATTAGGTTATCACTTTAAGTCATTCAGAGAAATTTGGTTAATATAGGAAGATTTCCGATTGAAAAACCTTATTATTTGACCACAATTACCCTTAACCATGTTCCTTTAAAGTTTTATTTTCCCCTCAAGGATATCCATCTACAACTCTGCTGTGTCAAACAGAATGTGATTTTATCCTGAATTAAATATGCTCAACTGAAGGCAGTATTAACGCAGCTATCAACTTTATAGATTTTTGTAAATACATGCTTGTTCTGAATTTGATGCCAGTAACAAGTTTTAAACAAGTTGAGACAGAGGCAACGAAAGACTGTGAAAGTTGTTGAATGCTCAAAGCACACCTGTTTGGAACAATCTACAGGTAAACAGGTTCATTGGTAACAGGTGATGACACTGTATTTGGTATTTGGGCCTTTGCCTTACCTTGTTTTCACACTTGCGAAGCAGCTTCTTTTTGCCCAGGTCATAGATTCTCAGCAGTTTCCCAACTCCCACCAGCACTCGTCCCTGGAAAGGAGCGATGGCCAAAGGGACGTCCTCGACTGGAGTCTATCAAACAAAACACAAAGACCTAATAAGCCACAGCTATTCAAATCTTTTTGTCAGCTTTTAGGAGACTTTAAGTTGAGATCAGCAGTTTTGTTGGTTACAGAAAGAGGTCATATTCATGAACAAGTAGAGGAATGGTCCTTTGTCTCACTCAACACAGCTCCAGATGTTCATTAGGTCATAACTTTGATTTAAGAAGATGTGAATGACATCAATATGTGAAAACAAATACTACACGAGCCTGACCACTCTTTGGTCTTGTCACTGTGTCCAATCCTGTTAGATATTTTGGAACAAAAAAATATATTTATAATTTTATTTGGTTTCTAATTATTTGAATGAATTATGAAATCAAAAAGTCATTACCTCTCAAGAGATGAGCAAGAATGTTGGCAAATTATATTTTTCAAACAAGATTACAGAGGTCACGAGTCAAAATTCTTGAGAGTCACTAAGAGCGTCTTGTGATTTCGTGCCTTTTTTCTTAAAGCGTTTAATGTTCAATGGGGATGAGGTCTGGTAAGTGAGGATCGAAGAGCGTCATGTCAGCACCCTTTACTTCTTCCATAGTCTTAAAGACAGGTCAGTCTTTACTTTGATGCCCCTCTGAGGTTAACTGTTCTGCCAAATCCTTAAATCCTCGACATAAATTGTGTCTAACAACTTTAAGCCAAACAATCTGTTAAGTTAATGACTTTTCCCCTATTTTGTTAAGTTACTGTGCAGCTGTTTTTTTTTTTTTTACAACACGCTCATTTCATACAGCTTCATTAACCCTTAGGTAAGTCTGACCTTAACCGTGAAGAAGACATTCTTAAGATTAAGGCTACAGTTTGAGGTCTTTCAGATGTATTTTTACAAAGTTCTCATCCTTCATTCAGCTGATGCTGCAATCATTGTAAGACTGATGTGAACCTTACCCAATCTGAGTGGCTGTGAGGATTTTGGGTTGCCTGCCTTTATAGAAGATTTCTGCAGTCAATCTTTACTTACCTCTAACAAACATGCAACTTAGTGGCACTTTGACACTGATCATTTTGCAGCCCTCAGGTGAGCAATCAGCTAAACTACTATCCTGTTTTTTGTTTATCTGACATCTCAATTTGAGACAAGTATAGTAAAATAACAAATAAAGTAACAATATCAAATAAATGGAAGAGTCATTTTGCTTATGTTTAATGTTATCAGAAAATTGTGTTGACATTAAAATATCTGAGATGACAACAATTGAAGATACCCTTACTAGCCAGATCAGGGCTTTTTTTTCCCCTCAAATAGTCCAATGACACTGCATCGATACACTCCACATCCGTGAATCACTCCACTTCCAAAACTGGTTGTTAATAATGGTTCTAATCTATATAACATATAGGCATTATTAAACCCCTTGCAAATAGGGAACCTGCTATTGTTAATGAGGGGAAAGTAGTTGGTTGCCTAACAGAGAAATTGGAGTTGTGCTCGCTGTTGCCTGCAGCTCTTCATCTAACAGCTCCTTCCTGTTGCATTAGTCTCATAAACTGGTCAAAACTACACCCTGACATTTTCATATTTCAAAGTGATCTGTGGTCAACAAATGCCCAGTTGAGTGTTGCTTTGTTCTGTAAATGCTTTTACATTGGTCCTACACTCAACACTCAAACTGAAGACGATCCATTTCAAGTGCCTAGCCTACTTCAAAATTAACAAGATAATTGCTTTCAATATGAACCAGCAGCAGCAGGAAATGTTTAGTTTGTAAATTAATTAATACTGAGCTCTACAGACAGAGCATTTTTTCATTCTAAAAAGCTGGTGCATCAGGTAATAATGGTGCTGTTACAACCTTGTTGGTCATTGGGAAATACAACGCAGAAACCCTAAAAAGTCCATAAACCATGATAGTGTAACATGACTATGTTATGCATCAGTACCCGAGTTGTCTTCTATCTGGGAAATGCATGTGTATGTTCTGCATCGGTAAAAAATATAAGTGTTTAGACCACCCTCATCTAAAATATCTGGTCTATCTGGTCTAGTGGTTGGGAATTTCCGTCAAAAGAAATGGCTGACACCACGGTGCAACACTCATGACTCACTTCCCTTGTTAATCCACATCAGGTAACAAACACAAGTGGGCTGATTTACCCCAATGGCCTCCACCCTGCTCAAGTTTCTGGGTAATTGCCTTGGAGCAGTGCTTGGTGCCAGGGACAGTAGCATCTATGTTTGATGTCATTAAGACTTGCCTGGAGGCTGTTGTGGATGGTGCACTTTAAAGACCTGTATTTCAAAGTAAATCCTAATCTTAACCTCCATCTTAAACCATGACCAGCTAACACTTCAATTTCAATAACAAAAGGAGTTTTCCCAGACAATTAACACCCTTGGGCCCAAACTCTATGGTCATTTGATATCAGGTCCCCAGGAGGAAAATGTGGGTTTGGGGTTTCAGGCAAACCAACCTTGTGCACAAACTCCAGCTTCTCCCCTCCACTGACGAGTCGATAGGTGTAGATAAAGCCACCACCCACTGATCTTGGGTTGAGAATCATATCCCTGGCAACACCCACCAGAACATACCAATCATCTCCTGTGTTGGGGAAACGGCACACGGCGACACTGAAAAATAACAAAGAACAAGAGAAAGAAAGGAGATATGAGATATGGGCTCTTGAACATCTGCATTATTAAATACTACCATGATATCCCTTCAAGTTGCTTGCTCACTGACCATGGATAGAACACAGAGATTGCAATACATCCTGTAAAAAGGAAGAGAAAAAAACTACAACAATCCTCTCCTCTCTTTTAGCTGCCCATAAAATATCTTATGGCAGCTGTCCTTATATTCCCCCACTACTGAAACCTACTTAATATAATTTAAGAGATGCTGGGAGTTTTAGAGGCTTGAATATCAATTTGAAAAGGCGTAACAAACAGAAAAAAAGTCTGGGGTTAGTCTGGACAGGATAACGTCATTTAACCCCATGACACCACACACAGAGAACACTTATCCAATATCCAATCCAAAAACACGATCTAATATTGAGTATCGTATCGGTCCAATATTGGCCAAAAACACTGGATCGGACACCTGAGAGGTGGATAGATTCAAGTTTTACTTTGCAGAAAGCAGTGCTGCATGGTAAGCAGTTTCGTGGCTCGAACACACAGGGGTAAACTGCATCTTGTTTTTGCTCGTCATTGAGGTATAGGCTACACTGTGTTATACCTCGTATCTTACACTTGGAATATAATATATTTATCATAAATACTCAGAACAACACTCAAATAATTTTGAATCTTTGAAAAATACTAAAAGTTCTTGGGTAAAGTCACAATAATAAGAAGCAATACTTCTGCGAAACTAATTCACAATGTTGTCTATGTATATCTTCTTTAAGAGAAGTAGAATAGTTCTTCTACAGTTTAAGCATGTTTTTAAGTTTAAGTTAAGCAAAGTCCTTCCATATGGATGTATTATCTATGGCTGTATTGTTTAACAGAGGGGGAAAGGCTGAATTGGATCAATATTGGTATAAACAGTTACTCATTGTTGTCTTAATGGTATTAGACATGAAAAAATCATCGACCAGCCCCAAACACCATGTCATGTCAGACCGCATCTTCAGCAGTGCCTGTGTTTCACACTTTTAACAGTTGTTTCATATAACCTTGACTCTTTCTAATTCTCATTCTTCCATTCTCTTTAATTCCTTTCCTGCTTAGAAATCATTTCCTAACACTACAACCATCTGTATACAAACACCCCCACTGATTAAACAAAAAGCTGAACTTATGGCATTTTTTCCATTACATCTTCCGGTCTGGGTCATCTCAGTTTGACTCAACACATCAGGCCAGCTCAGCAGACATTTGCATTTCCATTACAACGGGGCTACCTGCTTTAAGGTGTCTTTAAGTGATGACAAGCATGTGTAGTGGCCAAGGGAGCAGCTGTGAACCTTTTTCTTCCCGGCAGCAGTGTTTGGAAAGTTCACTTTCTACATGAACTAGTTCAAAGTTCAGTTCACAAATTTTAATATGAACTAGTTCATAGCTCTTTTTTTACCCCAATATGTTGCTGCGAGCTATTATTTTTCAAAATTGCCACAGCCCATATAGAACCATAGACAGCAATTATTTCATCAGTTTTAACACTAAAACTGCAGCTCTCCGACAATATACTGCAAAACCAGGTAGTCCGGCTGCAGCTGGGAGATGACGACAGCGGAGCCGCTACTGTACGCCATTGATGTGATTTGGGTGGTAGAGGATCTGTTTTGGTTCGCCGTTGCCATGTCTTTTGATTTTTATTCACTCGCACATACCTTGAAAGGCTCACCGGGTGCTTTAGTTCAATGTGCCGTTTCAGGTTTGCTGTTGACGTTGCTGACGTTGCTTCATGAAACCCCGCGGGCAAAGTTTACGCGGGTCAGATTTTTCCCACTTGGATCATCACTGACCTTTTCATAAAATTGTTTTAAGTAATCATATGAAGATGTTGGATTAATGGTGGAGGCAGAGTCTGAGGTAGTGCTGCTGCCTTAGTTTGTTTTTGTCTCCATGCTTCGCATGTTGATGATGCATGCGGCGGTGTGACTTGTGTTAGCGGTGGTAGCTGGTGTTGCCAGACTGGGTGTGTTTTAGCCGGTTTTCGCCTGGAAGGATCTATGGAAATCTGGCACTCTCTTGAACAAAGTAAAACTGTGAGAGAGCGTCTTTCACAAAAGCCAGAATGAATGCATTCACCATAACGTTCATGTTCGCTCAAAATATGAACGAGCTCATGAACGATCGTTCACTGAACGCGTTCAGGCACAACACCGCCTGGCAGAGCTATCTAAAAGGGCTGTGAATAAAGCTCCATCGATTCAGTGGCAAACACATTTCCTGTAAATTCCTCACAATAACACTCCTCCGTTATTTAGTTATTCAAAAGCTTTTATTATGAAGCAGAAAAATTGAGTTTTCACCAGCAGTAACTTCACAATCTCCTCAAACAGCTGAAAGTGATCACACTGAAACTGTAAAATACAGCAGATACCTGAAAGTACATTGGAGGGACATTGGAGATAAACCAAACTAAAAACGCCTTTCTCTCAGGTTTCCTGCACGGACATAAGCTGAGTCTCAACACAGGCTCATTTGAGGGAGAGGGGGTAGTCATGGTCATTGGCCATAAGACGTAACCGCAGCCGACTTGAAGGCAGGGCGGGCACACTTTGGACCTACTCCAGAGAAGGTCCATCCTGGGCGCGGCTTGGTTTAACCTTGTGTGGTAAAACTGGTAATGGAAATGCAAATTGGCGTGGCTCGGTCTGACTCGGTGTGGCCAAAAGTCCCCGGTGGGAAAGCCCCATCAGTGTCAGTTTTATTACACCATTCCAACAACTCCCTTTTCCTTCCTTTATAATCTCAAATGTTCCGATTCGGACATGATCTAAACTAAGGGTGGGTACTGTTTGGGATTTCAGTGATTCTTTTAAGGTTTGAATGTATTTTAATTTTTTTTTTACAAGACAAAATGTTGTTTCTAGAGTAGCACAAGAGACTAAATAGTATATCCCTGCAAACAAATAGTTTGTGAACATCAACGCGCTGATGGTAAAGAAGAAAGCAGCCTTAGTCCCTCATCCTGTCATCCTCTCTCTGCCAATTTAGAATCCCCTGCTGGCAGCTGTTTGAGGGAGGCTTTTCCAAATTTTAAGATGTGTGATAATTTAAAGTGTGCTGAACAATTTTGTTTATGCTCGTTCCAAACAAATGAGCTGTTAGCCTAACAAGTACTGTATGGCTGTAATGGACACCTTTCTTTTTCAATCTGTCTGTTCACTCATTCCTCATCTGAATGCAGTTATCTGCTGTTCTACTCGTGCCAAGCCAAGGAATCGAAGCTGCTCACCTGAATGCAGCTTCGTTCTGTTCCAGCTGCACCTGATCCAGTGTTGAACCCTGTATGGGGTTGACGAGACGCACCAGTGAGGCCCACTGTCCTGCCCCGGCTTTAGGGGCACCAAAAATGGCTTCTGGGAGATTCTCGTTCAGGAATGCGGCAGCCATCTCAGCAGCTAGCTCTCTTTCATCCTCACCAGCAGCCTCTACCATCTCCTGCAGAGGCAACAACAAACAAAGCAGGTCAGTGGACAGGACAGCACAGCATTCTGGCCATTAGCTATCCTTTCTCCATTACTAGGTAACTGAGAAATTCACTGTGAAATATTGAACCAAAGCACACTGCCAAAAACACAGAGTACATAGTGATTTTGTGGTTATGGTGTGTTCTTATTGGATTCTTGCCCGGCTGATATGCACACTGGAGTTGGAACAATTAGTTGTCACAAAAATATACAACAACTGTTTTGCTAATTGCTTAATCGAGCTAACCCTCGGCCAAGTAGCCAGTAGGTCAGCGGATAGAGGACAGGCCCCACGTACAGAAGCAGTTTCCTCACCGCAGAAGCCCTGCATTCCCTGCGACTGCTACTCCTTTGTCCTCTCCTTCCTCTCCCATTCATTCACTAGTATCCGCACGTACGCACGCCGCCTCGCTCTCGCCTTACGTGCACACACACACACCTCACGCACCGCCTATTCCTGAAAGGAGCTACGCCACTCTTACAACAATGGCAACTGCAGATGCAGGAGACCTACTGACAGAACTTGAACCCCCCCCTCTTTCACTCAAATCGCAGGTGTGGAAGTATTTTGGATTTCCAGTGAGTTACGTTGACAAAAAAGCCACAGTTTGCAAGCTCTGCAGAAACTAGATGGCAGGTTATTTTGTTTAAGTTTCCAATTGACTGACGATAAGTTATTGTTGCATTATGTTAATGTTTTAAATTTGACAATGTAGTGTGGTACATTGCAAACAAACGTCAGATATTATATTGCATAAAAGTCTAGTAAAAATGGCATATCAACCTGTGCTTTAAAGAAAAAAAATGTAAAAATCGAGAATCGAATCGAACCGTGACCTTAGAATCGAAAACGTAATCGAATCGAGGATTTGGAGAATTGTGACACCCCTAATAAATAAATAAATAAATAAATAAATAAATAAATAAAAATAATCATCATCATCATCATCATCATCTTCTTCATCATCTGGTTCTGTTGAAGTTGTCATTTGCTACATAAGGTCAGTATATTCTTAGCAAGCCTGCTCCACAGAAAAAAAGGAGATGCCGCAGAGTTTCAGCAAAGTGTCTGTTACAAGCACATAACAGTCAGTATTTTTAAACTCCAACCTGGGAATAGAATGAGAACTTCAAGCTCCTTGACTAAATGTATTGCGTTAAAGAACCACTTAGCAGGAGGAGCATTACTCCATCTTCTCAATGATGTTGCACTTCATACCTCAGCCATCTGTTGCTTTCTCTGAGCTTTGGTTGCCTCAGTGTAGGCATTGTGGTCGGTCTCGATCAAAATAAGGTTGTTCGTCTCTGGGTGGATTACAAATTTCCTGGGAGTGTACTGCAGAGGAAAGGCCACCTGATTGAAGACGGCTCCCAATTTCTCCAAAGCCAAGATTCTGCCCGACAGAAAAGGAGAGGGCGAAAAGACACAGTTCAAAAAAATGTTTGAGTGGTACAGCAAGGTTCCAATGACAGATTTAAGCCTCTCACCATAGCCGTTTCGTAGGTCCTGCCACAAACTCATAATTTACAGTTCAGCACAGGATTTCTGGTGAATGTTGGACCATTATCACAACAAAATTGATGTATCATGGATTATCAGATCATGTGGTCCATACCTGAAGTTATTTGTTTTGTTTGTTAACTTATATTGCAAAGCGATAGAAATTAGAGTAATTGCACTTTCAAATTCACTGCATTTTTGTCTGACTTTAATTTCTGAATAACATGTAAAAACTGCATTTGTTTCAAACATGCTTATCAGTGGCTGAGGAGTATAATTATCAATCACACAAATCTTCTTCAGAAACATCAAACATACAACCAGCTGTCTCATGGGTAAACAGTGAAGCATTTTCACTCTACATGCCCTACTTTTCCTGAACTTAAACTCTCTAGAATGTTTAAACTAACATAACACACTGCACTGCTAAAGCTAAACACTACCATATCCCTCCATTGCAATGTGTATCCATACCTCAGTGTGTTGGTGGAAATGGCCACGATGCCCTCAGGACATTGCTCGGAGGCAAAACCAGAGGCGTATTCCAGAGTCTCATATGACAGAGGGGTCAGGTGGAAGCGAGACTGGTACGAGTAGCTGAGCCAGGAGCGGCTGGACATTGCCAACACCTGAGAAGAGACACAGACATCAAAGATCCTCTCTCATTTAAGACGACAAAAATGACAAGACCTGTTAGAGCTTAAAGTTTTGTGTTTTGGTTAGCCAAAGGCATTTGCTTTCATGTGTGTGAGAGTAAAAGAATGTATCATTTGGTAATTAAGTTATAGCACTGCAGTTATTTTGGCACTGTTAGCATATTTTGTGCGTGTACTGATTAAATGCCAATGTCTGAGACACATACAGCTTCCTGTCCCTGCATCCGGACTCTGAAGAGTTTGACAGGTCGTGACCCCAAGTAGCGTGTTCTGGTATCTGACAGGTCACCCGTCACTGGGTCAAGCACGGTCCTCAGCAACACACCATTCTGAGAGTGGGGATCAAACACAGAGACACATTACTACGATTGTCATATAAATAAGCAATAATGTTTTCATGGCAATTTCTATTAATGCTTGATTTGGGCTAAAATTTTGGACCTCTACTGTGATTTTTGGGTAAATGGTTGGTTAGACTTCTGATTACAATTCACAGGTTGTTGCAGATATTTTGAAAAGAATGATAAACAACTAACAATACTGACTTATTGAAAACTTAATATCCAGCCACAATATTCCTCCTGGATGACTGATGAGACTGCTATGCTTTATGTCTTTAATTCATGACGATTGCAATACATGATGAGAATTGTCCTCTTGGGTTAACCACTAATCTGAGTCACTGCCGACATACTATAGATAAGACTTTCACAGGGGTTTAAAGAAACAGTTCTTGAAACAATCTGACAAATGAGAAATACCTGAAGTCCTATGTTGAGGTAGAGGAAGCCGATGGTTCCCTTTTCTCCAAGTTCATCCTGTTTCTCGACCCCTCCCATCTCGACAATACACAGACTCTCTGGCTGGGCTGGAAGGGCCTGCATACTCAACGGCTGTAGGCAGTCCTGAACAAGATAAAGATTCAGAGGGTTATGACCATTATAGCATACAAACATTTAGCTGAAGATGTCTTCTTCAGACTGCATCCGTAAGGTTAAAACACGTCTAAATAAAGTCTTAATTGATAAAATTCTGTGTCAGACACATTGTTTATTCCGGAGCTGCTGATGCAAGTAGCTATGTTTAAGCGCCGCTTGAACAGAGACAGGTAAAAATGTATTGTTCTAAACTTCAGTTTGCGTCATAACATCATCATGTGCTAGAAAAGACGCCAAGCTCAGCATGTCCAGCAAGATGAGTGTTATGTTAACATGAGCATATTGCTGATTTGTCATCTTAGCTTCCTGCTAGCATCACCCTGTTAAGACATCTAGCTTTCTGTCTGATTCATCCAACTGTAACATATCAACAACTTTTGTTTACATACACCATCAAAATCATAAATTGCCTTGCATGGTATTTCAAATTTAGTAAATCAAAAGCTAAATTGCATTGGAAATGTTTACTTTTCAGCTGATCAACTTGAGGACAGTAAGCAGTGTATGAGATGGAAGAGGTCATTGGACCCACCCAAGGTAATTAATGATCAGCTTAGATAATATGTCCATTGTCTGAGAATGAGGCTGAACAGGTCATTAGTGCTGCCATAGGCCACAGGTAATCAATTTCTCATCCTTGCCCATCACTCCCTTCATGCATGCTGTCCACTACAGGCATATATTGCAGGTTAGTAAGGGCCTTTGTTCTCATTTGATTAGTAGTAATGAAAACATTACGCAAAACGTAATTGTTTCTAAAAATGTGTGCATGACAGGATTCATCAGTTACTATTTCACACCACCATTTGTTTTAAAGAAAAATCTCTTGAGCCGCGGCTACCTTTCAGTAATCTTCCCACTAAAGGTTTTCTCAAACCTCATCAAACATCAGGTCTCAATGATTATCAGATATCTTTGTTCAACATTAACAATATTGGTTGACAACAACATGTGGCCCCTGATGATGTATATCTAATGAAACCAACATTCTGACTATTTTCAGGCTGGATAAGAATAGGACATAACCCAAATCTTTAAATCTCTGCTGCAACAACAGAAGAATCAAGCTTGAGATCCTCCTACACTCAATTTCCTTTTGATAGAAACTCTCTGCAATCCAGGCAGTTCTAACATCAGGCAACATAACTGTTTTGTAAGAATGTCATGGACTGTCAAGCCCTGCCCCCAGAACCACTCTGATAACCAAACAGGAACTTTGTTCCTCCTGTCATGTCATCAGGAATCCAGGGTGTATGTCTCTGCCAGCAACGGTTTGACAAAATTGTTTTATGTTTTCAGAAAATCATTAATTCAGTAATTTTACAATTGAATGGACATACAATTTTCTCCTCATCTTTAGAATAATCTGACTGATTGAAATGTTTTCAGATTGGTTAGCACCAAAAGCTCTAAAACAGAACATAGTACCTAACCTCAAACAAGTACGTGCACAATACCTGGTACATGTCAACAAACAGGAATCCAAGCAGACTACACAATTTTTTGGCCACAACAGACAAACAAATAAACCCATATTTTTGCTGCCAATAAACATACTTTGGAAAGACAATAATAAAAGTGAAATATGGCATTATCCAGGGTGTTTCTACCTGGGGGTAAGTAGCCTCAAAAGTAATTACATAGGCGAAGATGTACAGAAATATTAATTGTTTCTGACTTGAGAAAAGTCCAAACAAATTTGTTTTGCTAGAGGGATATAGGAGACCCGCCTCAGCAGGACTGCATTCAAATTAGGTACATTCAAACAAGCGGGTCCTTCTCTACTTAGCAGCCATAAAACTATGATTAATGATGCAGAAGGGAGAGGTTTTTCACACACACACACAAAAAAAGAGTACTTCTAACACTTAAAACTAATTCATAGGGGTCTGGTGGGATTACCAAGGCCAAAAGGACAGATGACATCCCAGTGATTGAGGGGGTCAACGGATATAAACAAGTTAAATTCAAGACATTTTAACGACCAAGGGCAACCCTAAGTGAAGTAACACTTGGACTTTGAAGTCCCACTTGAATCACTAATATTAAAGTATTTCTTTGTTTCTTTCACTGTGCGTTTATGTACTCCCAGTTTACATACTGCTTAGCTTTGCTATTTTAATGGGCCATGGTGGATGACTTATGTGTGTTTTCAGCATGTTAGTCATTGTGTTTTAATTAACGTTCAACAAGTTACCGTCTCAAACAATGAAAAGAGCAGACTCCTGATTGACTGACTAACCGTCGCCCAGTCGTCTCTTCTTTTCATAAAATCCAGAGTAAACAACTTTTGCTTTGCTTCTTTAGCTGTCCGTTCACTTGCTGTCCATTTTCTGCTATTCTTTTGCTTCGCTGGGTTAGACAATAATACAGAACATATGATTTGAATGTGTCAGTGTGCTGTGTGTTGTTTTTTTCAGACTAGTGTTTCTTCCTACCGAAGGATCCAGGGAGATGATTCGGACAGTGTTGTCAACCAGTCCCACGGCCAGGAATCGCGAGCGTTGCTCACCAGGTGGAACATTAGCCAGGCTCATACAAACCACGTCTGCAGACATTTCCTTCCGCTCTGTGTACTCATTCAGCTGTCCAGACTAGAGACAAAAAGAGAAACAGGATTACTACTCAGTCATCTCAGTCCTCTCCTCTGGTTGAGGCACAAGTTTCTGTCTTCAATATTAGTTTTAGTCGCACTGAAATCTTCAACTTTTGCCGTTTATATAAATTTGGTCAAGCTAATAGGGTTTGATTTAGCTGTGCCATCATATCTAAGTTTGCAATATAGCTAACATTGAGGTTTTCATGTCTGCTGCTAAAGACTGTCAGGGACAAGACAATGAGAACAGACTAATTGATATTAAAAAAAGCCAATGTTGATGTCTGCTTTAGTAAAGATTCCCTAAAATCCTTTAATCCCCTCCTGCCCTGTGATAACCTCTGTTATGATTTGGCACTATACAGATCAAATTGGCCTGACTTTAGACACTATTGACATCAGTCATTTGTAATATACTAGGTCAAAGTAGCACAAGACATGAAATGCTGATGCATAAAATCACTAACACAAAACCTCAAATGCAAAATTTAAATATTAAAAGAATATACCCGTTTTCTGTGAAGATATTTAATTTGAATAAGTAAACACAATGTGCAAGTGCAGACAAAAACATTTTTCTTACCGGGTCCATCTCAAAGTAGACAAGCTCCCCTCCTGTGAGTGCGATAACAACCTGTCTCTGGTTCACAGCGCAGCGAACAATAGTTTTTTTGCCAGGAGTCTTCCACTCGTTTACACGCTTGTCTGCTCGGATGTGGCGGATACCGTCTGGGTACACCTGTATGGAGATAGAAAGTGAATAGTGGGCAGGTTAAATTCTTGATTGCATTTACTGTTTTCTTATTCTAAGATATTGTACATATAGTTCTTCAGTTAATTGTCACATATAGAGCATGATGAGCAGCATCACATTCAAATATTTAAACTTTTCTTACAGATAATTTGGTTTGGAGATTTGGAAATAGTTTGTGATGAAATCATAAAATAAAATGGTCAAGACTGCTTGTATGCAATCTATTACTTATACTTAACAGTTGTCTAGTATGAACACAGATATGAATAAGGATGATCTAAAAAGGTACATTCCACTCACCTGAACCAGAGCGTCTTCACCGAGCAGTGAGCAGGAGAGAGTGGGTGTCGTCCCAAGAAATCCAGAATCTGTCACTTCCTCTACAGTCTCCCCGATGGAAAGTACCAGAGTAGCGTTCACGAAAGACACAATGATGTAGGCATCAAACTCATCTAATGAAACAAAGAATACAGACAAATAAACAAAGGATTACTGATTAGGAAAGCAATGCTGATGGTGTTGTGCTGTGTGTACATGATCTTGACACTTGGGAAGGACACAGTCACACAGCAGGGTCGTGTTCTCAATATTTCCATATTGACTCTCATGGCGGATCCCAATAAGACTGCAGCTCCTAACCTGTACTTTATGTACACGTTAGGGTAAAGGCTAAGGTGAAGATGTAGTGAGAAACACTGGATGATTTAATAATCCACAGCTGTATTAAGATTTGTTGTGATTTAAAAAAAGTTTAAAAAAAATGTTTTTCCTCCTCTCTGAACTTTTGCAGAACAATCATAACCATGTGGTCTTCTTCTAGGATCTGCATATATTTTGCATATTCATGTTGGAATAGGTCCAACCTTTATTTCATTCTTAAGTCCAATGCTGAAACAACACACTCACTTTATTCACCATGAAGACAGTGTGTGTGAGTGCATTAAAGTTAAAGACATAAACATGAGGATTTATTTCCCCCACAGGAGACTCAGCTTGGCAGTGTGTCATCTCAGTTTGAAAAGACAAATATATGCTGATCTGTTTGCAAACTCAAGACATGACAAAGTGCAGCCTTATGGTAACACAACCTCCATGTGGTCAAAGCTCACACCATCCAAAAAGGATAAAGACCAGACAGTCTGCAGACAGCAAACAGTATCCAGACCTCACATTATCAAGAAAAAATCTAAAGGTTTACATTTCAAACTACTTTCATCTTCAACTTATGGTGGTGGTAAATGTGACAAAGTGTAAAAAGCAATTCACTTGAGGGAAATGCACTGGTGTACTCAATATTTCAAACTGAAAACACATGAACACCAAGATGCATGCAAACACTAAACATCTGCCTGTGCATTATGGCTCCTCACTTCCCTGTACCAAACACATTTTCAAAGGAGTGACAGACTAAGATATTAAAGGACACAGTCTTGAATCCAAATGTAAACATAAGGGTCGATTGCAAGTTGTTATAAATCCCTTGTTGATTTGTGAACGCTGGTGGATAAAAAGACTAAACAAAACGTTTCACAATGCTGCCGAGGGTTTGTACACACAGCACTCAGAGACTTCTAAACGGTGAAATTGATTCTTTCTGGCAGCCTTAAGATGAATCGTTGCCAATAAATCCCAGTCTCTACTGACATGACTATAGGCTGACATTTTACAATTGGAATGTAGATGCTTGAATAAGGAGTGTGTGAAGCTTATATACCTTCAACATGTCTGCGTACTGTCCACACAGCGTTGGGGTTACCGGGCAGCTCAGACACAGCCATCTCTGACACCTGATTAGAGCCGGACAGGGAAAGAAGTTAAGAGAAATCAAAAGGCAAAAAGGAGGCAAAAAATTTCATTTTCATCAAATGTCACATATCATATAGCAGTGATGTTGATAGGTACAGTACATAGCCTGCATCTCTGACGCATTTATATCTTTAGGGACAAGTGTGAGCTCTGAGTTTCAGAGTCATTAGGGCTATGTGTGGGTCATTGGTCAAACCGGCCTTCATGTGGGTTTGTAGGGCTAGGTGAGCCTAGGTTTGAATGGTTGTTCAGCTGTCTGGGGATAGAACTCAGTACTGCATTGTAGGTGACAACTAGTATCTTCGGCCACCTCCACTGCTTAAAGACAGTCATTCCAGTTTGACATAAAGTGTCAAACACAGGAGTATCTCTCCTGTCGGGCTTAAGAGAGTCTTGCCCTGAGGAGTTGGCCCTCCTGTATTGTGCCATTCCATTATGGAGAGGATGTTTTGTCTCCCTAATGTACACATCTGTGCCAAAAAAATGGGGAGACAAAACATCCATTCCATAAACGAATGGCAAAACACAGGAGGGCCAACTCCTCAGGTCAAGACTCTGCTGTCCACTGCAGTACTGAGGTCTCTCCCCAGACATCTTAACAAACATTCACGCCTGGGCTCACCTAGCCCTAGAAAACCAACATAAAGGCCAGTTTGACCAATGACCCATAAGAGGCTCCAACGACTCTGACACTCAGGACCACAAAGGATTTTAAAGCCTGCCAACTCCTCTCCAGCTGGTAAGAACTGAAGAAGCCTCATGGATGAGAGGTGAAATATCTTCAGGAAACTGAAACAAGTCCAGCTGCCTGCAATACAGCGCCTACATTTACCATGACCTGGATGACTGCGAACCTACATCCACAATTATAAAAGAATTCATTATAAAAGGAAAATCAGCTAGTCACTGTTTTTGGCTATCTATGCACTGTGTGAGTATTTCAATCATCATGACAAACATGGTATTGGTGAATAAATTAACTGGGCCACTGTCCAGAATAATCGGCTCTGATCGGTTCTGTATTCAGTCGGGTAGATGATGATGGATGATGCTTTACAGTTCAGGAGACGAGCTGTGTTGAAACCAAAGAAGTAAACCCCTAGTTTAGTTACTTTCAGCTATGAAATGCAACAGTAAGATGTGAGGCCAACCCAACTCAGGATTTTCTCATTTGAATTAGAATTTGTTGTTCAAAAGTTTCAATTGTTCGTGTAATTTCTTTATCAGCTTACATCAGTGTGTTTAATCTGTAGCCCGATGTGAAAACATCAGACTTCCACACTCTACACAGAGAAAGTCAAAGCATTCAGTTCATCAAAATCTAAGCACACCACAGAGTGTCTCTCCTGCGGGGCTGCAGACAGCTCTGTCAGAGCAGAGCTGGCGCTACACAAGTCATGATTGTTTAGAAAACTATTTTAGAGTCAGCAGGAATCCTTCACGCAGAGTTTGAATCAAAACTGTGATTTGAGCTCTGTTTCATGAAAACTACAACAACAGAGGTATGGATTCACTCGGGCACAGTACTGAGAAGGTCACCTGCATTTTAGCAGCTCTTAGAGTATAACACACAATCAGTGTGCTTAAGCAAACAAAAAGGGAAGAGACCTTAATCTGACAGTAAAATCTGACTGCACAGTGTTATGGATATAGAATGATGAAACAATCAGTTATTACCTTGGTTGCTTATAAACCTCGCTATCACCATAAAACTCTGTCTGTAACCACGTTCGCGAACAATGGGAAAAGTAAGTTTAACTGTTGAATTAATTCTATTTAAGTCGCAATGATCGAATGAACTCAGGTCCAGAGTTGTTGTTATTTGCAACTGAGGAAAACAGAAATGATCCAGTTGTCTATGCAGCACACGTCAGATGTGCATGAGAACTTTGTGTGTATATGAGCTGTTTCATAATGCTTCTTCACATGTTGTGTGTTGAGACTTTACCTTCCCACATGTCCAACTACTCAGGACTAAACACAGCCAAACAAACATTCAATTCTCATGTCAATCAACTTCCTGAGTTGATTCCAGATTGTTGCATATGTGTGTGTACACAGAACATTTGACAGTGTTGTCTGATGTATAAAGACTGAAGTGTCTGTTGAGACACACTGACAACATTTACAGTATGAATGCAAGCACTGAGCACAAAACACATGTAACTGTGGATCACAATTGTTAGTGAGATGAAAACATGCGCCTTATATAAACACCAGATGCAGAACAGATTTATGCTGAAATCAGATCCAGTTACAGACTCTTCAGTTTATACTCAGCGAAGAGACATGAACAAACTCATCATTTTTCAGCCAGCAGTGTGTGTGTGCTCATGTTGTTCTGTGTGTGCGTGTGTGTTCGTGGTGTTCTGTGTGTGCGTGCATGTACCTCCAATCCATGTCTGAGGACCCTCAAAGTGGATCGGGGTCCTCGTCCACAAGCAACATACAACTGTGGTGTATCTTCATTGGCCAAATCAGCAATCTGTCAAGAACAACAAGAACTTTTCAAAAGACTTTATGACAACATTACAGCTCCGAGGTATTTGGGAGGCTAAACAAACTCTTACCTGACAGGACATTATGGGGGACAAGTTTTCCTGTTCATCCACCAGCACGAGGTTCTTCAGGGGCCGGGGTTGGAAGAAGAACGTGTCTCCCTCTTCCAGCGGCATTGCAGAGGAGAACTCAGGCTCCTCGTCATCGTCACCCAAGTGCGCAATCTGGTAAAGGTAACTGAAGGAAATGGATGAGAGAACATCATGAGTAAAAGAGTTTTGATAGTGGAAAATCTGAAATAAAACAAAAAATAAGAAGTCAAGAATTGTGTCCATAAGCAGATATTAATGATTTTTTTTTACAACAATCTGAAGGGAGAAAAAGTAGAAGTTGGTTGAAAGTTGTATTGTGTTTGGTTAATAAATAACAAATGACTTACTGGTTTCCAAACTCTGAAGACACAAACAAGAAGCCAGTCTTCAGGACACACATGGCTGTTGCCACAGGGATGGTGTCAAAGTATTTCAGCCTGATTTCCGTGACCTGAGAAAGAAAACAGACTCCCTTTGAACGTGCATTTCTGTGCATCAACATTTAGCATATAAATCAATCAACTTACTCAGTAACAATGTATTGCTTTAATCTGTTTCACATTAGAGGTGAGTGATATTCCAAGTATGCAGCACCTTCATGAAGATGGATTTGACTAGGATATATGTTCCTTTGTAGAACTGATTTGATCCTTCATTCAGCTTTGCTCACCATTTCCTCATCTGTCTCCAGAGTAACCTTGAAGATGTCACCCTGCTCAGTCTGGGCCAGGAAGAAGAACATTGACTTGGTCTTGTGGGTGGCTGAGCAGACAAATATCATACCACGCTCTGGGTCATCCAGGTCGTTCTGCAGGATGGGCCAGACAAAGAGAAGGAAGCGAAGTAAAAATAAATGTGCACACAGTGGCTAAAAACTGACCTGACACGGAGGAATATAAAAAAAAAAACTGGAGTGGGTGAGATGACATGAATTGTAGCACAGCCTCCAAATAAACAAACCAAACAAACACCTCCTTACATTTGAAATCACAGTAGTGGGTGACAACAGTCATTACATCATTAAATTATAGCTTAAATCCTCAAAGTCAAAAAAAATTTCACTTTGATGCATGCTTCTTTTTCTTACTGTATTTCTGTATTTATGACTCACCCTGCGTCGTGGGATGGGACAGCGGATGTCAGGCTGGTCTCCAAAATTCTTATAAGTGATGTAGTTTTCCGAGCAGATCAGAACTCCACTAGGCCCGTCAGAACCACCAGGGACTGGACAGAAAAGGAGCATTTAGTGGAATGTGTTTCACATTATGATAAAAATGAAAGCAGCTGGAATTCAGGAGCAGGGTGGGCTCTGGTATCCAATCCGTTTGTTTCCTTTTACTACTTCAGTGTGTGATGCTGTGTTGGTAAACTGGTGCTGAGAACAGAGAAGTTCTCCAGTGGTGGTCAGAAAAGCGATACATGACAAACTCATCATATCTACAACAACTTCATGATGATTTTTTGTAATCTAAAACCTGACTTTAGGTTTTACTGACACAAATTTAGGGCTGCAGCTATCGAATATTTTTAGAATCGAGTATTCTACAGATCATCCAATCGATGAATCGAGTAATTTAATAAAAATGTTTTTCATTATTAAACAATATCAAATAATGCATAACGAAAACAACAGACCTGTTAAATAGACAAAGCAATTGGCTTTTATTCCTGAAAAAACATACAGGTATTTATTCTAACTATTCCTAACACCGGGAATAAGGGTGTGTGTTTGTGTGTTCATGTGTGCATGAGGGAGAGTGAGAGAGACAAGGGGTGTGTGTGTGTGTGTGTGTGTGTGTGTGTGTGTATGTGTGGAAAGGAGTTATTTGGTGTAGACTATTACTCCCTTACAATTTAACACAAATTAGTTTCCACATCTTAACATGATATCTAGTCATACTGACATCAGGCTACAGCCTGTATAAATGCCATACGCTCTAACTAGCGATGGTAGGCTACATTAAATTAGCTAATATCAATGTTTACAGTAGCTTGTGTTGGTGATGCTTGGTGAGCTGGTGTTAACAACTGGATGCTTTCAGTACAGATGTTGAATCATTGTTGACGTGCTGTTGCGGTACGCCAGTTCTAATTTGCAGCAAACACACTTTGGTTTACTTTGCATAGAAACGTTGCCATCTTTTTAAATTGTGAAATGGTCCCAAACTTTAGACATGCTCTGTCTTTTATGGCTCTCCGCTATCATGCCTACTGAACATAGTGATGTGTGTCCGTAATGGTCTGTGTGGAAAAATGATCCTTGAGCTAAGCAGGCCGCATAACACGGGTGATAGGAATTATAGGAAGCCTCGAGGCAGAGGTTTGCTTCAACCATTTTTGGAAATCGAATTATTCGAGTTACTTGAGTAATCGTTTCAGCTCTACACAAATTCCAACAAATTGAACATTACAAACATTTCTGGCTAAACTGCATTTCCCCTGACCGATTTACTTTTTTTTTTTAAACAACATCTTCTTTGCTTCTCTTTTAGCCTCCAACCATTTCCTAGTATTGCTTCCCTGCTATGCATAACTAGTGCATGTCCAAATGCTTACCAGTGATAAGGAAATTTCCATGCTCTTCCAAAGCCTCGCTGTACTTGCGGACCACGTGATTCAAGCCCAGGTCCAGCTCGTAAAAGGTGAGTGTCTGTTGTGTGTTAGCGGCAGCTTCTCCGGTCGGGTCATTGTCAGCTTCCTGAGAAGAGAAAATATCAAAATATAAGATCAGAGGTGTCCAAAATGAGTCCATCTTTAGGCTCAGTATGACTGATGATGCTAAGGGAGCAGTGGCAACTTTAAAAGGGGGTTAAAAAAAGGTTACTTAGTTGAAAATGGCTCTGGAAATGTGTGCTGAGATCAGTGACATTTGACCTCTGACATGAAGAACTCATCAAATCTAAAAGACAAGCCATCATTATCTTCAAGGTTTAGTCGGAGTTTTCAGGATTTTACCTCGTAGTCCATTTCTAGGCAGGCGAACATGGGATTTTCAAAGCCGACGTCGACTCCGACTACATGATAGACCAGTGTGTTTGCTTTATGGGCTTCCAGTGGAGAGGAGATGGTCAGCCTTGCAGCTGCATCTCTGTTCAGGATGTAAACCAGCTTTTGTTTCTCTATCGCTCCTGGACAGGGGAAGGACAAAGGACATCCAAAGTGCTTGATTAGGCTCAATTAGATTGAGTTAGTTTCTAACTGTATCATGCAGCATACATGTTAGTAATATGCTTTTGAAAACTGCCCAATCATTCTCATGAATCCAGTTGTCAGTTGATCAGGGACACCTTCCTAAATTCAATACAGTCTAATACAGCAGACCTGTGTTATATCCTGCCCTCAAAATATTCAAATGTACCCCCATTGATTTTATAAGCTAATAATTGATTCATCCAATCATTTTAAAACATTGTAAACACTTCTCACCTATCATAACAGCTCTGCCTTTTGGGTCAACAGCCAGGAACTGTCCGGGGACAATGCGCCGACAGCCGCTCTTCCCAAATGTTTCCTGGTGGATCTTCTCAAACATATTTTTGGATGGATGATATTCTAGGATGACGATCCGACCACTGTCACTTCCAACAACAATGTAGTCTACAAGCACACATGAACATGTATAAATATGAGGGCAGTACATGGAGCAAGAGAACAAAGCTTTTAACTAGGGATCGACTGATATGGATTTTTTAGGGCTGATGCCGATTTTTTTTTTTAATCAGCCTTAGCCAATGACCGATACGGACTGCTGATTTTTTGAGCCGATACTACTTTTGCTCCCACAATTTACATAAAAATTACATGGTGATGAAAACAAATGTTACGAGTTTCAATTTTTTTAAAAAAAGGAACATTTATCAAAATTAAAAAAGGTGTAAACAATATTTGACAAATATTAAAAACAGGTGAGGTAGAACAAGAACAAGTAAACAATTTTTAACAAATATTAAAGACAGGTGAGGTAGAACAAGAACAAGTAAACAATTTTTAACAAATATTAAAGACAGGTGAGGTAAAACAAGAACAAGTAAACAATTTTTAACAAATATTAAAGACAGGTGAGGTAGAGCAAGTAAACAATATTTAACAAATATTAAAAACAGGTGAGGTTTAACATTGCTCTGTGAAATGCTGCCACACTGGATTGGTTTCCTGCTCTGCCATCTCTTGCAGCGTCTCCAGCAACACGGAGCTGCCTGTGGACGCCTGTCTGTAAATAATGCCGGATCGGCGAACGCAGCACCCCACATCGGCCGATGCCGATACACGTAAAAAAACGCAAAAATCAGCCGATAATATCAGCTGGCCGATGTATCGGTCTATCACTACTTTTAACTCTGACACTTTACATTTCTGTGAGGTCTTTAAATGGAGGCAACGTGTGTCCCAGTGCATGCTCCCTTGAATACATACCTTTGGTTCCTCCAGTGAGTCTGAAGGCCATCAGGGACCTAACGATGCCAAAGACCTCCACTGTGAGCAGAGTGTGCACCTTTCCTGTATTGGCATCTGGCCGCAATAATTCCAAGATCTTTCCCCTAGAAACAACAATCTCCTGCATCTTGGTTCCTACCAAGACACAAACATCTTTTATCAGCATCCAGCTTGTGAACTCAAAACATAATTTACACACACACAAACTCTATGATTAATCGATGTCAAGCTCGGACACCCGAGTTAACAGGGGACCACCTGATCCAAAGATGGAAGTCTTTAGCCACCCGCCACCACTTTCATAGAGAAAGTGTGTGTGACTGAAAAGGTGGGGAAATGGTAAGACATACTAGAGATACCCCAACCACACAGGAAAAAGGCCAGGCAGCAGTCTCACCTGAGAAGTTCCCATGGATGGCATGAGTGATGCCAGTGGCTCGCTGTAGGGTGATGTTGTACAGAAACATGGCTCCCTTCTTTCTGTGGCTTCAACAAAAAATGTTCTTCAAGGGCTGCAAAAGGAGCACTAGGCCCGGCTCAAAACTGCACAGAAACAATAAAAGACAAGGGGTTTAAGTATGGACGGTGATATCTCTGGTAATACTTTGACCATGTCTTTGTTCCGGATAAAGAGGGCTATTCAAAACTGAACTGAGCAGCACTGTTAAGGAAGGAGCGCTGTGGTATGATCAGCTGCCTTCCAGAAAAAAAAAAAGAAAAGAAAAAAACCCACCACACACTTCACAATAAAGCCACTCGGAGTTAGTCGAGGAGTTCTCTAAATGCTTGCTAGACCCACAGAATGAACTCGTCAGGTTAATGTTTACATGCCAATAGCCGGCGAGCACTGCTAACGCTAGCTTAGCAAATACGACACGAACTTTATGCTCTGCAATACTCAATTTATTTACTTTCATTCGCCTAACCTGTCTTCACTGTTGCAAAGCAAATGTGGCTCAAAGTAACCCTTCCTGTCTCGCCAACGTTAGTCAGCAAACTGTGCACACATTTAACGTGTACAGCTCTTATTAACTTGTATTCAACTGTGTGAGCGCCCATTCATTGAAGGCGCCACTTCTGCCTGTCGCTATTTTTCCCCATTTCTTGCTCTATCGCTCAAGAACCCGCACCATTAACATGCATACAATGTCCATTTGATTGCGGACAAACTGTAGATTTGAAGGATGAAATATTTACCGGCGTGTTTGATAAGATGATTCAGATTATAGATGGATAACGTTTCATATACAAAGGCAATTTCCCCGTCTCTTAGGGAAGCCAACGATGAGCCGCCGTTTTGGGGTCCTTCATCAGTCAAACACCGTCACCTGAGGTGGCCCACACACTGCCTGGCGGAAATCTGAGACCGCCGGTAGTAGCGCCGAATCTCCAGCAGATATCGCCAAAGACCATAACACCAATATAGAGAAACACGAGGGGAGCATGGAGGGTGTGTGGCTTTCATGAAAACCATTTCTGATGACATTTCTTGTAATGTATATTGTTTTTTATAAAGGAAAATATAGTGAGCCACTTTAAAATCCTATGGAGTTTGCAGTTATTTCACATTAAATCGTATCCATGTTTTTTCTTTCATATGATTCCTGCTGAGTAGTAATGACGGCCTACACAGGACATGTTGGCTTCATCTTTACAAAGTCATGCTGTGCAGCCAAACACATGTGCAATCTTGCTATGTTATGTCAACACATCTGTCAAACTTTGATCAGCCCGAAAATCAATACAGTGTTTTTCATTTCATCATAAAAGAAGAAATATAAGACAATTACAGTGTCTAGTGTTCAAGGGGTTAATACACTCATAGTGCTGTACTGTTGTTGTTTAAGTAGGCTATGTTGGAATGACAACTTGAGGCTGAAATTCATTGATTCGGTAGCCAGGTAGCACAATTTATAATTTACACCAGAGCAGAAGTGTTTGTTCAACAGGGGTGTTGGGTGTCCCAAGGGTGGTTAGGTAGTCACTCCATCACTCCATCAGTAATACCTTTTTGGTCCACACTTTGTACCATTTATAGGGACAGACATACATGACACTCACTTTTGGGACATTACATAGCCCAGACAGTCTTACCCTAACCATAACCACTTCTTGCCTAACCCTAACTCTTACCCTACAGAGTTCTGCAGGAATGAGCCCTTAATCAGAATCACAATCAGAATTCCTTTAATGTCCCACAGACGGGGAAATTTGTTTGTCACAGCGGCAACAGAAAATTTCAAAACCAGAAACAAATGACAAGAACAGGAACAATAGCATAAATAAGCAATAAAATTCTAAAGGGAATAAAAAAATAGACATATATACATTTCTACATGATATAGTGTAAAAAAAATAACAGCAGTTTTTCTTGTTTTGTTTTGCATTGTATTGTTTTAAACATAGATTTTAAATACAGATCATAAATATAGAATAAATATGGTGTTAAGAAATTGACCAGTGCAAAAACAGAAGTGACCTTTGTGCAGGCTTACTGCACAGTGCAGGGTACAAGGTGAGGACTACTGGGAGCAGTGCTGGTTGTGCAGTCTGACAGCAGCAGGTAGGAAGGACCTGCGATACCTCTCCTTCACACAGTGAAGGAGCTGCCCAGTGCTCTGACAGTGTCCTGCAGGGGGTGGGACTCCTGCATCAGCAGCGATGACAGCTTGTCCATCATCCTGCTCTCTCCCACCACCTGCACTGGGTCAAGAGGGCATCCCAGGATGGAGCTGGCCTCCTCGATAAGTTTATCAAGTCTCCTCCTGTCTGCTGTTGAGATGCTGCTGCTCCAACAGACTATTCCGTAGAAAATGGTTGATTAATATGAAATTGTGTATGGTATAGTGTAATAAGACACTTAGCGGCAATGACGTTAAAACCAAGTGGCCATAATGTAGTTTGTTTATAGCTGTTAACTTTAACTCAGTGTAAGCACTTGACTTCCACCGATTGCATTTCTGCATCGAAAATCATAAAAGTTAATTCGTGAACATGGACTTATCTGTGTGTGATATCTGGAGAAAAGCATAGACATTTTTCACCCATCACTTTCCTCAGTATGATTTGCAAAATGTGAGCGAAATCTTTTTTTTTTTTTTTAACCTTGTCAGCTCGACTCATAATAAAGCAACCTACAATACGTGTAAAAACTACAAACTCCAAAATGCTTTGCACAACACTGCCCAAAGATTCTGTGAGGATAATGGGAATTTGATGTTGGTCACGCAGTAGTGCTTAGTTTTTCAGCCAAGTCTGTGCAGTCCATAATGAGCAGATCTGCTAAAAGGATAGGTTAGCAAAATACACAACTGTGAATGATTTGTAGTCATTCACATTTTCAGAGGTGAGTTTTCAGCCATGGACTTTAAACACAGTGTCAGCAGACCCAGGACTCTGTCACTGTTGTGGTTTGGCTCCTCTGAATGGCTTCTTTGAGGGAGTCACACAGTTGTTATTGTCAAGCTGCAGAATTCACTTAATTAGGAGGCTACCTGTGAGTTTGCTTTCAAAGTAAAATCAGCAACGACATGAAAAACAAATCTGCCACATGTCACCAATACAGTGTATTTATTAAATGTAAAAAGCACACCATCGCTCTACTTGTCTACTTAGTTTATTTTGCAGCTGAATGGAAAAGTCAAGGATAATGGAACATTTTATGCATATGCTTGGGGAATGCCCTTCATTTCAGACTTGATAGCAGAAGGTCCAAAATTATTATTTTTTTTCTTTTTGTGAATTTTGAAGTCACAAATTGGATACCAGTCCTTATCTTTATGTAGTGTATGCCTCACTATGGCTACTTCAGCAGACAGGAGAGCTTCAGATGTGATCCAGTCCATCATTACGGTGGGGAGGCAGGTTGTGTTAGCAAAGGAAGATTCACGGACATCCGTCTTTTCATGAATGAACATTTCAGCCATCTTATTCACAATGGGACTTTTGAAGTACATTAGCACTACAAAATAGAACAATTTGAATAGTATAGCACTGTGCAGACTTTAGTAATGGCAAATGATAAAAAGCACTCGCCTATATAGTAAAGAAACAGGAATATATGGCAAGATCTAAAATACTTGTGCATGTTCCTGCATGCATGTATGTTGCTATCAAATGTATGTGTGTATGTGCATGCACATAAATGAATGTATACATACATACATATATGCATACACGTACAAGCAGTGTGTCTTAAATTTGTTAGTCTCTATAGCTTCTGCTGATTTGTGTATTCATGAAGTTTTGTCAATGCAGCAAAATGGACAAAATGTAGGCCTATATCATAAAAAGTCAAGGTAAAAGTAAACGAGACTAAATTAGACACAGAAAACATGCCCATAATGTTATAGGTGTAAAACCCACACACTGGTTTAATTGTGAAAAGGTGGGACAGGAAGTTGTAGACTGCCGCTAGTTAGCGTGACAGCAGCGACCACCGGGGTCTACGAGGACCGTCCCTCCCAGGAAGACACCAACCGACACCGCCTCCTGCTCCTCCTTCTCCTCCTGCTCCTCCTGCTCCTCCTGCCTGGTGGTTGAGGGCCGACCCGGAGAGCACTGTCCCCACTCTGCTCCTTGTGTCGGACACTGGCTCGCCCCTCATTCAGCGAGCGGGTTAGCAGGTTTTAGCCTCCCCATCATCTGGTACCCGTCGGCTTTGCGTAGCTAGGCTGAAACCGCTAATGCCGTTTTTTTTTTAGGTTTCTTATCAGAGGTCCATTTACATTCCTGTGCTCGTCCGGCTTCGCACGCAGGGAGAATGAGGGGAGAGAGCACTCCGTTAAAGCTCAGACAACGTGACTGAGCGCCCGGAGCGAGATCCGCTGGATGTCCGAGAGCAGCAGCAGCAGCGGCGGCGGCGGCAGCGGCAGCAGCGGCTGAACAGGACCGGCTGTGGAGAGCGACGCTGATTTGGGATTTCACCCAGAGACTCAACTGAAACAGCAAGGTGAGCATGTGGGATATTTAATTTCTATGCAGCTCGGATACACAGAGCTGGTGAGGAGGAAGAGGCAGGCAGGCATCCTCCTCCTCCTCCTCCTCCGCCAGCGTCTGCTGCTGGTGTCGGAGGCCACGGGCTCTGCTGATCCCACTCTGCCCGGCCGGGGATGCATTGTTGTCGCTGACCTGCCCGACAATGTCTGCCTCTTGTGTCGCCATGACCATCAGTATGGGAGCTCAAACTGCCAGCCTGATTTGACAGTTGTATTTAATCTTGCAGGGTTTTATTATCTATGCAACAAAAAAAAAAAAACAAAAAAAAGAAAGAAAGAAAGAAAAGAAAAGAAAAGAAAGTTACAGTAAAGTGTCCGACATCAGATCTAATTCAGTGAGAACTCTGGGAAAGTGAACCATCTGTGTATTTTATGGCCAAACTCTTTCTAAAGTGCTTTCCTAGAAATGCAGTCACTATGCAAAAAAAAAAAAAAACCTGCCAGCAGGCAACCCCTAAAAATGTAGCCTCCTTTATCGTTTTGACATTTTGCTTCCAGATGACATTAAATACTGTGACTTAGCTAGGGCTTGACATTTAAATGCATCCTTCCTTAGCTTCCTTCTTTTTCTCCCCATATCCCTCCAGTCACCTTTCCGCCCCTCTCCTCCCTCCCCACATCTCCGCCTACTCCTCCTTTTCCTCCTTCTCCTTTTTCCTTTATACTCTTGACACCCATTTGCCCTTCTCCCCACTTCTCCCTCCCCTCAGTCCTCTCACCCCCTATTCATCTGTCTGTCGCTCTCCTTTTCCCTTCCATCGATTTGCCTGGAGGTGTTGCTAAGAGACAACAGCAGTCGGAGTGCCGTGAAGGATAGAGAAGATGTAAGGGCAGCTTGGCCTGCTAGGGAAAAGAGTTTTGAGATTTGTGAGCAAGTCTTCTCTTTTCTTTTCTTTTCTTTTCTTTTCTTCTTTTCTCTTCTCTTCCATCTTCCTCTCACCCATCTTATTTGGTAGACAAATCAGAATTGTCTGAATATGCTAAATATGCAGCCAGTTGGGCATGCCTCCAGAATCACATGTCATGCCTGTGCCCGGGCCTGGATGTCAAACAATGCTGGTTGGTTGTGCAGTGTTACACTTTTACTATATGAATTGAGAAAAAATGTG
This sequence comes from Acanthopagrus latus, assembly GCF_904848185.1. NCBI lineage: Eukaryota > Metazoa > Chordata > Actinopteri > Spariformes > Sparidae > Acanthopagrus > Acanthopagrus latus. The sequence goes on along the minus strand of NC_051046.1, from coordinate 23,645,522 downwards.
GGAAAATGATGATGACGTTGACCACAGTTTTCCAGAGTCTTCGAATGTCTTATTTTGTCTGACCGACAAATTCCAAGCATCTTCAATTTACAATGATAGAACGGAGAGAAGCATAAAAATACTCCAAGTGTTCACCAATTTCTCTTAAAAAAGCTGTTAATGTTTAATTAAATAAATGTTATGATCATTTTGGTTTTCATTACATTTTACAGCCTTGTTGTTATGTGCTCTGCTCCAGCCTTGAGTACTAATGTAAAGGAGGTGCATGCCAGTCTGAATTGTCTGGGGTCCTCATGTGAGGAAGTCCAGTATCAAGTTGCAGAGTGTGGTAGTCAAGACCATAGTGGTATGTCTTCCAGTCAGCTTCATGGGTGAGATTGTATTGAATCCTGGGTTGAAATCAACAAAGCGGCATTACACAGCTCTTCTTTATTGTTATTTGTTAAACTTTGAACTCCCCACATGATTTTATGGCGGTGTATTTGTGTGCTCAAATAAAGTAAAGTCCAAAACTGGTGACAATGGGTCAGAATATTCAGGGAAGTGATATAGGTGCTGGGAAACAAATACAAAAATGTACAGTGGAATCTGAGCTCCTTTAAAGAAACTGTAAACCCAGCTTCAGATCTCAAGCATTTCTCTTCAGTATTGTGAAAGAATGACTAAATAACCAAATATGTATGTTAAAAAACATCAAAAACTGTCACGTCTCTCTTTTAAAAGACAGCCTGTCCATTTCAGACCAGTAGGAATACAGAAATCTCTCAAGTGAACACTCCTCCAAATAAACGTTGTCTTTATGTAGGATGTGACCACCCATGAAGCTGATTGAGGAAGTAAGTGCTCAACACCTGTAAGGAAACATTTCTGTTGTATTTCTGATAACCTGTAAACTATGCTGACTGATCTTAAACTAAATGTCAGTGTATTAGTTAAGACCTCCCACATCTATTTTCTCATCTCATGTCATTGTATTTTAAAAAGAGCATAAAGAAACCTTTATCCTCTAAGGAAAGCCAGAGGCTTACATGTGTCAGGTCAGTGTTACAGTAGCTTAGCAATCCATGGTCAGAGGCTTCATAACCTTCAACCTGGCCTTCTGGTGCCTGTATACAAGAAGGATTTGTGGTTAGCTCCAGATCAGGCTAATTTCAAGATAACAGAGCAACACATGTTAATGCACTGCCTTCTCAGCTCTCTGGAAAATGGCATCATCCTTTACAGAAGATCCAGAACATTATAACTGTTTCCTCTCTACACGTATAAGTGTGCTTCTCTTTGTTACATATTCCGCTCAGCCCATGTTTGCGATTGGACAAGAAACAGGAACAACGCCCCTTTTATGTGAATGTGTTGGTGGATTACTTGTGTTGACATACAGAGTTGTTATTCACCTTTGTATAACTACTTAGTGTGATTATGACTATTGGGATTCGTCAAGCCAGATAACAGAAACATACCTTGGGTATGTTGAACTCTGGCCTCTGGTTTAATCATCCTCAGCAGGCCATCATCAAGGGTTGTCACATCACCAACAACCCTCAATGCTTCAGCACTCCAGTGTCGAGCTCAGTGGCAGAGAAGCTCCTGTAGCACCTTGCTGATCCAATCCACTGTTTCTATAAACGGCCTCCACCAGGCCCCAGGCTTCAAGTCCCACAGGCTAAAAAAAAAACTGCTTGCATTTCACACATCTTTTTACATAACTTCACCTATGGGACCCAGTTTTAAAAGACATTTTGTCTGATTAGGTCCTGTGGTAATGAGTGCAGGAGTAACCACACACCACGTGTATCCAACGCATTGAGCACAATGCTCAAATTTCTATTCTGGATTTTTCCTGGCTTTGAAAGAGGCTTTGATGCTGCAGCAACAAAGCATGCCTGGCTTTGTAATCATGGCCAATATAACACCTAAACCCGTCTATTCTAATTTTATGCTTGTATAAACACTGTGTTTTGGCAAAGACTAAAATAACTTCCTCCCAGTGGAGGCAGTCCACAGCTTCTAGATCCATTTAAGTTGCATTTACATTACCAATAGGACCAGAACAGAACCATCAATTTGTGAGGTTTATTCGCTTAAATCTACTTACTAAAATTTTTGGCACGAAACCATAAATCTGACTCTTTGGTCCTCATCCTTTGGCAACGTGTGAGTTCTTTCTAATACTGTTTACAGTTAAGCTTAAATGCTTGACCTGTGAGTTGCACCATTGACAACTATTTAGAAGTGCCTCAGTGACTTAGTGACCAATACAAAACTGTGTTCAACTCAGTTTCCTACCAGTGGTACACTAATTCATGATGCTACTGCCAATAAGATGTACACAAACGTACAGAAATATATAAATCAGTTCATATTTGAACACAGATATACAAAACTAGGTGTAAGCAAAACCTCTTGCTAAGTAGTAGTAAGCTCATTTATAATTCTCTATGTTTCTCATTTTACACACTTAAGATTTTTCATATGCACACAGGCATACGCATCAAGAGTTTGTATAAATAATGTATGTGGGAAGTTTGTGTTTGAGCAGAAAAACAGAGATTAAAGAAACCACTAATTTGTTGAGATAAAGATAGCTGTCTACTGCAAAAAGTTGCAGTATATGATGGCAACATTCTTAATGATACATGAAATGAAATATACATGCTTTGCGAAGGGGAACAATAGCTAGAACACAAAGGACACACAAGGAGGAAACGCAGGCGAACCAACACCAGGAGGAAAACAGACAAACTGTAAAAGAGTGAGGGCAAGACCCAGGTGTGTGCAGAAAACAGTTGGGAAGAAAACAAAGATGGGAAGTGAAAAGCAAATATTACACATGAGGAGAGAACTTGTGAAATAAACAAGAAATGACCCCAAACCATGACAGAGTCAATGGCAATAAAATTTGTTTTCATAAAACTGAAAAAAGGGACCATGACCTTGGAGGTCTGAGAGTGTGCAATTTAATGAAATCTGTATGAGGCAAAACCTACTTCATGTGACTCAGACATGTTATGTGTTTTGGATCAACTTCAACTTGAAGTTAGAATGTGTGCTCCACTGACATCTGGCTGTTGTGTTCAGTGGTAAACAGTCCAATCAGCATTCATTCCCAGATCTGATTAATCTGGAGTAGTCACAGGTGGTTATCATTTCCAGCTCTGCTCAGCAGTGATGGAAACATAATGGCCAAAGGGGTGGTGCACATTCTCACCCGCCTTTTCTGGAGCGATGGTATGATGTTTATGAAGTAATAGATGTTGGCACAAAATGTCATTCTATCCGCCTCCGTGGAAGCAGCACTCCAACACTGTTCAGGGGGCAGTCAGGTTTAGAGAAAGATATAAAACAGTTAACCACAGGTTGTCACTCCATGCTACATTCTAATGTTCGCTGTAATCCCTTTAACATGACACACCAGGGAGAATAAACAGGCCATTACAGTTGGAACATATATCCGTGGTGCCCAGAAGATGAGTTGCAAAAACATTTATAACCCCCTCATCTTTCACCAAGCACCATCGTCAGGTCAAAATATTTATAGTAAATCGTTTTACAATATTTTGGTTTTCAATCAAATACAATATAGATCATGATGATTCCGGCAAAAGAACACCACTTGCTTTAATCAACATGCAGCTCGAACTTCTCTACAGCAAGGAGTTTAGAATACTCAAAGTTCACTGCCTATGCACATGGAAATGGTATTTTAAAATTCATTGAAGTGCATAATTTGGCATTTTCAAACGTCTATGAAGCTGAGACAGATTATTCTGTTCGCGCTCAGAGGCTGCTGGTGTCAGGCTGTTAGCCTCCTGTAATAGCCAAGCAAAGTTAGATATAGTTATAACGTCACTCACAGTTAGCTTCAGCAGCACTTCAAACATTGTGTAGTGTGCATATATTAAGCCAGTACAGTGGGTTGAATATAGAAAAATCCCAGTCGGGCTGCGAATCCAGGGCACTTTGTGTTTCTTAATTACAGTAAGCTTTTGGCGGGTGTTTTCCACAGCAGCTGTTGCATATGTTTTATGAAGGTAAATTTATAGGCATACATATTTTGTAAATATATTCCAGTATGTTCTAAATAAGGTATTTTCCCCCGTTTTTCCACGATCATGTTTCTTGGGAAATGGGAAAGGATTTTTGTGAGTATTCCTGAGAATTCCATTTCCCAGGATTAGACCCTAATCCAAACTGTACAGAAGTCAGCTGCCAGGCTTTTAGAAAGAACCAGGAGGGGTCATCTTATCACTCTTGTTTTAGCCTAAGTTTAAGTATAGATTTTAAGATTTTACGGATTACTTTAAGGCTCTCCATGGTCTCTCTCCCTGCTTTGACCTCTTAGCATCGAACGTACGTTGAGATCCTTGGGCAGATGTCTTCTGTCTGTTTTAGAGCCCGGATGAAAACTAAAGGTGACAGAGTGTTTGCAGTCAGGGCCCCCGAGGCTTTGGAACGATATGCCCAAGGATGTCAGTGACCTCCTTTAAAGGGGATTTCTTAAAAAAAACTGTCTCATATGAAAGTAATCCCTCTCAATGATCACTTCTCACCCTCTCAAAGTGTGCAGCGGTGTCTGTATCTGCAGAGACTCTGCTCTGTGCCTGGATTTTCTGAGCTGTGTACTATTTTGCTGTGTTTATGATGTTTCTGGGCGGGATACACATGCCCAGCCGGTAACAGCACAAGGATGGGACTATAAAAACCTCTACCTCCTCCCTCTGTGTGAGCTGCAGTTTAGACAGAATGAAGTGCGCACATTGAATCCACTCAAATTCCAACTTTATAAACAAGAATAGCACTCAGTAGAGTGCATACCTCCACCAATGCCCAACGGTCCCCTTGAATTAAATAAAAACCTATCCAATATCAAAATCTGTAGCCCTGTATCAATTTAAATTTTAAACCACATATTGCTGCTCAGCCACTTACACACACTGATTTATTTCAACATGATCCACACATTATTTCCTGAGAAATTTATAAAACTGTTGAAAAACACACTCTCTCACAATGATTATGAAAGTGAAAAAAAATTCCAGGCTTCATCCCTTTATCCCGGTTCCGCCCCAAAAGTTAATGCGGGCTATTCCAGGCCATCTTCCATCTAAGTTGTGTTTAAATCCGTTAAGTAGTTTTTGTGTAATCCTGCTGACAAGCCAAACAACAAACATCACAGGCAAAAAACATAACCTAATGAGGTAATGAACCCTTCTTCTCCGGACCAGTATCAGCTGGCCATCAGCTCCAGCCCCACGCACCCCTACAAAGGATAAGCAGCTAGAGATAAGGATGGATGCATGGGTGGACTGATGAATATACATGAACTGTTTGACAGATCAGAAAATATAATAAAACTTCAGTTCTGTCCTATGCTCAAGCCTATCATGTACAGTATCTCAGGACTTGAGCCACCAGCTGACAGACTAAGCACTGAGCCAAGAGGTTGCTAATAGGATTCTTACCTTTAAACCATGTCTACACACACACAGACACACACACACACACACACCTCATTATATTCCGCTTACATTCTGAGAGTGCTGAGAAAAGATTTTAAATGTAAATCCCCTCGTCGAATGTAGTGAGTGTACTCTGGATCTGTGACTGGTGAACACAAGTAGTCAAAAACAATACTCAACAATCTAAAAAAAAAAAAAAAAAAGATTAGTTTTATTTTATTTCTGAACAAAGACGCACACAGATGCAGTTTGAGCAGTGTTAGCCCCAACTTTGATTTGAGTGCAGATGCAAACTCCCAGATTAGGTGCTGCTGCTCAGTGCTGAATTGTGGTAACATTACTGCAATTGCTTACAATAGCAGATTGAACACTCACATGACATTATAAGGCTATTAGAGAATAGGAACTGGTTTCTATAATGTCCTGCATTTCCTCAAGTTGGTGTGTGTACCCTAACCAACAAGGCATTCTAAAATAATAATCAGTCCAGGCCGGTTCTAGAAAAGCAGTGAGATACATGTCATTAGTCTGGTTGTCACAGAACACAGAAGTCATGGTTCAGTTGATACCCCATTTAGGAGTCACAGTTTGATGCAGGTTTGGTACAGCAGGGGAAATGAACATGAATGGATCTTGTCATATGGGTGAAAATGTGAATGTGTGTTAGCATGTTCAATGTGTTATACCCTGTAGCAGTGGAGCAACGCAGACTTATCATGTTATGCCATGACAGCTTATCCACAACTGACTGGGAACCTAAATTGTTCTCAAGCAATGAGTTTAAAGGACAAAAGTGGGTCTGCCAGCTCTGGTCTTTCATTGGTGTTCAGCACTGTGTGACTGACTCTCGCACGATCAGCTTATTTTGCTAACCTGAGCACATGTTGCTAACAGCATATGGCTGAAAGTTTCTTCTTGGAACCTGGGCTTATGAACTTTGGCTGTGCATTACATGCATTAGTCTACATACTGTGAAGGTTGGACCATGACGCCTGCACAGTGACATTGGTGCACAGATACACAAATCGTTGAAACTCTAGTGAATAAGATTCTCCACAAAATATTTGACTGCAATGAATCTTGGTTCTGTGCCAAAACTGGTGTGGTTGTTCATCGTGGTTACAATCATTGTTGGGAGTTTAAAAATCATAAACCCATTTGGAACTTCCAAACTTCTCCATGAAAGCTTTCTGAGGGCGCTGTATGTGTGCAAATTTGGCTGTGACAGCAAACAGAGCGTTTAATGAGCTGAAGAAACTGTATAATGTGCATCCAGTTTAAGCACTGCCTTGAGGTAAATGGCCTCCAGTGAAGTTGAGTTTATGTGCCTTCATCAAAGTAGGCATCATTTCACATTGTGATGGGCACAATGTGAAACCCCTTCAGGTTAAGAAAGCACACGCAGGAGCAGGGAGAGAAATGAACAGGACATTACATAATGCAGAGTACATGGTGGACATAAAACCTAGTCCTCCCCACATGTGCACACACAAGCAGGCACAAGGACAAACTCACACGTAATCCTATCATTTTAAACTGCTTACAGTAACTGTATTTTTTTTCTCTCTCTCTCAGAGACATACGCGCACACACTCTATCCTATCACTGTAAACTACTTAGCTTTCTCACACACATTAAACTCCTTTATTTACACTGGTGTTTGAACCAGTGCTAAAAACCACTTAGTGTAAAACCAAAGAAAGCTTTGAAAGCACTTTGCGTCGTGCTGCACCGTTGTTTATTTCAATTATTGGAAATCAATTTAGTTGCTGTTGATGGTTATCTGGTATTGTTGTTTATCGCTAATTATTTCTCCAATAATAATCACTGAGCTTACACAAAACCATCACATTAGATAACACGGGCAATGTCGGCCCATTTATCTCCACATTGTTTGCCTACTTACTGATCAATGGCTTCTGTTACCGCTGATAAAAGCCCACACAATCACCAATGGATGACAGGGGAATTTTGTACCACTTTGTGCTCATGGAGCATAGAGAGGCAAACACCATTTAACGCAAATCACTGTCAAAAATGCAGCTGACTAAATGTTTTGCAGTAATTGAAACACGCTCAAACTGTTTTAGGTGCCTTTTCAACTGAGCTCATTTATCTAGCAAGTAAACCAGTTACCTTTCTAGACAACTGTGTTTGTCTACATTTATAGAGTAGTTGCTAATTGCTTAAAGACGTCAGATTATGCTAATTTTCAGGTTTGTACTTTTATTTGGGAGCTCCTAATAGAACAGGTTTACATATTTAAATTTTCTAAAATCAAATTATTTTTCTCATATGGTGTGTTCAGGAATTTGATTATTTCTTTCTCAATTTCAATGTAAAAGATACATAAAAAGAAAAGAAAATACACAACAGACGCAATAGAACATGTTTTCGTCATAGGCAAGTCCATTTAATTGTGTGTAACTACACACTACATTCAGCAGCATATCTTCTATCACATGAACAGATAATTTGCTGGCTCCCCATTAAATAGGAATTCAGTTGAATTGCTACCCTCTGCAAGAACAGTGCATTCTACCATCACATATGCAGCCCACACTGCTGCCAACACTGCTGCACTGTCTGAGTCAAAGGACTGCATGCCTTATATATAAGGAGGCTTGAGAGGAAATTTGACTTTTGCAGAGAAGTCTTCTTTTGCAAATAAGGAGTGTTTTGGGGGGGATTGTTCCATGAAAGTTAAAGGTCAACCAATTAACAAAGTTCAACTCAAATAAATTGTACTGAGTACTCATGTAGTAAGGCAGTAATGACTACTGAGTAGTCAAGAACGAGAACATGTCATCAGGCATCACGCCTGGTGTAATGCTGTTGCAAGTTTAAAATTCCTGTTATTACTAGTTTATTCCCAAGGAAAGTGCAAACTTTGAATATTCCTGGAATTTTACAATGCTACTCTTACCACACTGATATGGCTGGAGCCTGTTCTGTTCGCTTAGCATATTGACTTGAGGGAATGGGGAAAACAGCTATCTGTCAGTGGGTTAAAAAAATCAGGATCTCTAACAAGCACTTATTTACATTTGTATTGACTTGATTTTTTAACTTTGGATACAGCTGGCATTATCTATTTGATGTCCCTTGTTTTGGCCTTTGAGGTGGTTCATAACACTGTCTCCCCTTGCTTTCAGTCTTTATGCAAAGCTAACTTCCTGCTGGCTGTAGCTCACATTTAACAACCATACCTTTAACATACTGTTCTTAAACAAGACAACAAGGTTTCTCTAACATGAAGTACGTGCTCTGCCCATATCCAGAATAAAACATATCAGTCATGCTTTAGTGAGTTTGTTGGTTAGTTTAGCAACCGATATTGTGGGGGGAAAAGGGCAGATTGTGTGTTAAATCTAAATTTTTTGTTGTCTTATCATGGCCAGGTCATACAATAAAATAGGACAGCAAAATCAATCTCCTCCAATCTGCCAAACATTTGGTTCTAAAGTGATCTTTGCAGGGCTGGTTGGTGAACTACGTCACCTGCGAGTTAAGTGCTGACATGATTATGAACTGGCAACATGTTTGTGCAAGTCAGTCATCACAGCCCCCCGAGCATCATTTTGTCTTCTTTGCACTGTGCTGTATACATCCCCGGGGGCATTTGTTCAAATGACTATAATTTCCATGCAATAAAGAGTTTAGTTTAAAAGCTAATAAACTATGGATGATAGCTTCCTCCATGTGAGACTCTCCACTCCTCTGGACACTGTCTAGACAGCTTGCTATTGGTCAGTGGAGCAGTGGAGCTTCAGATTGCAGCAACGCCATGGAAATTTGAATTTCCTTGTTTTTAATGCTAGTGTTAACAGGTTGATAGTGCTGTAGTTTTCCAAATGGATTGCTTTTGTGGAGTCATTTGTAATTGAGCTGTACTGAATAGTTTTCCTCACTCTCTGCTCTCGCCTTTCTCTCTGTGCCTTTAAAAAGCGGACTTAAGTGGTTACTCTCCGGCGTATTTCATGAAGGTGTCAAAGCAAGTGGACCCAAAACACCAGTAAATACTATTAAAATTCAGTTTACAGCTGCCCCCCGAAGACCAAACAACAGTGACACATTAGCAAAACACAGTGAGCATTCCAGCATTTCCAGCTTGATGAAATCGATGCCCAGACACCAGATTAGATTTCTGGGCAGTCACATGCTTTGCATTGGAGAGGTACTTTGAACACAGCTGAATAATATAATTATAGATCACCGTTCTGCTCACACAGCCAATCCTGGGGCTGGAGCCATTGATGTACATCATATCATTAGAAATCTGCAGTGCCGGGACTTAGAAGCCCTTTCCAATCTGTCTAATTAACTCAGCAGGAAAAGCTTCAACTAGGTTAATCTGATACCTAGGGAGTTGAGTTTTAATAGAGCAATGCACAGCTAACTGGGTTAGCCTGTTTTTCTCTTCACCTCTTTTCTCCTCTCCTCTGTATCTTTCCTCTCTGATTTTTTTTTTTAATGATACATTCCTCTTCACTTTTGGTTCAGAAGGATTTTAAAGTGGGCTAACGCATGGGTCATCCTATTGATACAGTCTTAAAAAGGTTGCTTTCTCTCTGTCTCTGTCTGCACCTCTCCACATGCATTATTTGTAACAGGAAATAGCTCAATTACACGGGAACCTCACAAGCAACATTCACTGAATAAATAAGTAGAAACAAAGCATTGAGGTGTCAGACTGATGTTCCCTTTACTGACAGCAGAGCTTTGGTGACAGACGGGTGGTAGACACACAGTTTCCCTTGCTTTCAGTAGAGAATAAGGCATTCATAGATGGAAATATACAAGCAAAACAAAACGGCAATGTTGATGGATAACAGGTGTGGTCCACCAGGTGTATCTTGATCCATGTGAGCAAAAAAATCTGGATGGATGGATCCAAAATGTACAGAATGTCCTCAGGGGCCTATTTTTTATTTTGTCTTACCTTTCTTCAAGGAAAGTATCTCTGCACAGCACTAAATGACGTGTGCTTCAGCCTGATCAGGATGCATGAGGAATGGAGTAACTATTTTAGAGGCAAAGTCTTGCTGTGGGACGGTAGCTAGATGGTCCAGTTGGGTCTTTACTGAGTTTTAAAAATGAGGATGATGATGTTCATAGTAGAGAAGCTTCAATTCAAACAATCATTTTCATTTTTGAATAATTTGCAGATTATTTTTGTGAAGCAATTAAGACATTTGCTCTCTTTAAGGTCAAAGAAAAGCAGCAAATCCTGAAGTTTAAGAAGCTTGATCCCACAAATCTGTGCTTGAAAAATGACTGAAGCAATTATTTGATTGTCAGAATAGGTGGTGATTTAATTCTTTTAGACCAGTCGATTAATCATTGTAGTTTATAGTCAAGTTTAACAGCACTGCAGTCAACCACCTCAGTGACAGATTTATAGTTTAATTAACACTTCTCTGACAGTGTCAGTCTTCATAAAGGTGGAATTCATGGCTGAGCTGTTGTTTTGGATTGCGTTAAATCCCAATAATGAAGACACTATGAATAATGTCATGGGTTTTAGTTTATTAATAGATGATTGACTATTCACTGCTGCCAAAAATTCATAATGTCATCTGTCATGGCATATGACAGTGTGATATGTCAGGCTTTTTTTTTTTTGCTCTTGCTCTCCAATCTTATCTGTGCTTTGTTATACCCGGTGGTGCGGCATTGTGGGAAGGAGAAAATGCCACTTGTCAGCATGATTAGGACTGCCTGCAGGTCGCTGTTTGAGTCACTGGTGGTGACAGTCTCGGATTCCCCCGAGAAGCCCCTGAGCAAGAGTAACTACCAATTGTGTACCAAGCTGTTGCAAAGAAGCTTGCTACTTCATGTAATACGGTGCAATATGTCAGTGTGGTTCTATGACAAAGTGATTCTGCCGTTAGTTTGGGAGATGAAGAGGGACAGGGCGCAGTCAGTCTGTCTAATGTGAGAGGCTGCGTCAGGTAAAATGTGACTGCATCTTCTTGAGAATGCTGCTTTAGTGCTGCTTCCGTAGGCTGTTACAAATGAGTTAATGGATGAATGAATGAATGAATGAATGAAGTTATCAGCCATGTCTTTGAGCTCAGGTCACACCTGTCAAAGCCTCCCTTTTGTTCCAGATGGTTGGCAGGGAAGGTAGAAAGATCCATCCATCACATCAGCTTACTGAGGGCTTTGTTCTGTCAGGATTATCGGACCTTCTCTACACGTCCCATCCTCACCTGTGTACACCCATGTACAGACAGCCATTATGACTCTTTCACTACACCGCTGATCTAATTTAAAGCTTTGAAAACGCTGGAGCTCCAGGTAGTGAGCAGCAGTTGCTATTTTGGTAGCGGCTCTACAGTCACAGTCATTACTGGCACTGTGAGCTCAGTGATCAGAGTCTTATGACAGGATCACTCTGGTGGAACACATTGTAAATAGATATGCTCGTGTCACCGATCTCCATGCCCTCCTCTTCAGTATTTTTCAGTTAATTCGACTCTCACGGAGAGAAGCTGTGGGGTCTGTTCCTCAAGTTGAGAAAATGCGAGTTCCTTTTCTTTTTCCGTCTGTCTGTCTCATGTACGGCAACACAGACGTGAGCGCTTCCCAGGGCTGCTGTCTGTCAAGTGTTCACTTCATCTCCTCTGACTCCCAGAAACCTTCTCATCTCTTTGTCTCTTCTTGCGCTCTCATCTCTCTACGGAGCAGGGAAGAGCACACATGGGAGACAGAGTGGGGAAGAGCAAAGGGATCCCTCCTGCTCTCTTTTCAAGAAACATGTACGGCCGAGGCCTAGTTAATCGAATTCCCCCGAAAACCAGAGAGACTTTGCTCGCTCTGAACCACAACCTGACTCGAATTTAAGATGTGCTCATTAGTTGACTGCATGCATGACACAAAAGCTGAATTGATTTCGACCATGTTTTGTGTGAGCGGAGACGGGTTCGATTAAACAAACACTCTCTATCAGATGTTACATAAGACTCTGTCATTTTGACCGTCAGGGTCATAAAAATGTCATCATAATCTATTAGTCCCTGTCTGTTTTACTTTCATTTTTAATGATAATGGGACCGCCTAATTAATAGCACTTGGTTCTCAAAACAAGCCGATCACAAGCGCAATTAATATACAAATTTACAGATTATGCAAGAGATGAACCGAGACCCAGACTGTTCGATCACCGTTAATGTCAACACCACCAGAAGCAGATGAATGATTTGGGTTTTTTCTGCAGTCACGGTAGAGGGCATTAAAACACAATTACACGAGATCTGGGTTCTTGAGACTGGATTTGCCATTGTCACTCCAGCCCGTCGGAGAATATTTCTCCCAAGTGATCAGAAGTCAGGAGGAAGTCCTGCAGCACCCGTTCTCTCTGCACCGGAGGGGGCTGCACCCATCTGTAACCCGAAGTGGTCATACATATGAGATCAAAGGCAAGATGGGACAAGAGCTAATTAATATGCACACTTGCCACCAGCTGGACAGAGGGGTCTATGCATGGGGTCTACATATGGCTGGCAGTGTTGCGTATGAATTACTAATGTCGCCCTCAGTATTCATGCCTGAACAGCCTTCACATTGTTTCCTCACTGTTAAAAAAAACTCAGTTACAGTTACAATGGAAATTGCCCTCATAACACTCTGTAGCAGTTTTAAACGTTTATCTTGCTTCAGTCACTTCCCCCATCCCCTGAAATAGATATTTTTGAAAATCTAGTTAGAGTAGAGGTCAAAACTATGTCAGTAAATCTTTGGCCTACATATTGTTATGGCAAAATGTCTGCATTACAGTTGAAAAAATGAAATATAGGGCAAAATGAAATCATCTATTTATTGCTCCGTGGTAGCCAGTGCTAGTTGCAGTGTGGCTGATTTTAATCAGGATGTGTTGCTTTTATATATCAAACCCCTGTTATGCACTGAATCTGAGTTCCTCTCTCTATTCCTAATTTTTCATCTAACACATTTGTCACTGGAAACATTACGCCTAGCAGGACTTTATTGTTTTCTTCTTTGATTAAGCTTTTTCAAAATAATCTAAGACATGACTTATTATAAACTCTCCTCTGTTGACACTTGCTTTTGAAAACCACCCCACTGTTCAGTCAGTGAAACCACACCACAAAATGTTCTTGAGTTAAGTTTAAACTCTTCTCTCACTAGCTGACACTGCGTCTGGCTCACAGAGCTCATTCTTTGTTATTACAGTTGTTAATTTAAGTCTGCCTTTGTCCCTCTGTCGTCCAGTTCTTTGTCAACTGGTGCAGCCTTTAAGTTGTGTCTTGCGAATAAGATGCTACTCAGGTATTTTAGTCTTTTTAGGATGAAAGGATGGCCAGCAGAATGTACGCTTCATTTCACTGTTGTTGGGACAAGATTAACCATGTTGTCTACCTAACAGACACATTTATGCACACAGTTGTGCTTACGTAGGTGGTGTCATTGTGATAAATGTGACACAAACCACAGCTGTGCCGATGACTCAAGTTTATCTCGTCGTTGTAGCAGATGTACAACAATTACTGAGGCCTCACAGTATAATGACAAACAGATTTTATCATATTCTATATGGAGGTATCGGAACTAAGCAATTTAGTTACAATCTTCCACAGTAACAGTTGGGTGAACATACAGCAACTGTCCATACTAAGAAGGGTTAAAGGGCCATTCCGCCCTTGAGATCCCTCATGATTTGCTTTTGCCATTTTGGGTTTAAAATCTGCAACATTATAACTGAACACCTACAGTGGACGTGGAGTTTGAAATTCCAGTGAATATACCAGGCAGAAACAAAACAGTGTGCAGTGTCATGGGTGAGATTGTAGTGAATACTGAGAAGAAGTCAACAAATAGCATTCTCATGTAGCTGTTGTTCTTCTCGAGGTGTGTGAGGACTGAGTGGAGGGCGGTGGATATGGCATCCTCTGTGGATCTGTTGATTCTGAATGCATGCTTGCAAGGGCATAGGCTGGCAGGGATGTTGACTTTCATGTGCTGAACAGCAAGTTTCTCAAAGCACTTTATCAGGATTGCAAGTCTTAATTATCATTAAGACAAGACACTGAAGGCTTTTGAGATACAGAGATGATGGTGGCTGTCTTGAAGCAGGAGGGAAGAGGCTTCTGTTTTTTGGTTGGGCATCACTCTTTTTTTTGTTGAAAGATTGATGCCCAACTCCATGTGTTTCATTTAATGTCTCATATTTGTTGTTGGTGTGTGTGTGTGTGTGTGTGTGTGTGTGTGTGTGTGTGTGTGTGTGTGTGCGTGTGTGTGTGTGTGTGTGTGTGTGTGTGTGTGTGTGTTATACATCTACCATACACAGTGAAATAGTTGAATGGAAGAAAGCTGTGAAAACTGTACCGTCTGTGTACGTGGCAGATGAGCAAAAGACCAAGGTGTAATGGTATCATTGTTTTACAGAGCACAGGCTGGGGTAACTTCTGCTTTCACCATCACATATCACCCAGAGAGCCCAGGGGTTTATGAAGGCAGGCTTACCCACTGAGTTTGCATCAGGGCTGAATTCCAAAGCAGCGTCATCCCTGCTTGCCTGTGCTTGGATGGATTGTCTCTGCAGTTGCAGCAGCAGCTGGCACTGGGCCTCAGGACGAAGGACTCTCATCCTCGTCTTCCCTTCTGTATTCCTCTCGCCTCTCTCAGGACTGAAATCTAATGGAAAGAAAAGGAAGGGGGGGGAGGGAGGGAAAAGCCCAGAGACACTTGCAGGGCTGGCAGGGAGACAAGAAGGAAGGGAGACAAGTGGTTGGTTCATGCTTTCTGTGTGGCTAAACATGAAGGGGCACAGTGCTAATGCAGACATGCCATCCTTGTTCATTCGCAGTCTTGTTTCTTGCACAGCCTAGGACTGAAATCATGAAAACTTAAAAAAGCCCTGCCCCAAGTAACTTCAGTCCCACTTGTCTACCAGCAAATAAAAAAATCTTTCAGAAATTGACCATTCACTCAGCTCCAGCCGCCGTCAATTGTGGATGAAAGACCTGTCAAGCTTTGTGTTCTCGCACACAATTTTTTTATTGTTGTCGACTGAAAGCAGACCTCTCTTTTTTTTAGCCAGCAACTGTGGTTTTTGCTGTCTGAAAGGGCAGGATTTTTCCAGCCCTGTTAGTTGGTTTAAAATGTTGTCTCAGGGGAAGTTTGTAATGTGTACACCTGACTCATTACAAAACAGTAACCATGAAAGAAGGGTCTTGAATATGCGCTTTATACCTTACTTAAGTTGGTATTAAGCCCCAGGCAAGAAGTCAGCCTCATCAAGTGTTACAAGAAAAAAACAGTCAGACTGTTGTTTCACTCTAACTTAACCCTCATACACTGGTATCTCAAACATGTTTTCACTTTTAGTGTTAGTATGAAAGGAAGGACACTCAGGATGAGTACCAACAAATGTGTTCTTGTGTACATAATACTTTTTTTTTTTTTAAACCATCTTTAGCTGCAAGTTAACACACTACCTGACTCGCTCATTAGCCGTTATGGTAGCTTGTTGAATAAAGTTGAATAAAAGAGAAATGCAGTATGGAGCCAGAGTTTCCAACACTTTTCCTATTCTTAAGAATTAAACGTCTCAAAAGTCCTCATGAAAGGGAATGTAGCATATACTGATAAATAGATGAATATGACAGTAGATGCAGTCTAAAATAGCAAATACATTTTTCATTTCAGCTTGACTTCAACAGTCAAATACTGGGATTTCATACCGACTGGGAAGCACAGTTTATGCCAAGGTAGCAGATCAAGTTATTTACTGCATAAACGCTGTGAACAGGTAGTTTGAAACCAGTGGAAATGGTCAGTGTTGTTATAACTTGAATGTAGATCCAGAGCACTCACCTGAATGCAAATTACAGGGAAAATCACAGCATGTAGCAAAAATTCAAAAGGGAGAGTGTAGGGAGTGTGAGAAAATGTGCATGTGACAGCAGGGGTTCGAATGATAAGAGGCTCGAAGAAAAACTGAAGGGCAGGGAGAAATTGTTGAGTTATTGAAGTGTGGGGAGTACTTGAGACGTAAATGCTAGGCAGGATGGCAGATACTAAGAAAAGGAAAATCTGAATTGGCATGTATGTCACAACAATATTTGCCAAAGCATCATGGATCAATGCACAAATGATAATTACATTTTTTAAATGAAAAATTACAAACGATTATCCAAATTAAGTTATCAGGACCTTTTGGTTAAAAGTGAATAAATGGAAAATTCAATCATTAGGTTATTTTAAGTCAGCACAATGTCACTGCTGTAAAATATCATATTAGATAAGCAGCTCCTACTGAAATGTTTCCAATGTAATAATACAGATCTCATAAAACAGTATTGTCACACTCACAGTCAGTGTCCTGGATCACAGTAGATTAAACTGTGAGGGCTTGCACGACCTCCTGCCAGTAAACATGCCAGCAGACTAGCTCGCTAGGTGGCTGTAACCCTTTCTGTAATTCTTCCAGGCTCAGATAGTGGGCTTCACAGTCTCTCATGGAACACAGCAAGTGTGTGCGCGGTTTCCATTTTAAATTTTCAGCTACTTTCTGTTTGACATCAAGGATGTTAAGCACTAAATGTCTCATGTGCTGAACAGTCATCATATCTCCAACTGGGATTTCACGCTGACAGTGAAATAAAGTTTCTGCCAAATATAAAAGAACGAGTCTTTGACAGCACGAAAGCTGTGAACAGGTAGTTTGAAATATGAAAATGATCAGTCTTCTTCTATGGTGCATATAGGTCACACAGAAATCACCTACCTCTAAGTAAGAATTACAGTGAAAATTACAACATGTAGCAAAGACTTCCAAGGAAGCACGGAGGAGGGTGAGAAAACTGTTTGAATGACAAGAGGCTGGAAGAGAAAGTGAAATGGAGGGAATAATGAAGACTTTAATATAAGGCTGCCTGGCAGATATTTAGATTCGAGCGTCACAACAGCAGTATTGCCAGAGCTTTAGGAATAATTACATTTGATCAATTCAAACAAGTGAAGAGTAGCACTGTGTGTCTGAGTACGTATGTGTGAGTTATAAAAATGAAGGCTAAAAATGTCAATCAAGTTATCAATTAGAGGAGATATATTTGCACATCCAACTGCATCAAATGCAGGTGTGTTGGTAAGTGTCATTTCAGTCTTGAAAAAAGAAGATTGCGGCTCTCGCTCCGCATCACAGTTTATTCATTTTACTGACGTTTCAGTCTGGTTTTTCTCCCTCTGGACTTCCTCAGGAGTGTTTGAACACTCAGTAAAATGTATAAATTGCACTCCAGAGCAAGAGCGACTTGCAGGATGTTCTTTTCCAAATCGTCGGGTTATTGTAAATCAATATACTTGAGTGAACAATCAAACAAACAACAAAGTGTTTTCATATAAGTTTCCACTGGTTGTTGGGGGTCGTGAGGTTTGCAGTAGTCATTTCACATTTGGGGATTTCTACAAACAGTAAAAAAGGAAAGAGTGAGCGTGACAGTGTGTGAGAGAAAGCGCTGGCACTAGACTTTTATGTGACAGCAGGCTGTGAATGTGAGCAGTGTCAAAAATATATAAATCATTAGGATCTGCGGAAATGTGACGGACATGAATGTGCTGTCGAAAGGCAATAGCTGCTAGGAAAGAAAGGAAAAGAAGGATGGGACTCCCTGTGTATTAACGTTCCGTACGGAAGCATACTCTAAAACAATAATCCATTTTAAAATAATGCAATGCATGGCTGAGTTTTATCTCCATACAACGCTTATGAAAATCCCATTTTAGGAGGGATTTATATAGAAAAGCCCTTCCAAGAGGGGCACATTTAGAAAATGAATGGGAAGAAAAAGAACAGGGAGTAAATATTATGCCGTGAGATGAAAGTGAGAAAAAGAGGTGATTGTTTTTTGGTGGTAGGCAACTTCACGGCTACCTTTTATTCAGCTGTCAGGGAAGACATACTGCAAGTGCTCTTTAAGTGCAACCTTCTTCCTTCAATGATAGCACAAATGTGAAGCTATCTAATTCAGATACAGGATGTAACGACTCATAAATCCAAAATACTGAAGTTGAGTGAACAACCGAAGAGAGAAAGCCAAATCCCTTTACTCTAAAGTAATGACTCGGTGGTCACGTATATATCAGTGCTATCAGATTAAGACAGTGAAGAGGCGTTGAGAGGGAGGAGGGGAGGATGAAAATGAATCAATTGATAAATACAAAGGGGAGGACCAGGATGAGAAGGAGGAGGAGGAGGAGAGGCAGCCTGATAAATTACAGTTGCATGGAAAGTGTTAGAATAGAAAGAAGGATGGCTTTTTTTATGATTGATTATTGGTGAAGGGAGAAGGCAGGCTGTGGAGGACGGAGAGCCAGGGAGGATGTGAGAGTGTAAAAAACAGTGAATGATTTTTAGTGTGGAAAAAAAGAAAAAACGTTATAACAATGTACATCTAAGCACACTCACACAGTCAGTCACATCATTTTTGTTGAACTTAATCTGTTTCTAAGGGCTCAGTACATCACCATTGTTTCACAAATTAATTAAAATGAATAAGTGTTAGCTCATCAAAAGTAACAGGATTTCCATTCATTTGGCCTCAACTGAACTGTGCCACATTTCTCTGCTTCTCTTCTCCTCTTTGTTTCAGTGCTGCCTCACACTCCCACTATTCAGGGGCTGGGTTTGTTTCACAATGAGAGCACACAGGCTTTCATCACACAGTTAGCTTGTGAACTCTGCTTAACACTAGAAAGTTGAGGTGAGGTCACAGAGCAGAATGCTGCTAGACAGCTGCCTTTTAACCACAGTATACAGAACATGCTGCAAGACACATGGATCATTTTTATTTGTATTCACTCCTGAATCTCTGCAGATGGAAGCCTCACATTTCAGCAGCATTGCTCGGCACAGTTAGTTAAATAAGATACGACATGATAACGACCAGTAGCAGACATAGATATTAGATGTGTTGTCGACAACATTCAGCCACTAAATGTGGGATTCCATCTCCTCCTTCCACTGTGTTCACGTTACCACACCGCTGCTGTTCAAATCATCTGCCCCCTCAAGCGGTTGCCAGTCTGTTGCACTATATAGTGTTGCCAAGTCTAGCTAGCTAATATTAACGTTTCACTCTCGGGAGAAGGACTCGTGCAATTGTGCCAATTAACTTTACTACAAGTGAAGTGGACAGTGTGCGCCAGTCCGTTTCCCTGATTTTGTCGGCCTCCCGTCTTCTCCCACGCACCTGTCGCCCCTAAGGTGCACAAAAGCTGCACTCTCGTTTCTCTCTAGAAACTGGTGTCTGCCAGTTTTGATGATGACGAAACACAGATCCCCATGATGCCGATGTCGTTACATTCTTGGCTGGCAAAACTTTTTTAGAGGCCGGAACCGGCAGTCAGAATTCTTATGCAGAGTTAAACAAAAACAAAATTGTAAAATCATATATTAAACGTAAAGAGCTTCTTTTCTACAAGCTCACTTTTGTGTCATTTTTAAAAATGATTTGTCTACCTGAAAATGTTATCACTATGACTTTTCAGCTGTCTTATTCATGCGGAACCCAGTACTTGGTATTTGAAAGTTTGTCCGTGTTTTGCATTTTGCATGTGCACAAGCCTGCCAGTGACACGACTCACAATCCTGTCACCAATTTTACGAATACCTACTATTTGTTCCCCCAGCTCACCTTTGTATAAGGTCCGGAAGATAATGACCTTAAAATTATATTGCAAACTTTTCAGGCTATATTGATATTTAAGATATATATCTCATTAGTTGGAAACCTTTACAAAAGCGCCATTCAATTAAAATCACAGAAACAAGTATATTTGGTGACAAATTTATACATTTTGCAGGCTACATTTTCTGTCCAAGAGAATGACGCCATCCACAATCAAATAACTTGGAGATAATCAGTCTTCGCTATTGGCTCTTCTGAAGAAAGTTGATTAAGAAGTGTTGTTCTCAGGTCGTCAAAGATATCCCCAGTAAGAAATCCCTGGGTCCTGGAAAACTACTAAACAAACCAGGTGGTGAACCATGGTTAAGCCTGTTTATGCCTGCAAATCCTCCCTTTGATATACAATAATGTGTTGAGTTTCAAATCATTTAGAAAGGTCTATTGCACCTGGCTGACTGGCTATACTGGTTATGTTTGTAATATGCCACTCTTGTACTTCAAGGCTGCTGCTTTATTTGCTCACACAGTGTGCACTGTGTTGCCATTGTCAGCCAGTGCCTCTACTATCACCTTTAAAAGAAGCTACATCTCATCCCTACTTTGTACAAAAAGGAATATAACTTTATGCAAAGCTTTTATGCACAGCAACCTCAGTCTCACTTCATTTTCATATAGCATTAGAATACATGCAAAAGTAGCTCCTCATGCTGTAAGGCTTGGTCTACTCCACGGCAGCCTAGGTCCCACCAGTTTCCTTACCTGCCTCTCCTGTCCCTCATTAGCCATCACTATCTCAATAAAACATCTTTAAAAGGTATGTTTCTAATACATAAAACAGTCCGAACAGAAAGAGAGAGATGATAGAAGAAAGGTGTTAAGACCTTTAAACAGTACCCAATCTGCTTTCTTCCCATTAGCTCTGTAGCTTTCAGCCACCCACTCATTATTATTTTGGTAATAGTGTAACTGTGTAATATTGCCAGCATAATGGAAACTGATGAGTTGCAAAATAAGGAAGGGTCCATTAGTGGCTGTTTCGGTTCTCATTAGGCTCATTTATTTGTTGTGTTTCTTCACCACGAGGCCAACCGAATCAGTCACGATCCAACCATTTAGAATACAACAAATAAATCTATGAAACAAGTCATGTTTACAGCCATGGCAGTTCCAGACCTGTGCAGTATACGTACGTGGCACTTCCTCCCATAGCAGTTGCATGCCTTTGGCAGCTTTTATCTCGTTTGATTGTCAAACCATTCTCTGCTCATTAGAGTTCAGTAACACAGTTAATCATCCGCGCTTTGGAAAGTGAAGTATTGCTTTGAAATGACTTGTTGTGTTGGTTTCACAAGGATGCTCACGGATACCCACACACAAAAATCAAATCACCACCACCACCACCACCACTGCTGAGGGCAGATGGACTGATAATTGAGATGGTCAGATTCAGCTGAAACAATGGGGATTCAGCAGGGCTCCGTCACTGCTGTGGTGTGATATTGTTAGCCAATGAAATTCCAATGAACATTTGTACCTGCAAATACTACGAGACAGACAACATCTTGTTTTGAGCTATCTCAGGTTGAGAACTAGTCTTGCAGCGTTCCTGCTGTTCTCACATGAAGGTGTAAATTATGTGTGGGGAATTGGAGCCATCTCATAGTCAGCATGAAGTTTGTTGTGGCCGAAAATGAAAGCTTAGCGAGTTAATGGCTTCTTCTTTTTCAGCCGGTTTTAATACGAATGCATGTGTGACTGCAGAATTGGCTTCAGGCAGGCAGCCACAGGCTAGTCTCAGTACAACATATTTCCTGGCCGATAACATAGTTGTAAGCCAGATGTTGGCTTGTTTGTATTAATTGCAATTTACTAATCATTTCCTAATCAACACTTTTCAGGGCAGACATTGCAGGTGGAATTTCTAATATAACTAATGGCTGCGTTCCATATAGATGTGCTAGTTTCAGAGCCCTGGTATCGTGCATGCTCAGTCACTGACATGGCTTACTTGGACGCTTAATAGAACAGACTGTCCCGAACGTTATTGGTCATACTCGTCAAAATGTCTGCCTGGAAATGGGTCTGTTGCCTTAGATAAGATATACATTATTGTCTGACAGGGAAATTTCTTATCGACTCCATTCTGCACTTCCACCGAGCATGCAAATCAACTGTACGTACTCAGATCAACATCTCAACAACACACACTGATTTGAGTGTCAGCACTGATACATGTACACTGTTTAGAGCCCTCCAACAGCAGAAGGAAAATTGCTTGTCCTTTGAATGTATGCTACTCCAGGCTAACACTTTAGTCTTGAGTCAGTCTTGTTAGGGACCAAAACAGAGCTAGAAGAAGAGACTCTATTGATTTTATATGATCATGTCAAATGACCGGATGCTTGGATGGGTAAATTGGCAACTGCTTGCTGGCATATTCGCCACTGTAACTTTATAAGATGAGATTTATAAGATCATTCAGTTCTCGCCTTATTATAGACATGTGACGACACTATTTAATGAGCCGTAAACAGAGATCTATTTGTCATCCTCATTTTGCATCAACACAGGCAGTTGGAGTCACTGCTTTCTGCTTGGAGCCCCAGGGAGTTGCAAAGTGCTGTGGGGACTGTTTTTAAAATTTAATTTAATTAGTATTTTACTGTTTTCTCCATAAAGTATACTGTATAACCTTTTAATAAACCCGCCGTCAAGGGCAGTAGTCCCATGAAGTTCAAAGTGGATGTTCTACAGCTCTCTTCTCCAGCTGAGAGAGAACATGCTGGTGATTGTGCGGCACACTGCCAGGGCACGGTCCATGCTCACTTCCGTCTTGTCAATAGTTTTGGACACAGTGAGGTTAAGGTTGTGCCCAAAGCAGCTTAACCACGGCCGGCAGCATAGGTAATGAATAGCCACTTTTTCTATGTGGCACCCACTGTTGGTCATGAGACAGGACAATTTACCCCCTTTCTAATTTCCATTCATGCAGAGCTTCCTGCAAGGTATCAGCCAAGTGGCAGCAGTGGTGTGGTCTTCTGGCAGAAAGCTTGTTTGCTGGCATTTGGATACCAGGGTCCATTCTGTGTCAACGAAATGTGAAGTCGGTGACACGTATGGTGCCCTTTTGTGCCTGACCACATGTCCATTGTGAGGGAAAAGTGTTGTCCAGGTGAGATGGCTCACTGCAGCTCAACTCAACTCGCCTTCCTCTCGTTATGAGCATTCCTTAATCCTAAATTCACTGGTATAATAAAAGAAAAGTAGGGTTAATAGAGTTTTGTCACATTACAGCTGCTCTGAACAGTTCATTGCTCGGTCCAAGAACTGGCCTCTTGCCAACGTATTTGTGACCTCTGGCACCTCCTAGCAGCTCAGTAGGGGAGGAGTGTTCATCACTGTCAGTCTCTTCAATAGTCAGATTACACATATGTTCACGCTCTCGCTGCCTGTCTCACTCAGAGCAGTCTCCTATGACACACAGACTCACTCTCACCACATTAGAGACACACAAACAGCCACGCATTATTCATTTGAATTCCTTAGGCAGAGAGACGTTTGATGTGTTTAATTGGCCACTAGGGAGCTATTGGCCAGAGCGCTCTCTCTTTCTATCTTTTCTATCTCTCTTTATCTTTCTGTCATACTCCTCTCCCTCCCCTCACATGTAGCGTTCAGTCTGCCCCCTTCCCTTCTCTTTGACTGCTGATTGAACCCCAATCCCGCTGAAAAACAAAGAGTCTTAATTCAGACTCACCACCGACGATACTCTCTCGACAGAAAACAATTAATATCAATCACCAGATTTAAATGCTTGACATCAAGAATTAATTTCCTGAGGGTATTTCTCTTTGACTTCCCAATTTGAATATGTCACTCGCAAAACGCTGGAACTGTTCCAATGTTTTAATCTGCAAAGTAATTTTGCAGTCGCAGCCTGACATCCACTGACACATGAACACATTAGACTGCTGTTGCTTCAAGATGTTTTCATGTTAGATGAGGTAAATTGAATTTCTCTCTCCAATATCCGAGCAGATCCTTTGACAGAGGTCAGGGTTGCTCTTGGGGATTTTTAAAGGCTTTGCTCGATTATGCCTGGGCACTGTACACGCAAAACCAAAACCAATTGCCTGCTTGTGAGAGTCACTGTTCGTGATGCTCAGGATGGCTCCAGAAACCTCGTGGACAATGATTAGGAAATAGTGCCTCTGTGCCGAGTAATTACTAACAGTAATTACTTGATGTCAGCAAAGGGCAGCACTGTTTAAGCGGACTTCAATCCTGGTGAACAAAATTCTGCCTAACGAACCGCAGTGTGTGTTCCCTTGACCCCCTGTAAGAAAATGTCATTGACGGTGTTGTTGCTGTGTGTCCTTGCCACTCTTTAATTTCTCACGGTGGGAACAAGCTGCTCCTGTGAACCTCTTAGGTTGTTCCCTAATATGCAAATTCCCAGCTGGTGTGATTATCTCTGTGAGTCTTTGTCAGCTTCTGAGACCTCTGGGAAAACTGTCATCCATGTTTTCATCTCCAGTGCAAAAAAAAGTTTCAGACAACTTTTTTTTAAACCTCTATAGACTCAAATTAAGCAAGTCTACTGAACTGTATAATACAGTCTGATTATAAAGTATCCATTAAAAGTTTCCAAAGATTCAGCATGTGTTGGGATGAATTTTAAGGGAATGTGCTTAAAATAAAGCAAATAGCAATGAGAATATTTATCTAAACTGTTTAGTTAAGTATAAGGAAGGTTATTGTAGTTGACTAAGACTAAACTAAAGCTAAAAAAAACTGCATTTCAAGTTCTTCTGCACAATTTAAGCTTACATTAGGTTTATTTCTGAGACTGTTGTTTAAGACTGCTTTACTTTTAGCTTTATTTATCTAATAAACTGGCAACTGTGTATGCAACAGAAATAATGTGACATTTGTCTGTGTATAAGGCATCCAGTCGTGCAGAGGCACTGTGTTGATTTTTTTCTGATCAGGAGACTTTAATATGAGTGACCTTTTTAGGACCCTGGCTAATTATAGCCATGCTGACAGTTCCAATCTAAGATGTAGCACTCAGCGATTGCAAAGCTTCAAATTATTTAAAATCATGCTGCCAGGAATTTGGCAACGGCAAAAATAAGAGACGACATACAACCATCACCCATCCTATCTGACTTAAACAGGGTTGTGTGAAATAGAGTTTATTTAAAGAGGGCATATTATGTTCAATTTCAGGTTCATACTTTTATTTGGGGGTCCTATTAGAACAGGTTTACATACTTAAATTTTCAAAAAACACATTATTTTTCCCTAATGGTGCATTATTTCAGCACCCCTTTTCACACTGTCTTGAACACTCTTATCTACAGAACACTTTTATCTACAGAGTGTGACATCTCGCATCTGTTCAGTCTTTTACTCAACAGGATGTAGCCATTCAGAGGCAGAGTGGGGCTGGACATGCTGAGCAAGGTAGTGTGATCCAAGGACTTTATAAATGATCCAAAACAACAGCGCCTCAGCTGGTAAGCATGGCTGCAGTACAGCCATAAGTATACATATATACATTTCTATATGACCTGTTTCATAGTGACAAACACAAGTTACAAAAGTCAACTCTAAACCAGGCATTCAGGCAGTGCAGGAGCAGTGTTTTCTGTGGGAGAGAGTAGCTCTTTTTGCCATGGTCTTTGGGCTTTTGTAAAACTGACACAATATCGAGAAAGACACTACTGGGGATCACAGAGAGGCTACATTTTCCACAAAGGCTCTTTAACTTCATCTTAAAGAACCTTTTGTACCTTCCTTATTATCTTGCTTGAATTGCTGTTGGTAATTATTTCCTTCTTTTTTTTGTTTTGTACAATTGTATATGTATTTATTTGGATTTGTAGAACAATATAATCTTAAATAAACTCATGAATAGGGTTTTGGTTTTGAGAGCTAGTTCGTTTTTATTCAAACATCCTCATACCCAGTTGACTGAATAAGTCGACTGCCAGTCATTCCCCAAAATGTCATAAATCACAGTTCCCAGAAGCAGTGTGACCTTTGCAGCGTACCAGTGACATTGGTCTTCAAACCTTTATTATAGCTTGCAGTCTAGTTGGGTTTAGGCACTAAAATTAGATGTTACTTATGTAACTTAAGTGATGAACATACCCAAGTTAAGCACATAATTGCAGTTACGTAACTCGGTGGTGTAACTTTACTACGATAGCATGTTGAAAAACTCATTATTGACTTTCGGCTTCACAGCAGCAATCTCCTGGCTAAAAGTCCTGTTCTTGTTCACTCTGACCATCCATCCTCAACCACCCTGTGGTCTTGCAGCATGTTCCACCTGACTTCTTCCTTTGCTGCTCTAATTATTACTACAGCCACTAGAGTTCTTCCCAGGAAACATCAGTTGTAATAAGAAGCTTTCAGACTTTTTCTTTTTTTTTTTTACCTCAAGAATGTTAAAAAAAAAAAGTTTGCTCCTAATCAAAAAAACTGCTTTGAGAGCAATACAAAGAATACACAGCTCACCTTTGGCTTAATTAGGGAATTGTGCCTAAAGTAGAAGGCACTGGAACAATAGGTCCAGTCATTTTCTGAGCAAAAATTATTTAGATTTGTTGGTTCCACTGTGTACCATATGAGGATATTGTATGATATTGTTAACTGAAGAAGTTGTGGTCGGGATATTTCAAGACATCACTTTGTAATCAGGGAAACTATGGTTGGAATTCCCACGGTTTTCTGTTTTTTCTTGATATACCAAAATTTCATCTTAAAATTTGCAGGTCAATCAAACATAAAAATAACCAGATATTATTGGCGGATTTCCTGATCTTAAATTCATAACACGCTTTGCTTAATTAATATTTGTGTCATATCTAGCCGTTCCATACAGGCTGTCCTTTTATCACAAAGCTGTAGAATTTCATGCCAAAAATCCAAGAACTTCATTTTGGATCTTAAGAACTAGGGAATAATTACAGTCCACTCTGCAATCATATGAGATATGAATCATATGACTGCATATTCGAGATCAGTGCTTATCACACTTAGTCTGTCAGGCCTCCATTTTGAAGGCCCCCCCCCCCCATTAGTGCCCTCAACCAGTAAATGAATGTGCAATTAAAATTAAAAGTAAGCTCAACTGTCAGACACCATCAGGGTTTTTGGACTCAAAGACAAATCTCTCGCACTTTATTAATCAGAAACACCAGACCAAGAAGGATGTTGTCATATTTGGGATGTGACTGACATGTTTGCTAAATTGGCAGCTTCACCAGTTTTTGTTTTTCCTCGCTGTTTGTTACCTGTCCGTCTCGCGCAGGCCTTTCTGTCTGAACAATGAAAATCTTTCAAACCTGAATCTTAATTGCCTTGCAAGCATCAGATTTCTGCTCATTGAATCAATCCTTTTTAAATCTCTACATCCTACATCATAAATATTGTTGTAAATCATGAATCTATGGGGCACAGTTTGGCTTGGTTGAGCGGGCTATTCATGTACTGAGGCTGTGTCCTCGCTGCAGCAGACTTGGGTTTGACTCCCGGCCTGGGTCCCTTGGCTGCATGTCACTTCCCCTTTCTCTCATCCTATTTCCTGTCAGTTCTTCATCTGATCTGTCAGTAAAGCCATATAAAGGCCCCAAAAATACTTTAAAAAATGAATCTACAATCAAAAACAGCATGTATGTTTTCCTTTAATCTAAATCATACATGATTATTTTACCAGATAGAGAGATAGAGAGATGTTTCCTTGCAGCAAGCCGGATCACTCAGTCCCATGATCAGAGTCTGAGTTGTTGCACTTAAGACTGCAGCCTGGCCTGGACACATTATGATGAAGTTAAAACAAAATAATGGTTCTTAAATGCAAATATTTTACCCTAGAAACATTTCATCGGGACATACAGTATGCAGAGATGTATCAGTAGGGGGAAGATGAATACTGAGACTGTATAATGCCATTTTTCCCAATTAAATTTTAAGGGCAAGATTTTTACAGTAATTTTGTGCAATGTGACAATTACCTGAAAGCAGGAATGAAAGAATAATCTCTTACCATAGGATACAGACAGCAGGTTTCCATGGCTACAGCCAAGGTGCAGAGTGAGACTCGCTTGCAGTTTATGAAAATGGAGACACTTAAATTCAGTGATAAAAAGCGCATTATCTTCTTTTCAAATGTGCTGCTCTTTGACTGTGTCTGGGGTTATCGTCTGAGCGTGTTATTGCATTTCATGTTTGTATTTTTTGCTGGTCATGACTTTCTCTCAGTGTTTCCAGGTAGTGAGTGGAATCAAAGCCAGGGGTGTTTGTCTCGGATGCATCTAAACACAGACATCAAATCTGAGTTCCTGCTGAGGGTGCCTCTCCTAGTGGTTTTCTTTAAGACGAATCCAGAGAGGTCTTCTGGTCGAGACTCAAATGTAGACGTGTTTTCAGACAGGAGACCAATTTCACCCACAGTATCAAAGAAAGAGATTGTTACTATAAAGCTCCCACTTAAAATATTCCCACCATATAAAACTTTAAAAAAGAGCATTAACAAGTGAAGTGATTTGCAATGTGCAAATGCGTTAAATCTGCATTTGTGTTATTTAAATTTTGGGTTCATGGAAACATTTTCAAATGACACGCTATATCATCTGAATGTCACAGAAACATAAGACGTCATTATTAAAATCATGTCCCATAAGAGATCAAGCTGATAATCCTGCTAACTGGCATTAAGGAAGCCTTTAATGATACCTTGTGGCTTCTTTTTTCCTGCTTTAATGAAAAAATGCAGGTGAGAAAGAGAAAATAGATGCTTACGAAGCTTTCGTGTTTAACCAGAGCTAGCATGTTCCATGCTGGCCGGCAAGTTCAAAGGTAGTTTGCCAGCTAAATACCATACCATACAATACAAAATATTTTATTAATCCCACGGGGGGGATACTTAGTGCAACTATACGTATAAGTCAACAACACGGAGGACAATAATAAAAGAAAAACATTCATATCTCTGAAAACACTGTACGTTGGACGTAACTCATTTTGCATGACACTCTTGAGCTTCCTATCCACTCTTAGTCCAGGACCACATCAAGAGAGTCCGGGGTCACACCAATAATAGATCCTGCCTTCCTGATCAATTTATTGATTGTATTCCTCTCCTCTGAGCTTGAGACACGCCTCCAACAAGTAGCAAGCCAAAATACTCCAGTAAAACACATGCGAGAGTGACCTGCTGACATCAGAGGACCTGAGCTTCCTAAGGAAAAATGACAGATAATAATAAAGTTCACCAAATATCCCACAAGTTTTTAGAACCAAATCTTTAGTGTAGGCACATGGAAGAATTTTTCTGTGCAGCTATTTGGTAGGCAATTAATTGATCTAAACTAACTGTAGTTATTGTGGGAGTTAATGTCCTTGCAAGGCCAGGACCTGAACACGGGGGGGTGCCAGAAAAGAAATGAGAAGAAAAAGAGGGAGCTGGCAATAGCTTTAGACCAAAATTGTAATGTGATGAGAATCTTCTTCTGTCAATTAAGCAAGCTGCTCCCGGCCAGGATGAAGAGGCAAATGATAGCCAGGAGGCTATCGTGACAGAAAACGTTAGTATGCAAGAGGTAGCCGGAGGCAGCGAAGTAGCAACCTCCACCTGTGTGAGAGAGGATGGTGTGGATAATAGACAAGATGCTGTGCAAGTTACCAAGTATGAGAGAGAAAGAGAGGACTTGCATTGTTTTTTTCATGTCATATGACATCATATGTGATTTGGTGGGCTGACCTGTGACCACGGGATAGAGTGATACAGCCAGTGCAAATATGGTGCAGTGACATTTCTCCAGCAAAAAAAACCGGGAGAAGTGGGTGTTGCATTACAAAAGCGTCGGACAGCAGCAGCGGTGGTATCAGCCCTTTACTGTTTCTGATTTTAGCAACAGTAAAGCACAAGTGCGCAGATGAATAGGAAACACAGAGAGAGAAGGTGGTGGCAGACTGAGACTCCAGACTGCAGGCAGGCTGAAGGAAGGAGCCTTGTGTAACAAAAATATAGATCCAGTTATACAAAGACCATCAATTGAAACCTACATCTATTATTTATGCTGAAGTGAGGGACAGTGGAGTAAGGTGAGACACAGCAGGAGGCGGACGGTTGAGGGGAAGGTCAGAGGTAAAATCTTGATTGAAATGGAAAGAGAGAAGGTCGATGGGGCGGAACAGGAAAAAATTTAAAAAATGAGGCAGCAGCAGAAGGAGAAAAAATTGGAAGAATACAAGTAGAGATAAATGACGGGTATTTGTTGTAACCTGTTTGAACCTTTTAAAAAATCAATGAGACCATGTGCTTTTAAGAGATGCCTCCACAGCGAGGATGCACGGCAGGGAGGGGACGAGATTGGAGAGAGGTGTGCGGTGCACCTGTAATGTCGGCTTCAGTCATTCATCGTCATAAACACACTCTCGGAGGAGATGGGGATGAATGAGGAGACTTGGAAATAATCAGAATCAAATGGTAACTGCAGGAGAAGGAGGGAAAAGGTGGGTGGAGGTGGTGGGGGGGAGTAGATTATGAGACGATGATGAGGAAAAGTAATTGAAAATGGTCGGCACCGTGATAACAGCTGCTAATAGCAGATGCTTCTCCTGCAGAATTGTGCTGACGCCTTATTTTAAACTGTGATAATGAGAGGAAAAGACAGGAGATGGAGAAAAACAAGACGTGAGCCGACTGAGAAGATTTGACTCATATAGGCAGGCTAATGGCAGGCTGGCAACAACATGCTTGGTGACAGCAGCAGTTGTGTAGAGTAATTAAGGTAGTGAAATATGGTATTTAAACTTGGAAGGTGAGTAACACAGATACTGTGATATTAAAATGCATCCAGACATACAAGCTAGCTTAAGCAGCTAATTGCTTCAGTGGTCATCGTGCATCTCCAGAGAAATAAGAACAGGAACCAGTGACGTGTACTCACGTGGTGTCAGAGCAATCACAAAAGTGGGGGGTGGGGAAATTGACGTTAATGCCCATGCGGGTCAGAAGTCTGGAACGACTTGTCAATTTTGTTGTGTTATAAACAGAGACATGGCAGACTAGATTCAATGTTTGGTTGCTTGATTTCGTGGCTTTAGTAATAGTTCAACCGAAGAATGACAGGAAACGGGGTGAGTAGATGTGATGACATGCAGTTGGGTAATTGTATTGTGTATCAGTGAGAGGCTCAAGCCAACAGCAGTTGGTTTGTTGTAGCCAATATTTTGTTCTGTTTTTGTCATTTTATTTTGCTAAATTAATGGTGTGCCTCACTGAGCGCTTTACTCAATAAATTGATAGATTAACTTCTAAGTACCAAAATTGGAACAGGCAAAAATTGTGGTTTTCTTAATGTGATTAGAAAAGGGTCGAGGAGGAGCAGAACCAACCGGTTCTAACAAATGCCAGCAGACCGCCTGAGGAGCGGGGCTCTTTGTGCAAGTGACCAGAGCAAGCTGATGAGCAGCGCAGCTTGCCACTCACACTGAAGAGTTGGGAATAGCTTTAACCTGTACGTGATTTCAAGACAGAAAAATGAAACATGCAGGATTTCATATTCCTACTTTTTCAGGCACAAATCGCGCTGAGGAGCACAGGAATTAAGCACTTGTCAGGTGAGAGCTGAGTTTCTCTCGGTGTCAGAATAGTGTACTAAGCCGGACGGTGTGTTCACAAATGCTCGTGCAAATTGATAGTGTAATAGAGTCCTTTGCCGCTACCATATGTTTGCAGAGACAGCAAACTGCTTCAGTTATTGCCTTTGGCTTTCCATTTGCATACTGTGTAAAACCAAAAAAATCACAAACTGGTGATTTTGTTTTCTTTTTTGCAGTTAGCTCCTCCGTAATTGCATTCGCTGAAAATGTTCTTTCTGAACAAACTCTAGTTAGCCTACAAAAAAAAAAAACATCATCCCTGCCGCTCTCTGTTCAGAAAATGGGACGATCTGAGGAGCTTGTGACTGCACTATTAGTCAAGGTCATGTCAGTGCTTGTCTAAAGGTCAGCAGTCAGCCTTGCATTTAAACAACGGAGGGGAGGTGGTGGTGGTGGTGTTGGGGGGTGGGAGGGTGTTGCCTCAGGTACCAGCACACTGCATACCGGCCATGCATTTTTGTCATATGTCATAGGGCGTGGTCTTTACATGGGATTTGTTGACATTAAGGAATATAGAGTATCTTGCCGGGCTCATTGTTGAAAGGCAAAAGACCAATTCTTCATGAATATGTTGCCAATTTGTGAATGCTACACCCCTCTCCGAAAGGTTTTTTTTTAATGTATCAGAAATTAGGATAATTAACCCTTCTATTTTTACATCACCTGGGGGAGGGCAGGTTTCCAATGTCAATGATAATGAGGCTGGTACTCGCTGTTCTGCAGCAGTGCACAGAAGTGCAGAGTTGAACTGCGGCTAAGAGTGCCAGAACCACATACATTTATACACTTTTGGGCGTATGTTCTGGGCTGTGGACCACCGAGTGCCTAAAAGCCACTTGCACGCAGATGGACTCGTACTCAAGTTTGTCATTGTTCTGTTATCACACACTCATACCTACAGGATAAAGAGAGGAGGTGACTGAGGGTGTCATTTACAGGAACACTCAACAGGAGGCAGAGTAAGAGAAAAGATTGAACATTTTCAAGACTTGGTAAGAGCCATTGTTACAGAGAAGCAGCTGGCAGAAGGGAATTGAGCGATAATTGCTGGTTGTAAAAAAAGCAATGGCATCATACTACCCTGTAAAACGACAGGACAATAGGTATGACTGAAGCAGAAGATGCAGAGAGCAACGGTAGAGGAACGTGGGGGTAGATGATTGACAGTTACCATTCAGAAAGCAAAGCGTCGCCAAAAACTGGACAGAATACAAAAGACAGAAGCCGAGTTAACTTACTGAATACTGCTTCTAAGGTATGTACACCTGGATACATGATGTCACCCAGCTTGTGTCCATGAGTCAGACTTGCATCAGTCTGATCTATATTCTCCTTTTGCTTGCGTTTCTTCAGCGAAAACCTGATGCGATGCGTCCTTTAACAGAAGATTTCAATGACAGCCATGTGGACATTATGGATAACAGCTGCTCCCATTAACAGCTGCCGTAGTCAACAATCGTCTGCATTTGTCCTTGGCTTTCTCAAAAAATGAAAAATGAATTCAATAAAGACTGCCCTCAGTTGCGTTGGCTGCATTTCTTATTTAGACCAAAGGGCAGAGGCAAGCTTTATACTCAAATTAATTGTTTCCCTCGGCATCATTGACATTGAATACACAATCTGAAA
The DNA here is from genome assembly GCF_904848185.1 of Acanthopagrus latus. Lineage (NCBI taxonomy): Eukaryota > Metazoa > Chordata > Actinopteri > Spariformes > Sparidae > Acanthopagrus > Acanthopagrus latus. Next base: position 23,612,098 of record NC_051046.1, on the reverse strand, counting down.
AGTGAACATTTTTCCTCCAGTGTAACTGGTGGAAAAGCCCATCCAAACTGAAGTTCATATTGTATTCTGCAGCTTGTTAGGACTCAGAAGACAGCTGTAGTGATGTCACAAGCTCTGCCAGCTCTTCTTGCATGTGAACTCCATTTTTATGCCCAGGGGACGACGGTAAAGTTATGAAAAACAACCAGGGCAGAAATGGAGCACAAAAGAAAGAAATAGATCTTTGTTTTCGAGCACTGACCAACAGGTCAAGGTTGGGGGCTTGTGGTTTGTGTTGCTGTAACAACCCTGCATTTTTTTTTTTTTTTTTGCTGGCTGCCATGGTGATGCATCAGAAATAGAGTAGTGGAAGATGATCGTCTTGAGCAAAAAGGAGATGCAGACAGTCGTCATGATGTAAATAGTAATCACATCTAATCCAAAAGAACTCCAGCACACAACCATGTCTTATTTGATACAGGGGGATTTCTCCTCAGAATGAGGCTCAAGTCAATGCTGTGACAAAGTTTTTATCGTTTTATTTTTATTTTCATAATCAGCGGTTCTGCCGATTAATACTTCATGACAACCATCAGTAGTAAATGCTACATTTAGAGTATATCAAACTTTAGTTAATACTTATCGGACTGGTAACAAACAATTATATTGTACATAACAATTAAGTAATTGTCAGTATTTCACACATCAGTTACAATTTTACAATTTAAAAAAAATGCCTTTTAGATTGTTTAAAGCAATTGTTTTGTTTTAAGTCACAGATCACCATATATGGATCATTTGTGTAGTAAGACCTAGCTGGTGCTAACAAGATGTAAACAAACCGACAGACACGCAAAACAACAGTAGGTGTGTGCAAACTGACATGATGGTGTCATTTGACACAGTTTTTTGAAAACCTGTATTTTAAAAAATCTCTGTTGTATTAACCTGAAATGTGCTGTACGTGTGAACGAGTGGCCCAATGCAGAGGATAATGCACACACATACACATACACACCTCACTCACTTTCTCATATTCTCAGCTCTACCTAATAATTTAGACAAAAGAAATACAGCAGTAAAGATCGTTGCAGCCCACGTCGAGGGGCGCTGTGGAACTTCTGTGTTGTGCTGGCGGCCGGTCATTAGGTCATGCTCGTGGACTCTAATGGTAGCTACTGTTGCTCTCTGTCAGTGGAGTGGAGCGAGGCACTGAGACGAGACACTAAGGAATGTGCATGTCGCATATGGTTGATAAAAAGTTAATAAATTAATTAATAAATGTAAATTGCAAACAAATTGCTACATAGAGCTCATTTTAAAGATGTATTATATATTTACATCACAGTTACACACACTTTCCCACAGCCCACAGTTATTTTTTTTTCCCCACATGATTTAGGCTGCCTCACTGTTCCCCTCAGTGTCTTTTTCTTGAATTTGTATTTTATTTATTACCACGTCCAGTGGTCCATGATATAATGAAGCCCCTAATATCAAAGGAGTCTGAAAGTTTGCCAGAAAATCTCCACACTGAATTTTTACATCTTATTGAATCACTGACCTTTTCCTTGGGCTGATGATATTCAGCCAGTTGAGTCATATTTCCTCACATCCAGCCATTTGCTTTCCTGATGAAAACACAATTTTTTTCTTCAACTTGGAATTGTAGTTTGGTATTTTTTCTAGATGTGTGTATCATGCCTCAAAACAGCATCAAATCTTAATAAGTCAGAGACAAGATTAACTTCGGCTCATTCACATCTGTAGTCTTAATGAATATCTAGATACATTGCAACCTGGAGGCAGTTTGATGCATGATCATCTTGCTCAGGTGCAGAGAACACTGCAGCTACCGGATCTTAAAGGAGTTCGTACGGGTGGTCTGTTCCTTTGCATCCTTTTTCTTCCCCGACTCCTCCAATCTGTAAACTGTCAGTCAGCTTCAACATTTCCAATTCAGCTTGGTGACATTTTGAAATGTGTTCAGTGGTTTCTTTTTCCCTGAAAAACAAAATGAGCAGGGAGGAGTACAAATGAAAAGAAGACTGAAACAGGACAAATGCAATTGAAGCAGCTGAAAGAGAGAAAAAAAAGGCTGCTGGAGACAAATAGAGCAGGAAAAAAAATAAATGTTTGAGATGAGCCAGGTTGGACTGAGGGGAGAGGAGAGGAGAGGAAATTAGATGTAAAAAGTGGGGTAGAGGATCAAAGTGGAAAAGGACATCAGGATTAAAGTTGTCGATACGGTCAATGAGGCTAATGGCAGTAAATGACATTCTATCTTTTATCTTTTTTCTTTTTATGTCTCTACAGGTTTTTCCACGGGAACAGGCTGGACGTGGCAGTCGTTTCCTTGAGCAGCACACAAACACACACAGACATTTGATCATGAAATAAAACAGTGGATGCAGTGGTTCATGCCCCAGGGGTCCAGGTTGCACAGACTCACACACACACACACACAATCACACACACACACACACACACACACACACACACACATACACACACACCAAAACTAATCATTATTGCAGCTGAAAGACAAAAGTGTAACTGGGATCAGTGTGTGTGTGTAGGTGAGGTAGGCAGGTGTTTAGAGGGCATCAGGCGAACATGGGCCGGGCAGACAGCTGGCATAAAGTGGGCACTGCTTGAGTCTTACCCTCGGATTACAGTTTGGCAGATTAGAGCTAAGCAGCAGTCACCTCGAGCTCACCAGCCTCATGAAACGTACGCTGGCGGCCAACAGGGCACACACAAACAAACACACCCACAGCAGCACAGCTGTAGAACACAATTAAATTAGTGCAGCTGGCAGACTGTGTGCAACCCTGGCTTAACACCATACCCACATTAAATCACAGGCACAAAGACGTGCACACACACACACACACACACACACACACACGCTCTGGGTGCAGGACAGGCACCGCCCCCCCACCATTCCTCCCGTCGTCCTCACGAAGCCAGCTGGAGGGAAGATGAGATTTGGGGCTGATTGGTTTTGTCTTTTTTTTCCATCACACCCTCATCACCCTTACAACCCTCCATCCACCACTTTGGCCGTTCCTTGGTGCAGCTTCGGCTCAAGATGAACCATCATCATAAAAATCTCTTCATGAGGAGAACCTCAGACAATCAGCTTGCGATGCTTTGATTATTTCTCCCGAAGGACTTTTGGTTTTATCTTTTGAGCATTTTTTTTGTTGTTGTTTGCATCTCTATGGCTGCAGAGTGGAGCAGAGAAAGGACTTCTTAACAAGTTGTTGGACTTTTTTTGTGGATTGTTGGAGCAAAATCAATCCGACTTGGCAGAAGCCCTCGACTGCAGAGCTGACATCTCGAAGGTGATAGCTGTGCTCTCATTGGAGCAGCGTCCCGAAATCTTCTGCTACTCTCGTGGTGTTTGATTTTTTTCATCTCATTAAGATTTCGTCACTCAACACAAAGAGTTTGAACTTTTTCTTCCCAACTTTTTAAAAACTTTGTGTCTGCGAGAGACGCCAACAAACTTGATACAGCTGCTATTCACCGAGAAACTCTCATAGCCTCGGTGATATCGGCATACACAGGCAATGGACTTCAAGGGCTTAGAGGGAAAAGGAGAGACCTTGAGAAGGAGAGAGAGTAAATGAGATCAACCTCTGGAGAAAAGCAAAAGAAACAGAGGGGAGAATACTGAGCTGCAGACAGAGAAGCCGAGCCGAGACGGAGAAAAGAGAGGAACAACACAGGTATTTATTTGGTGTAGGATTGCTCGAGATGTGATGGAACACCCTTCAGGCCAGACCTCCCCCCTTCTACCGCTCCTCCTCCCTCTCCTCCTCCTCCTCCCTTCTTCCCTCCCTCTCTCTGCTGCTCTCAACTAGTCAGCCAGCTTTCCTTGGCTACGTCGCCTCAGAGCCACGAGAGAGACAGAGAGAGAGAGAGAGAAAGCGGAGCGCTGGAGCAGAGCTTAACATTCACACAGATGGCAGAGGAGGCGAGGAGGACCTGCTGCATGCGTCCACGCCGTGCACTGGATTCCGCCGAGGATGAACGCTGCGATTAATGCAAGAAAAGAGGGAGGGAAAAGAGAAAGGTGGACATAAAGACAGTGGAAGCCAGAGAAAGGGCAAGTTAGAAAGTAAGGAAAGAGGGAAAGGAACAAAGGGTAGAAAGGTGGGAAACAAAACGGGAACGGATCGAGGCTGAAGGAGAGATCACCTCTCATTGATAGCAAAGGACTTTCGGAGCGGCCAGGCTGCAGCTGTGTGTAAATCAGCCGCAACTCCTAGCCTGTGTGTGTGTGTCTGTGTGTGTGTGGAGACATTTCTGTGTCAGGAGAACACAAAGCTGTAAAGGAGAGAGAAAGAGAGAATCCAGCGGGAGACGGGGAGAAAGCGTAGGAGCATCGCTGGTGCACAGCTTGACTGTGAGACAAATTGACTCTGACACATTGACTCCTGTCTGTGTGTGTGTGTGCATGTTTTTACTAGTCTGATACAGTGGGTGATCTCGCAGTAGACCGGGAGTCGTCCCAATCACATTGACCGGGCCTCTGGGGTTGTTGCGTGGAGGTGACAGCGGCGGGGGAGGCGGTGGTAGAGGTGGGCTGGGGACAGTGGCAGGCCTAGGGGTGGGGGCATGGCCATGGGGGGGCCGCATCCCTTCCTCCACCCTGCACCGGGACAGGAGGTGGGGCTGGGGGTCCTGGGGCGGGGGTCCATTCAGAGGAGCTCCCAGGCTCTCCGAGCTCAGGCCCTGGCTGAGCGGAGGGCCGGCGGGGACAGCAGGAGGCGGCGGTAGTGCCGGGGGAGGAGGCGGGGCGGAGAAAGGAGGCAGGGTGAGATGTTCCCGCAGAGTCTGGGTTCTCCTCGGGTCGCTGACTCTCATCTTTCTGACCTCGCTCTTCTTCTCCGTCTCGCTCCGTGGGGGCGTCGGCTTCAACTACTTGGAGCCACCGGGATGGGAGGAGTCGAGGCGGGTGAAGCTGGTGCCCAGCTACGTCGGTGCACACAGGTTATCACCACCTGACAGCCAACAGCAAAAGACATGTGCCTGTCCACGCTGTGTCGGAGACCCCGGTGTCTCTGATTGGTTCGATGAGAACTACGACCCGGATATCTCACCTGTGTGGACCAGAGACAATGTGCAGCTGCCTTCTGATGTCTACTACTGGTGGGTGGTAAGTAACCATATATTTACACTTTCAAGCCTGAAAACGGGGGGACCTGCTAGCCATGTTGTTTTTGCCAGTAATGCATTATGTCCCTCCAAAGCTGACGAAGCTTGGTGGGTTTAACTCGCAATTTGAACAACTTGAGACATTGGTTGCATGGGGGTTCACTAGGACATCAACATATGGGGAGTATTACCACATAATCACAGATGTGTCTACATCTTCCTCATCCTCCCCTGTCAATGGGCCAACCAATCCCCTCTTACAAGCAGTACATGCTCCTCTTGCATCCCTGCCAGTCATGTGTCGTGGTTGACACGGAACACGGATGGTTGCTGAGCTTTTCTTAAAACACCACTGAGTAATGTCTGAAAAACTGAAAAGAACTGTAGCTGGTCTCGAGTCCTGGTTCAGAGCTGCAGCCTCAGTCCAGCTCTAAAATGGCAGAAAACTGCAAACACAGGCCAACAGCTGCCAAGTCATTAGGTCACACTGCAACAGGGAGGTGATGAACTAGTGGGGAGACAGAAGGTAAAAATAAATGATGGGGAGAAAAGAGAGACGGGGGCTGGATAGGAAAGACATAAAGATGAACATGTAGAGCAAAGAAAGGGGAAACATGAACAGTTGGAAAATGGGAGTGGCGAAATTACAGAAGAAGGGAGTAAGGAATGAAAGAGATTTGCAAATAAATCAGAGAAATGGAGACGGGAAGGAGGACAGAAAAAAGGAGACAGGAAGAAAGGAACAATATTGAACATCTGGAAGAAAACAGTATATCAAATGAGAGAATAAAAGAATAGTTACAAATATATACAAGTACATGCACAAACCAAGGATATTTTATATTTGATGTTTTTCTGTTATTCTGCACCACACAGAACATCACATCCAACAGACTGGAGTAGAGTGTGGCACACAAGTTGCCTTGCTTTCAAATATACTGAGCACAACTCTCAACCAGATTTCAGACTTTATTTTTTGTTGTTTTTTTGTGCCTTTAGTGTTAAAACGAAATAGGAGGCTGCATACATCAGCGTAACCACTATATGGTGCTAATTTATAGCTGCCATTAGCTAGTTAGCTCAGTTAGCAGTGAAGTTAGCGGTGAAGCGCCCAGAGACTGTTTGTGATTACATCCCTAGCGCTTTCGACTGGGACAGGTTAGGGCTAGCTGGTTAGCATGCTAACGTCTGTTGATATGGCCTTAACATAATACATGTCTGAACTTTTAGTCCCCTTTTGATTGTTTTCAACTCAAATTCTTAGATAAAGCACTTTTTAATAATATGGTTTTTAACGGAAATCTGGCAGAAAAATTCTGGAATATTTTTGGGACAAAATGTGAAAAATGTTGCTGGAGAAACCAGCAGCAATGAAACAGCATCTCCGAAAGCTTGTTTTTGGGAAGACCAGTCAATCATTCTGCCCTAAAGGATGGTACCTGTCCACTTTGATAGGAATGAATAGACCATACATTCTTAAATTCTGAAATTATTTAGAGAATCAGGCTTTCATTTCTAATTTCCTGTTCACTACTTACTACAGTCTCAAAATATCCTCCACACTACATGTTGTCATTTAATGTAGGGAATAATAATTCCATCAGTAGAGCAAGAGTCACGTAGGGCGTTCCACTTTACCCTTTCACATTAAAAGTCTTTCTGCCTTCCTTTCATTGAAAGTTTGAATTAATTAAGTGTGAAAACATAATTCCCGTTAAAAGGTAAAAACTAACCCTAACCCGAGCTGCAGGGTGGTGAGTATGACATGCTTATGGAAGTTGCTCTGTGAAATGGACGTTAGCTTGTGACTAACCATCCCAAAGCAGTGACTTTACTTTGATTGCGTTGGCCATGCCCCAACTATGATCTAAATATCCGCTTTCTATCTACTCCAAATACTGTCTCTAAAGCATCTATAGAATATTGTGTGGTTTTTATGCATTATGGTCAGCAGATGTCCACCACAGAGGATCAATAAACACATTTTAACCTGGCCTGGGTTGATGGATGGCAGGGTGGAGGTGAAAAGAGAACAGAAAGAGAAGTGGTCATAAACCTCAGGAGGGACAATGCACTGGCCTCTACATGTGTTTCTCACCATCATACGCCTTGATGTAAAAGTGCATCAGAATCAGAAGACGGAATTAAAGGTCGTTTCGTGGTGAGGAGTTAGCCGTCTAAGTGCTCCCAAATTACCTGCTTTTTCTCTCCTCTGAGGGAAATTCTGGTTTCATATTGAGAGCGGATGTAACAAAACAAAATGGTGAAATAACCTCTCTGCTTTGACATTTTTTCCCATCACTCACTATTTGCTTCTAACCCTGCATCCAATCAACCATTGTTAGGAGGGAAGGAAAACAAAAAATGATTGCTTGTATGCATGATTGGAGTATATGCTCTTCAATCAATTCTAATATGTTATTATGCACTCCTGCCTCAGGAGGGGAAGGACTAAATGAATGAATTGAATGAAAGGAACATTTTGAAGAATGATTTGCTGCACAGTATTTAAATTATTTAGTTCTGTGAGCCTCTTTTTAGATTTAGGATTATAAACACGGCATCCATCTTGGTTGATTAAGGGACTTGATGTGTTACTCGTCTTTTTGATTCACTCGGCAAAATCCCTGTAGGTGATTTTTGATGAATAATTTGTATGATGTGCAGAGCTGGAACAGAAAACAGGCTTGAATCGAGGTTTGGTCATGTGTCTGGAAAGACAGCTGACATTATAGGACAGGGGCCAAATTTATAAGGTAGACTTGCGATAAGTTTTGATTTAAGTATGTCTAAAGCAGAAAACCACGTGTCTACCGATACATAAAGCCTCTGATGCCTCTGACCTGTAAGCTGGTTACGTAGGAGTAATGCCGTTTGGAACACACTGGGGTGAACTTTTTATGCTGTTTATTAACAATGTGCAGTGGCTTCACACTCCCAAGCTGCATGGTTGACTTTGTGTTTTAACAAACTGTTTAGGCCATGTCCACACGTATCAAAACAATCTTTTTTCCCCCCGTCTTCCTTGGCAGCGTTTCAAGAATATTTGCATCCAAATGGATCCATTGTAAACAACTCAACGCGCCTCAGTTCATGTTTCAGCCCTATAGGTGGCGCTTGAAATTGACCAAAAATGTAGAAGAAGAGATGGTGCATGTGCACAAAGCTTGCGCACTGTATACAAACAGACAGTAGAAGGAGAAACCGAATACAGCAAGAGGAACACAGTAATCCTTTTTTGCTCAACGTAGTGGCATAGGAGCATAATATTTTGCCCTAGTAACCCTAATAGGCTCAATATATTCTGCAAACACCACATGATAACAATACGCTGCAGTCTATGCCTCCACCCAAGAAACCACCATCCTTCATCCTTGAGCTGCGGAACTCTACTGCACTTGGTAATCAACTTGTCAGGGCTTCCCTACAACGAGCACGCTGCTGCAGGAGAGTGGTGAGCTCTCAATAGAAATCTGGCAAAGCTAGCAGATGTTTGATGCCTTGAACTATGTGCTGGGACCCTGTTTGTACTGTTGTGGCTTTTTGATGGTGGTTTCTTGCTGGAGGCGTAGACTGCAGTGTATTGTTATCGTGTGGTCTTTTTTGAGGTTGCTAAAACAACATAAGCTAGTGGTTGGAAAACTTGATCTCTCGGGTGTGGGGGGGGGGGTCTTACTCGGTGTCACGGTGTCAGATTAAATTTACGCTGGAATATCCCTTTAAGCTGAGCTGTGGTCTGTAGGTCATAGGTTTCTAAGTTACAAATGGGAGTCTTAGAACCGCCCTGGAAAAGTTTTTCATGCCCAGCATCTAGTATGAAGTAAAAGTAAGTGTGTTGGAATTGACTGTAAGAGTATGGTCAAGTATAAATCTAAGATTGTGTTTATAAATGAAACCCTGGGATTTGGTTGATATCGATATTTGTGAATCCTTATCTGAGATTGAGCATTAAGTCTTTTCTACATCCTAAACAAGTGATTAGCTGAAAGGATTTCAACCATTAAAACTTAAGGAGCATCACAGCCATTAAAGCAGCACTATGCAGATTTGGAGTAGAAATTAAAACTCAGAATTTTGATATTTATTTATTATTTATATTTCTTTCCGTAACTGAGTAAACAAGCTGTTCTCAGAGAAAAGTAAGGTCCCAGAACACTGTTTGAAGGTAGGAAGGTGGCAGGGTCCGCCACAAATAAACAGTATGAAACTTTGTTGTCCTCTAAGGTCAGTTTGTGTATTTGGTTTGTTTAGTCATGGGAAGAAAAAGAGTTTGTAAATTTACATATACTGTATGTAAATCAGTAAAGTCAGTCAGTGAAGTCGAGTTGAACAGGAAGCCACTGGAGCGTCATGAGTTGAAACATCATGTTAAAAAAATAACTGTTTCAGGCATTCAAGAGATGTGTTACACTCAATAGACAGTTTGAAAGTTTAAGTGTGAGTCTGGTTTGTTTATACACACTTTATACACATGAAGAAATGTGTGTCTGCTGAAGTAGGAGAGAGAAATACCCAGTTATCAAATGTTAACCTAATGGATGTTTTTTGGTCCGTTTTGTTACTGGAATAATGCTTTGTACAGCGTTTTCATCAGTTGTTGACCACATTATCTCTGTTGATCTTCAGTCTCATTAGCAAGCTAACGATGGTGTTATAATTTGGCTCATTTAGCTCGGCGGCAGTTACGCCTCTTTAAATATTTAGTGGCAGATAATCTCGATACGAGACATTCTTGTGTGGTGCAACTCTTGTCAGCTGAGCGAGGCGCGAATCTCTGCTTGGTTAACACGTCTCTTGTAATTAGAGGCCGAGTCTTAACTTCACACAGCTGCTGCAAAATTAGTTTAAGTGAAAAAGATAAGTTGCGCTCATACTTTAAAAGTACATGCCAGGAAGCTTATACTTTAGGAGTCAGTAGACAGCTGAGAGGAAGGAACCAAGACTGCATTTGGCATGGCCGCAACAAACATCTGCCAAAAATGAGTGGCCCCTGAACAACATTGGTGCGGGCGAGCCAAGCTGGCTCTGGCATCACGCAGGGAGTCAGACACGGAAGAAGCCCGTGGATGGAGGGATCAAGGAGAATAGAAAAACAGAGGGAAGGAGTGAAAGAGGTAACTGCATGAGAAACAAAGCCGGGGAGCGTAAAAGACAGATTTAGTGGTCTCTGATCAGCGCTGATGAGCTGCGTGGCGCTCGGGCGTCCCAGAGAGAGAGGAAGAGATGAAGAAAGACAAGAGGAGGAGGAGAAACAAAGAGGGAGCAGGGGAAATTAAAGAGGTGGAATTAGACATGAAGGCAAGGAGACCACTGGAGAGGACGTGTGAATGAAATTGTAAGTGAACGAGGTCTGTGTTGGGAAAAGAGAATTAAGGCCAGTGGTGGGTGAAAAAGGAAGTGGTGACAAAGGCGTGTGAAAATTAGGATTGCTGTGTGGGAGAGGAGAAGAAAGAGGAAGGAGAGATGGCTGTGGAGAGGAACATCCATGTGGTGGCTGCCAGTATCCTCACAGGACTTGGATGTGTGTGCGGGTGATATCACTGGCTCATTTTATACGTCAATGCACATCTGCCTGCATGTTTTTTTTCGAAAGATGCTGACAGAATCCTTCTCTATGTCAAGCAACTTCTTTTTTGTCAGCTGCTGCTAGTATGTGTCATCATTCTCATAACATCCCACAAAGGAGGCATTTCAGAGCCATAATCCATGAACAAAAACTCCACTCTTCACATTTAACTGAACAGACACGGCAGAAATATATTTTTATTCTTGACTGTGAACGGTTCGTGCTTGTACGAACTCAAGCGCTCCATCAGTCCACAGTGACTGAAGACCGCCTCAGAAAGGACCAAAAGATGTTTGGCCTGCTTGTTCACGCTGGCCATGAAAACATGCATTTTTATTGAAGTTGTGGTGTAAATGATGCACGACTTACTATTCTGTACAGATACATATGCTAGAGTTGATCTGAAGCAAATATGAAGCTTCAACCCTCTGAGTTAATCAAATCTGTAGGGGTCAGGTACAAACCGAAATACTGAGCAATGTGAAATCAGGTCAGTGCCTCCAGAGTTTACACCAACAGGCTACATATCTGTGAACATATTAAATAACTATCGGAGGAGAGCTCAGTTCAACGATATCCCAGTTTTATTATGCTAGCTGAAAAAGCAAAAAAAACCAAAACAGAACTGTGATCACCTACTCGCCCTCATGCTGATGGAAAGTCAGATGAGGTGTGTAGTCCACAGAACACTGTGGAGCTTCACAGTACAACAGTATCATCAGGTGTAATCCAAGTCTCCAGAAGCCCCGAGGTCTACAGTGAAGACTTCGGCTTTCAAAAGGTGTGAATGATGTCTTTTCTATTAGAATTTCGGGGCGTCTGGAGACTTGGATTATGCCATACAAGCTGTATGCTGTTGTAATTCGCTTTCAGTTGTGTATGTTGTATACACAATATAAGTATTGTAGATTAAAAGTTGTTTTTTTACTTGAAAAGCTTCCCATTCACTGTGTTACTTAACCTTCAATTCTTTGACAGTCCGGTAATCTTCTTCTTCCACTCCTCATATTTCCTTCAACCTCATTTACATTGTGTGTTCTTTGTACTGCCCTGCGTTGTTCTGCCTCCTTCTCATCTTTTACTTTGTCTGTCCTTCATGTATTTGGTGACAGATGGTGTAAAAGAATAACTCGCCTGGAAAGACACACCAAGAAAAAAAAACCCTTCAGCACACTCCCATGTTTAGGTGTGCAGCTGATGTGCAGACGACCAGATCCAAGCAGTCTGTTAAGAGCTGAAACGTTTGGTGGGAGTGAGAAGTTTACTAGGTGTTTAGATTCTCCTCCACTTCTTGCTTTCTATTTGACATTTTCCATCCCTTCTTCCGCTGCCATCCGTCTTTTCTTATTATTCAGCTTTTTTTTGACATGTGGACAGCAATGTCTCTGCTCCTCTGAACCACAGCTCGCCCGGTCTGACTGCGTCCTATCAGTCTGACACGTGGCCGTTACCTAGGAGCACACAGACACACCAGTGCAAGCACCTGCCTGCTCTCACATGAATGCCGACAGGCGTCTGCATACACACGAACATGGGCACGCAGAAAATAACCAAATATAAAGTCTGTTGTCACATCCAGTTTGTGTGCAGGGGAGAAAGTGCACATCCTAACCATACTTCTCTCCTCCTGTCTCTCTCTAGATGCTGCAGCCCCAGTTTAAACCCCACAGCATCCAGCAGGTGCTGCTGAGGCTGTTCCAGGTATTTTGTATTATTAATTTATCTTTCCATTACCCTGCTACTTTCAGATCAGCCGAGTCATTACTTCGTCAATCAGTGACTCAGCTCATCCCTTTTTAATGTATCTGTTTTTCACTCTCTGGATGTACTCACATCAGGCTGTGTGTTTACATATCTCAGTCTGGCTCCCCGAGGGCAGAAGGGCTCATGTATTTTTCATGAATGGTCTCATGAAGAATTCACCCCAGTAGTGAGAGCAGGATGCTTTTTTTTACTATCGCGTCAGAGATGCAGGTTTTATGCCTCTTGCTGTTCTAGTGCTCGTATCTTATTTAATGTTCTGTGTAGCTCCGATCTGGTTAGCTTGATTCAATAACAGGCTGTCTGTCGCAGGTAATTCCTGGAAGGTCGCCATATGGCTCCTGGGATCCTGGACGCTGCCTGCGCTGCGCCGTCGTCGGGAACTCCGGGAACCTCCGCGGGGCCGGATACGGGGCGACCATTGACGGACACAACTACATCATGAGGTGAGAAGTGGTGGATGTAACAGATGGATGAAACCAAGGATGCATCAGAAGGAGCAAGAGTGAAAGATAGGGCGTGAGACGGCTAGAGAGAATAAGGAAAGACAGAGAGTTCAAATGAGGAGCGCATTTTACCCTCACCATGCATACTATGTATCAGTGAAGTTAAGTCACTCAAGATTGTGCGTGACAAAATTACTTCTAAAGAAGAAGACAGCAGATGTGTCTTTCTAATTCTATATTTAATCTCGCTGTCAATTGATGTCCTGTGTTCAACCAAGAGGTCATCTGACTCGTATGAGGTCACGACAGAAGCTCAAACACACAGATTGTGTCCCTCACATGCTCACAAATCCTTTTGTGTCCATATATTCCCCCATGTCGTCTTCACGCAGCAGCGAGAGATGACAGAGCCTGATTGTTGTCAGCTGGCACGGACACAGCTATATGTTGTTTCCAGCAGCCTCTGAAAGCTTCTGCAGGAAACGACTTGTCATTTTTGTTTTTGTTTTTCTGTGTGCTCTAACGGCATTAGCATCCATTAGCGTGACTCTCTCAGTGGACCTGTGTGGGCAGCCTCCAACTTCCCTCTCCTGTAATGCCATCTCATTGCTGCATTTTTTATTCTCATTTATTTAAAAAAAAAAAAAATCAGCTTTGACTGCAACAGTGCTGCTCACCCCCACCCACCCACCTCCTGTCTGTCGGTTCTCCAACCAGCGCTATCAGAGCCAACATCTGTTTCGCTGACATATGGGCAGGCGCACTCGTGGCCAATTTTTTTTTATTTTTTTCAGGCGCACCTTCATGTTTACATAAACATCCCTCGAGACAGTGACTCACATCTACTGTAAATACAGCACAAGTCTGGAGCACACAGACAGAGCTGAGTGCTTCACTTACTGTCTGACTGAAGGACATTGGACCAGATCTACTTATTATATCATATTATTTAATGTGCTGCTGGAAAGTGCATGTCATCAGACTTGGTACAGCTATGAGGCGAACCACAGGTAAACAAACGATGACTCCGAGCAATTTTGTGCATGTAAGGATAAACCTTCTCATCCGATTCAAGATTAGATGAGGAGGTTTGTCCTTACGTGCACAAAATTGTTCTGAGTCTTCAGCAGAAAGGTCAGGATCAGTTTTAGGAGTCTTTCTAACAACAGTTCATCCTTTTATCTTGCGCTTTTGAGCAGCATCTCCAGCTATAGTGCGGTTTGCCAGATATTGTCAGGGCATACAAATTCTGGTTCTGGTCCCTTTAGTGGCACAATGGTGCCAAACCTGGCAACCGCAATGTGATGACAAGAATTGGGCCATTTTTTGTTAAAGAATAGTGGCAGGTATCAGACTGCAATTTGTTGTTTTACATTTCTTTAAAAACATTTTCATATTAGCAATGAATCAAGTCTAATGTGAATGGTGTTGCTCATGTGTAGTGAGAAACCCACAGAAAATGATCACCTCTACCTTGCAATTTCCATCTGCTCTGTGGAGTATTTTATCACCTCTCAGCTCATTGTTTTGGTTTTACAGCCCCTTCCTTTTCTGTTTTCATTGCTCTGCTCTGTTTCAGTGAAAACACTCTGATATCCTCACTGTATTCTACCTGTCAAGCACTTAATGGCAAACAGACACAGTTAGTGACCTGATTGGGGGAGCATAATGGAGCATTTAGCAGCCGAGACAATAATGTCAGCTTTGTGTTTACAGCTTGTTGGGCTGCCACAGATGGCCAAAACATCAATTAATGCAGGTTTAATGGAGTCATATTATGCTCATTTGCAGGCTCATTATTTTATTTTGGTTTATTACCGGAAGGTTTACATGCTTTAATGCTCAAAAAACATCTGCGGCACTATTCCCCCTCCGTCGTTCTGTTTTAGCTCCTGTCTCTAAACTAAAACTAGCCGATAGTAATAAATTATTCAGGTAATGTGATGTCACAAAGTCACAAAATTAAAGGCGGGACTACGGATGAGGTGTTCAGGAGCAGTGTTTGATGTGGGAGAGAGAAGCTTCTGTTGGTGCAGACTTTGATCTTTTTAAATTTTCAAGGTCTTTTACATGCACATGAACGCATTTAAACGGAGAAAAAAATCTATAATAGGTCCCCTTTAAAACATTGAATTTAAACTAGATACCCTCTAATTTCCTAAAATGTGTAACTTCTTTAACCTCTCCTTCAAAAGCCCTCAAGTTGGTTCCAGAAATATTACGGAACATCTATTAAGTCAGCATGAAATGAGATCCCTGTGAAAACTTTTTGGCACCTATGGCACCTCACACGTTGCCAGCCGACAAACTGAGACCTAAGGACACACAGTGAATCTCTTATGTTGTTCCTCTCTTGCTCGTAGGATTAACCTGGCCCCCACGGTGGGCTACGAAGAAGACGCCGGCAGCCACACCACTCACCACTTCATGTATCCGGAGAGCGCCAAGAACCTGGCGGCCAACGTCAGCTTTGTCCTGGTTCCCTTCAAAACTTTGGATCTCGTCTGGATCACCAGTGCTCTGTCCACCGGCCAGATTCGATTGTAAGAGCACACACATTCACATGCACGCGCGCGCACACACACACACACACACACACACACACACACTTTTGAGCTGTGCAAAAGCATGTATGTCACTGCATAGAAACATTGAATTAATTGTGGAAACATACAGCACAGAGCACAAAATGTTGGCACCAAGCATTTAACTTTCAGGCACTCAAATACACATACAGTAAGTGTAGTCTGTGGTCAAATATTCATTTAGATTTACAGACACACACACACACACACACACACACACACACACACACACGCACACACACACACACTGTAGAACTGTGACAATCCAGAGAGTTGCTGGGCTGGAACAATCTGTCAGCCGTCAGTCATCCAGGATTCATAGCTGCAGCAATCACATAAAGTGCTGATTGAATGTGTTTAATCAATTTCTCTCTCTCTCAGTACATACGCTCCAGTGAAGCAGTTCCTCCGTGTAGATAAAGACAAGGTGTGTATTTTCAACCGTCATTGCAATTACTTTTGGCCGCTCTCACGCTCACAGTAATGTGCCAACACAGAGTGACCCCGCTATGCTGCAATTATATCATCCCCCTCCCCTTTGTTGATGAAGGATTACAGTTAGATTATAAACCTTTCCATTGTTTTAAATAATCATCCGCTCGCTCTTTAATCCCTGAGAATAAGTAAAACTTAAACTAATCCCCTCTCTGTGAAGACTGTGAATATCTTCGCCTGGTCAGAGACTCAGTTTTTTCACAGTGTCTTTGGAGCCGGCCCAGAAATATAGATTTAAAAGATTTACTCCTCCTCAACTGCAGAGCTGTGATCAGCCTAAAGCCCTGTTTGTTGGGACCGAACACCGCCCGGAGGTAGATGATAAGTGTGTAATTACTATTCATTTGGATAACAGTGCTTTTAATCTTTCACAGCAATCGCAACCTCGGGGGGTATTAAAATTTAACTCTGCAAAATCTTTCGTTGTTGGGTCGGACCTTTTGAATATGCAGCAGCCGTGATTTGCATGAGGTTATCTGTCATGTTATTGTCTGAATCACCTGGGCGAACGTTTTGGTTCTGAATTGTGAGGCAGTTGGATTTTAACTACACATAAAGCAGGAATGTTTTTCAAAGGTAAATCCATGTTTTTGTGGCTCCTCGTATCTTCTCTGCCTTCTTTCCACGTAGGGGTTTAGTTTTGATTTCGCTTTCTGTTAAAGGTGCACTATGTAGTTTTGGAAAAAGAAATTCAAGTTCTTAAAAAGTAATAGTTCAGTGTGAAAAACTGATGCGATCTTTGAGTAGTAAAGCATCTAAATCTATTCTAGTCATAACCCAAAATGATATGATGAACCTGAAAGCAAAACTAAATTAAATGTCTCCCCCTTGATTATCTCCGTCCACCACGCAGGTCCAGGTCTTCAACCCAGCTTTCTTTAAATACATCCACGACCACTGGACCAGACATCATGGGCGCTACCCCTCCACTGGCATGCTGGTCCTGTTCTTCGCCCTGCATGTCTGTGATGAGGTCAGTTTCCCTTTTCTCTGTTTTTTTTTTTTTTTTTCCCTCAAGCACATCCTGTAGATTCTTGTTCCATGCTGAACAACTCTACAACTCTCCTCCAGGTGAACGTGTTTGGATTCGGGGCGGACAGTCGGGGAAACTGGCACCACTACTGGGAGCAGAACCGCTACTCCGGAGAGTTCAGGAAGACCGGCGTCCACGATGCGGACTATGAAGCCCAGATCATCCAACGGCTGGCAAAGGCCGGCAAAATCACTGTATTCCCGGGGAAATAAGCAGCATAGCTCCGTGTGTATGTAATGTTCCAACACTGGTACGGCAACAGACCCTGAAGAAGCTGCTTACAATGTGTTAGATACGACCTTTCACCTACCTGCACCACTTTGGGTTCCCGGCTTTCAGAAGGTGAAATGGTACCAAATAACACCATTCCATTCACTTTCTGTTATATTTGAGTGGTTTGTAAGCCAGTTGAGGCTCTGATTTGTGAACACAGCATAGACTCTTAGAAAACCAGGAAAAAGATACATCCAGACCCAAATGTAGTTCTGCTCACTTAGGACTGGCCTAAAAGTGGGGGATGAGCCTTAAATTTGAGGACTTAACTCTCTTGGACAGTGCAGGATTGGAAGACAAGTCAACATATCTTTTCCAAGGGCAGCTCAAGATAAAACAGAGGGCTGGACTGCAGGAAATCTGAACAAATCGATGTGAATACCAACTTGGAGCTGGAGAGAGGAAGATCTCAGATGCACATGTCCCACTTCTGGACTCAGTCCAGTGGAAATGTCCAGTTCAGATGAGTATCTAATCCTCGTACAGATGCTACGCACCGAAAGTCCCACTGAAACAGCACCATCGGCATCTAGACTATTGCTTTGTAGCCGTGTAGTGTCTGACAGTGACACTACATACAGTGAGTTTGTAAAATTGGACACTGTACTATTTAGACTACGGACAGAATCTGTGGGACTATCAGACGCCATTGCGCTGTTCTTCAGTTTGAGATTGGAGGACTTATGTTCCACCTCTTACAGAACCCCAGGCCATGTCTACCTGGAGAATAAATTGATCTTCTTATACGAGGCAAAACCTCATGCGCCACTTTCCGCCCTCATAACTCCACTTTGTGAGTTCTGCCACACAAGACGGCGTTACGAGCACCTAGTCGGGCTGTGAAACGGTTGGTAAAAAAAGGCGGTAGGTGATTGCTATGAGTTTGTGTCGCATGACTTTCCTCTAAAGCCCCCTCCCCCGGGTCTTTAACAAGCTTAGCAAGGCCTCGACACCTTGCAGCAGACTCACAGAAACATGAGCCAGACATTCGCCTCTTGGCCATTTCTGACTCAGAACGATCAGTGCAGCACAAGCATGAGCTTCAGCTTCTGCAGAGCCAGTCAGCCGGCTTTTGAACACCACAGCGACCACAGGGCCCGCCACAGTCTGTGTTCACATCCAGACGCTGGGAGAAATGTTCTGGAGGAGCGCTGGTTTGATTGCACGAGACTCTAATGAGGCCAAAAGTCCATCTCCTGGGATTTCATGTTTGGATGGAGGCACGCTGGTTTCTGGACCGGAGTTTAATCCCCATGTGGTCTGTCAGGGGCTATTTCGGGAGGGGAGAACTCGAGACAGAGATCTTTGGGGTTTTCGAACCAGGCTGACAAAGCCAGTGTGAGAAACATATAATTTGCCCCGGAATTTTTAAGGAAGAAAGAGAAAAGAAGTTGTTTTGCTATTGTTGATTTGCAGTAAACTGACTCTTCTGTGCAAACTGTACTGGGTCGACCACTCTGGTTTTGAAAGGACTGAGACATGAAGGGAACCTCGCTCTGCTTCTTTTCCCTCACAGACCGACAGCTACAGCCTGACACCTGTATCCCAGCAGGGTTACACACTGTCAGGAGCATTTTGCCCCATATTATGAAAGAAAGCCCCACTGGATCAGCAGCTCGGCTTCATTAACCACTTGCCCCGCTCCCCGCTCGGCCAATTCAGACTTCAGCTACGTCTGGAGGGGGTGGAGCCACCGAACGCCTTAGACTTTATCTTCCATAAAATGCACTTCCTGTTTCTGATTTTCATGATGATGGAGTTTCCCCACTGCAGGCTGCAGATTGCATTTGTTAGTTTTATGTACTGTTTATCTTTAAGTTTACACTTTGGCTGGATTTATGCTGTTGACTCAGATTAGATTTTCTTTTCCACCCAGGTGGCACAGTGATGTTTTATGTCATAAAGTAATACACACATACACATTTATAGCCTCCAAACAAATACGAGTCATGGAAATGCTGCTAGACTGTATTGGAAAACATAAACACCAGTGGAAAAACAGAAAATGTGTGCCACAGAGAGGAAGGAAAAACAAAAGTATTTAGTTTGAGCCGAGGCTGTAAATCCATCCAAAGACGTGTTTATCAAGAAGCAGCTGGTGGCTGACGTGGAAGTTTGCTCAAGGTTCCTATGCAGATCTGAAAAATATGGAGCGGTGGCAATTCAAGGAATCCTCGAGGTGCGATAAGTATTTGTTATTAATGTTGAATATTCACGGCTCAATACCCAACACATAAAATTAAAGGCACCCTCTGGAGTTTTTAACCACTGCTAGCAATGTGGGTTTGTTATGTTCCCGTTTTGTCTGTTCTTATTCACGCGCACAAGAACACAAATGTGATACTCATTCCTGCCTCTATTCAACTGATCGCTTAGGCCAAGAAATCTATTGCAGAGAAATGCGACAGTGTGGCGGGGAAGAAGTTGCAAGTAAACGTAGACGTAAATCATGCAGGATTTAAAGTTTCAAAAGCTCTTTAGCTTCCCACCCCGAGCATGACATCAGAGGAGAATGGCGGCCATGTGAATATGGTCCACTGCTGATACTTGCGACTTGTCACCTTTTTAACCAACTGACCCCGCCCACTTCAAACAAGACTGAAGAGCAGACTGAATAATAAAAAGAATAAAAAGCAGAACATTTCTCAATTGTTAAAAACAAAACTGCTGTAACTTTGTCAGGAAACTGTTTCATGTGGGATCCTCTGACTCACAGGGGGAAGCAGTGAGTTTGAAACTATTAGGAGGATGCTGCTTACAGCTGAAAGTTTAGCAGAGCTTGTTTTTTTCCTTAGAGGGAAAGTTGGTGTATTGTTTGTGACTCATAATGTGCTATGCTGTGAGCCAAAATTAAAAAAAAAAAAAAAAAAAAAGAACTCCGCCACCTTCTAAATGGTAAAGAAAGATGAATTTGTGTGAAGAGGCTGTGTAGGAACCGCGAGTGCAGGCTGCTGCAGCAGATGGCACCTTTATATGAAATAACGGCTGTGTACGTGTGAGAGCAGAACCTCGGTCTGCTGTTTAACGGTGAGGGATTTAACCACATGACATTATGAAGTGTTTCATTTTTTTGACATGCACTTGCTGAGAACGGTTCAAGGTAGACACTGCAGGCAATGTGAAGAACTGTGCCTCCTTTCCTTATATCACTTCTGTTGGTGTATTATTGTGTTATCTTTGGATGATGTCGTGTAATCAAGTGTGACTCTCATGCATCGATCATTGTTCTTTATCTGCCGTCAGTGTTTTTACCCTACTTTGCACATAACAGTTTTACTGGATGCTTTAGTGTTGAGCTGGGCTCATTTTAAGGGTCAGTGCAGCTGAATTTGGACATATTGTTTGTGTTTCCTCTGGCTTTGTCACACACACACACACACACACACACACACACACACACACACACACACACACACACACACACATTCATGCTTTCGTGCCTTGTCCTGCTGCTGGACTTCTCTTGCTTACAGCTGCTCCATTGGCAACTCACACCTGCTACCTTTTGCATTTTTTTCAGCCTCACACACACAGACACACACTTCTTCTGGCTGAGAGCTGTGCCTTCTGAGCTGTGCATACACACACACACATACACACACACACTTGCATGAAAACACACACTCTGCCTTCTGCTCGGGGTACAGACGCCTCACGCTCTTCTCTTCTTAATGCTTTGTACACTGATATTGTTTTTAAAAGAGCGCTGGAGGCTAAAGCTGGGGATGTGAACTGATGCAGTGTGACTCGCTGTGAATTCATATAAGGCTACTTTTTTTCCTTTTTCTTTTTTTCTTTACATATAGCGTACACTTTTGAGGCTTTGCAAGATAACATAGGAGCAGCAGACACAGAGGGTCACCTGCTGGATTCAAGCCCACATAGTCGCAGGCACCTGTTTTATCTTCAGCAGATAGTGAGGCCGACTTAGCAGCTTAAGATTTGGACATATCAGCTACAGCGCTCGTGTTGTTATCAATGTTTTGTTTCCCTCCAACTTCAAAATGAATGTGTAAATTGTTTTTGGAGATGTACTTCACTTCTCTGACAGGAGAATCACACATTCCTCGCACCTGCAGCAGGTAGAGGAGTCGTGTACAGTCTGCTGTGCCCGCCGCTGCTCCGGCGTGGAAACTGTTCTCAGCCTCTGCAGTTTCTCACAGCTGTAAACCAGAACACTGAGATCAGATAGACGGAGGGGCAGGGTGATCCCTCTCTGCTGTGCCAGCCTGAATTAGAATTGATGTTTTTTTTGGTTTTTTTTTCCCCCCCAGCCTACAGTACATGACACAGTTCAGAGAGTGTTCCCTGTAGCATTTCCAGCCCTAAAGTAGGTCTTTTCTCCCGTCACTGACCCAATACACCGGTTCTTTTGTTCCTCCGGAGTTGATTCCTAAAATAACTGAGAGAAGCACCAGTTTTCAGGTCGCGCCAGTCGAGAGCATTTTTGCAGCGATGTGGTTTTTGATTTCCCAGAGAGCAGGGTGTTTTTCTCAGGTGAAATCTGAATGTGTGAGAACGGTGACGGCAAACGGTCAGGTGAAGCGCCGTCGCAACTCTAACTGGACTGACTTCTGTTGATTTATTGAGATTCCAGGCCAAACTATCCAAAACATCCCTTGGTCTGTTTTGCTGTACAGGTTCCCCTCTCATCCTGGACTATTTTTACACCGTTTTTTTTTTTTTTTTTGTCTCACACACTATGTGCTGAGGCACATTTCAATAAAAGCCACACACAGACACCCAATTACTGTTTGCCTGAAAACGTGTTACGGCTGCACGAAGCAGCAGACACAAACAACTGGATAGAAAAAGAGACACATTAGGTTCATTATATTTAATTCTTGCAGGGTAATTACACAGAATGAGCACAGAAACGAGCTCAGTCTGACAGCACACCTGTTCAGCTCAGACAGTCCATGTGTCTGTGGCAGAGAGAGAATACGCCTCGGCTTTAAAGGAATAATTTGACAGTAAGATCAATACAGCGGCTCAGTTGGAGTTGTTTGGTGTAAGACAGGACAAGATTGATACCACACATGCATTCATATCTGTGTTTTAGATGCAGGTTCACAGCTGCCAGGAGACATGTAGCTTAGCATAAAGACCAACAACTGGGGGGGAAGCAGCCAGCCAGCTAATCTGTCCAAGGCTAACTGCTCCTGCCAAGACATAGTCATAACCTGCATCAAAGCTAGAAATTGCTTTTACAGTTCTGTTCTTGACAAGACTTTAAACTGAGCTGTTGTGGAGGGGTTTGTAGTTAAAGGTGCAATATGTGAGAACTGGCCAGTTGTTAAAGTCATACTCCAAAATGTAGGGGACAGAAGCTAAGTGCTGTTAACTGTAGCTGCTATTAGCTAGTTATCTCAGTTAGCCGTGCAGCTAGTGGTCCAGACAGGGAGCATGTTGGTGTTCACACTGCTAGCACAGGAGCTTTGGACCAGGGCTAGCTGCATGCTAACTTCTGAAGGCATCTCTGCAGCACAGTACGTACATGACATATAGTGTTAAAACTGTTATTCCTTCACATTCTTTTAAGAGTTGATAACCTGGTAAATGTTTTCAAGTACAATTCTTGCACCTTTAAAATAAGCTAGGCTAGCTGTTTCCAGTGTCAGCTGAGTTAACCCACACTTAGTTGTCACTCCTTGATCACTGTACAACTACTAAAGTGGTATCAATCTTCTCATCGAACTCTGCAGGAAAGCAAAATGGCATTTTCCCCATAATGTCAAACATCATACTTGCTACTTTCTGTCCTGTATCTGTAGAGCTTTAGGCTTTTTGACTCAGAAGTATTAATCTGAACCTCATTGTCGAACCAGAGCTAACACAAAATCAGAAAAATTGGACTGACAGGGAATACAACAATCTCGACAGTGTCTCCAGCCGGAACACGAGAGAATCTGTGCCAGAGAGAAATAAATCACAGCTCTTACGGCTTGAAAAACACTTTAATACCATTCACACCTCCTCAACCTGTTTCTTTCTAGTAGCTATAGATTACGGTGGCTGCAGCTCCGTGTCGCTCCGAGGCAATGGAGAATAAGCTTTCTGTAGCAGGAACAGAAATATGACTGACTGTTAGAGAGAGCTCTGAGGAACAAATACATCCTGATCAAAACACTGGCTGCCCAGGCAGCTGGCACGGTGACACCGCTCGTGACTGCTGCCAGCTCGCTGTGGTGTTTGAGGCTGAGGTGAGGAAGCCTCGGGCAGCTCGCCTCTCATCACTTCACCGGTCTGCAGTGAACAGAAACAGCTCTTTAGCAGCAGACACTGAGCCGCAGACCGCACATATCAGACTGTCTCTGTGGTTTGTAACTCTAACACTCATACCTCTGTCAGCTGGTGTGCTAGCACCCTGCAATCAAGTATGAAGTATCAAGTAGGATTAAAGGCTGCCTCCTGAATGCATCTGCCGTAACAGCGAACATACAGGTGGCTCACATGAAGCGCACTGCGGGAAGTTAGAGTTTCATGTCTCGGCGAGGAAAGGCGAATCTTTGCATATGGCCACGTTTCCTGCTGTCTGTCGTCATCCAGTCACTCTTTAAATTCTCGTCTTCAGTGGGACTGCCTGTCCGCCAAGGTAGGATATGTGTATTTACTACATCAAAACATATGTATGATATGTGATCAGACTCTTTGTATCTTATGCTGTTGTACAAATAAAAGCATCATGAAACATGAGCTTAAAGTGTGATGTGTTTACAGCTTCGGTTTACATTCTAGAGCAGGGGTGCTCAAACCTCTAGAGGGCCAAAAGTCAAACTTTCTAACAACCTCGCTGGATCAGTCGCAAAGGCACCCAAAGCGAGCCCGCCGTCGGAGGATCGATACATCAAGCTTAGCTCTCTGAGAAGTAGAAAAGACACGTTCAGCAGAAGTCCTGACAAGAGAAGGTTGTCGACTAGCAGTTTCCAAACCACTCCTCAGCAGGGGCCGCAAGAACGAGGGCGGGCTGATGAATGAATCCAGGTTTGTGATTTATTGTCAAGAGAACACAAGAGAGAATTATACCACGGTGTTTCAAACCCACACTGAAACATGGTGGTGGGAATATTCAAGTCTGGGGTTGTTTTGCCTCCTCTGGGGTCCACCACCTGAGGAGAACAAACTCCACCCCCATCAAGTCCCACTCCATTCTTCAGAGACAAGCTACACCCTCTGATCTGCATCTTTTTCATGGACCGCATCATGATTTCTGGTGGGGAAAACAGTGTTGAATTCCTAACAAATGCAAAACAGATGTATTGGTGCTCCAGCTTTCTTCCACAGTCCAAAAATCGTGCAGGTTAGGTTACTTGGTGGCGTACCCCGCCACTCTCCTGGTATCAGCTGGGACCAGCTCCTGCCCCCAGCAACTCTGCACTGGATAAGCGGGTGCAGATAATGGGTGGATGGATGTATCTTTAAAAGGAAAGCAGTGGCTTACTTTAGTTCTTTCAACTGCAAAACAAACATTTAAAGCAATCAACAATGGCCCACAGATTTGCTCAGTGTTTTAGGTTTACAGTCAACAACATTTGTGTTTTGGTTTGACTCTCGCTGCTCTCATCAGCAAAAAAAAAAAAAAGGCTGACAGACAAACCGGTTAATGTCATTGCCCATTAAAGGATAGATTCACCCCCCAAAAGTGCAGGTGTTATCTGCTGACCCCCATGCCGAGATGGAATGTCTGTCGTTTCTTGGCCTGCAAAATGTTTCAGGAGATTCACAGCAAAACAGCACTGCAGCATTCTCTTGAACCACCTGAGCTAGCGGGCACCCCAAGACATGATTTGTGAAGTACAAGACCTCATCCAACTTTCCATCAGCATGGGGGTGTCAAGATAATGACTGGTTTTCATTTTGTGGGAACTGATCCTTTAAACTAGAGCCATCTTTTTCTCAGGCGTTAGTGAGGAATAAAACCCGAGGCTAAAAGGAATTAATAGTGGATTTACTGCAGGACGTGTCAAAAAGGTGCCGTTTGCTGCATATCAACTTGAAGGTGACACGTCAGAATTGTCTATTGCTGGTTTCTGCTGCCCTAAAGTGGCCAAGAAATATTATTGCACATTAAGAATGATATACCAATATTATAACGACGACATCAGCCATGGACAGGTACAGGGTTAATAATGAGTGGTCCTAGAATTGGCAAATTAATTTATACCTCAATTATTTTTGTTCAGTGATCCACAGCAAATTATCTCAGCCTGACCTTGCAGTGTAATCGATCACCACTGAACTCAGCAAATACCTCAGAATAAACTCTGTTTGTACCTAATCATTAATACAAATATATCAGACATTTAATAAGAACCAGGTAGACACATAGCATTTAGCGGTCGTTTTTATTCCATTCCCATAACATGACATTTCTCTGACAAGGAACAACTACAATGATAAAAGACATTTTCAACATTCTGCATTCAATCAATTATTAAATGTCAGCAAAATGAAATTACACAGATTAATTGTGGAAAAGTTCATGATCATTTTATACAGTTAGTGAATTATTAATTTACTTAATTAAACCCGTCAACGTATGTCAGATAATGGCTCGTTATTTCAAAAGCAAGACTGATACAGCTACTGCTCGTACAACTGAAGTCCAACCAGCCACAGGAGAGAAATCAGGCCTTCGCTCACACAGATGGACGGAGCCACTGGTCAGAGATCACATCAAAAGTCTTAAGCCAACAAAGGACATACTGTGTACACTGAACCTAAATCATTTAAGAGATTAGCTGACTTTCCACACTTTCAGAGTGCTGAGCTTAAGTAGTACAAGAAGCCAATGGTTCAAAGCAGCCCTGAACAAGAGGGAGAGACCAAGTGCTTTGGGGGCTGTTTTTAAATAGACAAGAAGACCACAGTGAGATGAAACAACCACAGAGGCAGGGTGGAAGTTTACCAAGAGCCAACTTTGTGCTGAGAACAGGAATCCAAAGCTGAAACTACAGCACTTGTAGGAGGCTAAAATCAATTACAAGTACACTGCTTTTCTTTTCCCCTGTACACAAGCATGCAAAGAAAAGACATCTGCTGGCCTCTTTCCCTTAACACCCATATATTCAAGCAGATTCCACAGGGATGTTTTTTTTTTACTGGGTAAAGTCATCAATCGTTGCTCCAATAAATATAGAAGTGGCTCATTTACAGCTGGCTGAGTGTCAGTGGTCTGTTAACATGTCAGCAGCAAGAAACACGAGTTTTGTTTGCTTTCTTATCTTTTCTGAACCAAAGGGAGAGGAAAAGAGGAGAGGAAATGCCAACAGGAAAAGTTTGATTTGTAACTTAGCTAAGACTCAACCAGCACCTTTTATTCAACTTCACCGCAACCCCCTCTCCTGCTCTCTCCACCCCCACCCCCTACAGACACCTCGCTCGCTCTTAATGCTCTCCCAGTTTAAGCCGTGCAAACTCGTTGGCAATCTGTAGCGCCTCCTGCAGGCACTGCGTGTTCCTGCCTGTGGCCTGGGCTGACATATCCTTGCCACCTCCTTTGCCATCGAGCAGGGGGCACAACTCCTGAACCCACTCGCTGGCCTTCAGACCACGGTTGGCCACATCCTGGAAAGACAAGGGGGCAAGGGTGCGGTCAGACGTGTTCTAGGCCCAGCACACTGTGCGACTGAATGAACAGGTGTGTTACCTGTGGGACTTGACACAGGCAGGTGATCTTGCCGGCGTCGGGGTCAACAGTGAAGAGCATGGCAGCGGTCTGAGGGGAATTTTTCTTCAGCAGCTTCAGTGACTCATTCAGCGCCTGAGATAGACGGAGGGGGAGAAGTAGTGAAGGACGAAAAAGGAGGAGAGAAGGAGGGGGAGAGTAGAAACAGGGAGAGAAGAAATAGTAAAGTCTCCTAATCAGCACTATTGATGTCTCAAGGTCAGAATTAATGGGCCACTGAGCTGATTTGGTCCCGTGGCAATATAACGAGCAGATAAGCCATGAGGCTGCCTGAGAAAATGTGCAATACTGCAGAGATAAACTGAATTTCTGATACTGTGTGCACGCATTTATTTTTGTTCCTGATGCAGATGAAGTCTTGGGGTTTGGATTAAAGTTTTCTTCTTGCATGTATATGTAGCATCTTCATTCAGCTACATAATTTCAGTCTGTTTTTCCAGACATATAATTTTGGAGGTTGTTTAAAGTCCTCTCACCTTAGCAGAGGCTCCGGTCTCCATCTCCATGATGAGCAGTGGTTGGTTGGGGTTGCTTTGGATCACCTCATTGGTCTTTTCCAGGACTCTGTTCTGGATGTCAGCCTTGTAGCTGCGGTCCAGGTCGTCCATAATTTTCTTCAGGCCCTTTAGGGTTTCCCTCATCTCATCCTTCTGCCACTGGGAGATCACAGCAGTGCCTATTGACTATAGAGAGGACAGACATGTTGACACCACCACACAAAGTTGTTCTGCTGGGATGCCCTTTGAACAGAAATGCCATTTACCTCCGTCATGTCAGCGATCTCCTTCTGCATGTCCTTGTTTGGGGTTTTCTGCTGCTTCACCTTGTCTCCCAGTGCGGACAACGACTGGTGCAAGGAGTCGGCTTTCCTCTGGGCCTGGAGGATGTGAGACACGGAGGCATGAAACAAGTGCAAAGAGCGAACAGAGGGGCAGAGTGGGGAAGTGAGAAGGAAGATTAAAAGGCAAAATTAGAAAAAGATACAGAGGAGGATCAAACAGGAATTGTTGTCTAAAAATAGTAAAGATTAATTTGCCCCCAGAGCCTGGGTAGAGGGGAAAAAATACAAAATGCTCCCATCTACATCCAAGTTCACCGAAAGACAAAAAACAAGCTTCATTAAACTTTCATCACCTGGGTGCTTTTTCACACCAGAGACCCAAATAAGTCATAGTTCCTCAACTGAGACACATCACCATTTAATTAGTTAGGTTTTTCTCTCAAGAAAATGTCTGATAATTTGACCATCAATATGCCAAAGTAAGTGATCGATTTTCTCAAAAACTTAACTCATTTCTGTGCAAGTGTGGGTGGATGGTCGCATATGAACACAATAGCGCTTGACGTGTGTGTCTGTGTGTGTGTTGTACCTTCTGGGCCTCTGCTCCTGTCACAGCAACAATGCGGCGGATGCCCTTAGCAATGGCCTCCTCTGAGACGATGACAAACGGCGAGGCGTGACCTGAGTTCTGCAGATGGCTGCAGATAACACAAAGCAACAGCACATTATGAACAGTGTTATCCAACTGTGGGAGGCAGCTGAGAGGGAGAGGGGTGAGGAGAAGGAGGAACACGAGCAGGAGAGAAAACATGACACAACAACAGCGGCAGGAATAAAAGGGGCTCTTTGAAGTGGCTGCAGATTAAAACAGCATCAAAGACAACATCAGTGTACTCGAGAGGAATATTTTCAAACATTAAGCAGCATAAAATGGTCAGACATGCACCTAAAAAAAAAAAAAAAAAGCAAGCTTGATGTAAATGTCTCCTCCTGAGTCCATTTCAACACCTGTGCACATAAAATACCGCTCAGAAATCATTTTGACTCAGACGGTAATCTAATAAAAAATTCCTGCTATAATTTATGTTAGAGCGGGGACGTCTTGGCATTCAGGTGAATTTTACAGCAAGGCGCAGACACTGCAAAAGTCAGTGAAGCAAGTCTAATCACTGGATTGAGCTCTACAAAATGTTCAAGGCATTCTCCGCACAGGGACACGGCCGTCTCACCATCAAGACCCACAAATCCAATTAATGGTTTCCACTTTACACACCACCACAGGGCACATCTGATACTTCAGAAAACTTCATGCAGATGAAGTCATTTAATCAGAGATGTCTCTACATCTCCATGTTTATGAGAGTTGCAGAACACACAGTAAAACCAGCAACACTTCAGATATAATGGTGAACATGCACTTACATCAAAGCAGGACCTCATGTAAGAAAAGTGCAAACGGGTTTCAATGTTCCACCCGGTCATGTGTTTTTGTTCTGCTACTTCACTCCTTTTCACAAACATTTGAGACTTTGAAAATGCAGTCAGTAAACACCATCACCATGTGTAATGACGCACAGCTACTGTCAGGAGTGTGTACGTTCAGCCTCACTGCTTCTGCACTAATGAAATATGGTCGTCTCTGCTTTAGACTGACATTTAAGACAGGGAACAAGAAATCTGAATTTCAGTGCGTTTTCATTTTCCCTTCACTGTAACCACATCTGTGATGTTCTATTTTCCGAAAACAAGAATCTGTCACACCTGACATTTGGGATTTTAAATGCTCCGTTGTTGAACCAGGGCTATTCATAAACAACATGTAAACATTTTCCACATGAGTTCTGTTGCCATAGAGTTTTTCAGTACGCATTTGGTGAATCCAAGTCAACTAAGATGCAGAGGATTTATTTGCACCATGACAGTTGGTATCTTCTGTCACAACAAAGCAGAAACTAAATGAGGCATCATACTCACGTTCCACCACAAAACTCAATAGAGGTGAGAGAACCAGCAGCGCTGTCGGGGTCCTTCAACAGCTCCTCAACGGGGATACCGATAGACACAACTCGGACAGGGTCGGGGTAGGTCTCATCGAATACAGCGCGCAGACCCTGAATGGCCTTGGCTTGTGCAAGAGGGGCTTCCATGGCATAAACCGTCTGCAGAGAGCAAAATATTGGAGAGAAAGCACTGTCAACTGAGGGCTTTGATGGAGTTTTATTCATGACTATTACCAGATTGAAATAAAAGAAAAATCCATTGTTATGAAAGACGCAAGGCCATGTATGACATCAATCTGGATTGAAAGTTCAGTAATCATGTCCTTTTCTCATCTCTTTTTCAGGGAGACCAGAAGATGTTCAGTTAGTTCATCAACATCATTAAGAATAAATACAAGTAAATACATATCTAAAGACCATCTTGTGTGAGTTCCACTGACCTTGGCTTCTCTTATCAAGGCACAAGCAATCTCCTCAGTCCGCCGGACCTCCCCTGTGCTCAGGGCACCT
This sequence comes from Acanthopagrus latus, assembly GCF_904848185.1. NCBI lineage: Eukaryota > Metazoa > Chordata > Actinopteri > Spariformes > Sparidae > Acanthopagrus > Acanthopagrus latus. The sequence goes on along the minus strand of NC_051046.1, from coordinate 23,581,812 downwards.
TTAGCAGTGAAGTCAAAGCGTAGGCGGTCGGCAGCGACCAGTGAGCCCCTCTGGTCTGCTTCTCCCAAAACCCCCCGCAGGGCAAAGTTTAGGATGTGTGTGGCAGTGTGGTTGCTCATGATGGGTCTTCGACGAGCCTGAAAATAATAATTATTGTTGGATAAACAAACCAGAGCTTAATCAAGAGCCAATTAACCAGGTAGATCACAGCAAAAGCTCCTGAAGATGTGTCAAAAAAGCTTATTTTCTTGTTATTTAACTGACCAATAATTAACAATATAGAGTAATTTAAGTGGTATACTACATATGTTCTCACCTCATCTAAACGTAAGGTGACCTGGTCTCCAACCTTCAGCGTGCCATAGACTGTCCCCACATGGAGAACGTACCCTCCTCGGACCTGGGTATTCTTCACTGTGAACTCCATCCGCTGCAAATAAACAAAGACAGATGGCGAGACAACGTGGTCAGACAAGTTTTTTTTTTCTTGCTGATGCATTGTGTGTTGTAGCATTTGGACACTAAAATGATAAAACTCATGCTTCAAAATGTCAGAAGTGCTCTGAGGATGTCAAACATGAACATGTCGAACAGAACACTAAGACTTACCAAGACAGAGATTGTTCCCGTCAAATTTTTTTGAAAACAGTATATACACATACAAAAGACTGACATCTGAATATACTTCTTGACAGATGGTCTTCTGCAAACTGTGATATGAATGTGTTTCATGCCGATCAGGTTCTCATCCAGAGACAGATGTGAGCAATTTATCATTTTACATCTATTCTCTTGTCCAAATTGTGTTATTTTGTTTGGCAGTCTCAGTCGACTGGCAGAGGGTTTTTTGCCTGCAGGGATTATTTCCACCAACTATCAGACCCATCAGTCCAGAAACACTCCAAAAAAGTGTGGAGGCAGCAGAGCATATATAAAAACAGAATGCAATGTTTTGCTTTTCCTTTTTTTACCTATATGAGACTGTAAATTGTTTTACCTGCAATGTGATCACTGCATGGTTTGGGGAAAAAGCAACTTACACTCTGAAAATTAACCTAATTTCTTAATGCCTCAGACCTTATGATGTTCTCAAACAGCATTAGTGGAGCCCTTTAAAACCACTGAGAAGCAGTCACCCATCCACTTGTTGCACCAACTTTTTTCCATTTAAACATTGCACTTACATCCCCTGTTCCATCGTCCTCTCTGAGCATGTAGCCCTCGTCAAATGTCTGTCCACCCTGCTCAGCATAGAAGGATGTCTGGTCCAGCAGTACTCCGCACTCCTGACCCGTGGTCACTTCATCACAGAAGGCGCGGTCACGGCGAAGGGCCAGCACTGTTGCTGAGGTCTGCTCAAATTCTAGACATGCAGACGATGATGGTTAGTGAGTGAATTTCCTGAAGATATAGCAACTGAAGCTCAACTTTTCCTTTGTGAGAGGTTAAATCACTGACCGTATTTGCCGTCTTCATCAGCAGTGTATTTGTATTTGGGAGAATCATCTGTGGCGGGTATATTTTTGTTTCTCAGCTCTTCGATGGCGTAGATGTCCAACATGATGTGGTCCTCGTCTCCTGCACCCTTACCCTGAGACTTCAACTACACATACGCACAAACAAACTGTGTTGTTATTTGGTTATAAACACAAAATCTACAACGGTCAGTTCAATGGACACACAACTTGAATATTTTGTAAACGAGAAACTAAGGAAACATTTTTTGAGAAGTGACATAACTACAGTTATTGAGAGGCAAAGCAAATCATATTTTTTGTTCTTCCTAATCTGTAGTTTAACTTGGACAAGTGCAACATTTTAAACCTTTGTAAATAAAACCTGAATGTATACAACCAAACAAAAACATAAATTGGCTGGTTTCCCTACATGTATTTTTCCATGAATTGGTTTTGTTCCTATTAGAGCATACAACGCAACAACACGAGAGTGCAAAAGTGCATGCACTTTCACAAAAACGTGGTCTCAGTCACTTGTGTACTGATACTAAAATTTCCACTTGTACAATCTAATGTGACAACACATCATGCGTTCTTTGTAAAGCTTACACTGATCAGTCTGTGTTGTCACCCTCTCATGTTCAAACTCTTTGAACCCATGTCTCTCTGATTATCATGAACAAAAGCAAAGTTTACAAGCTTCACAAAGGACTTACTGCAAGTCTATTGTGTTGTATTAACTAACTGAGATTGTGCCTAATACATGACAGGATAAGTAAGACATATAAGCATAGTGTGTCAGACTGTAGAATCATCATGTATACAGACAGTTCAGACAGCAGTCTCAATCTGCATAAAACTAGAAAATAAATCTCTTTGCAAAATCAAATAGGGGACTGATACTGTGCTGTAAAATAGATGAGGGTTTATTTAAACAGCAGGTGCATGACTCCTGATTCTAACTTACAGTGCAATACTACACAGCGCTGACAGAAGGCAAAATGATGTACCCCGGGACACAAACCACTGTTCAGTCAGGTTTCCCCTCACAGAACAGTCTGGCCAAATTCAAACAATCAGTAACCTTTCCTCCTCCGTTTCTTCCACCTCCTCACCTGTGCTGCCTTCTTCTCCTCTTCAAATGCAGCCAAGTCCACGGCCATGCCTTTCTCCTCTGCGATGAGGGAGGTCAGGTCCAGAGGGAAGCCGTATGTGTCATACAACAGCCATGCCGTGTCACCTGGAAACATAGACATCAAGATGAGGTGTTTGTTTGGAGCAACAATGACAAAAAAGCTTTACTGTGTTCACAATCTAGGAATGTGAGTTCAGTTTCAAGTTGCTTTCAATGTTACACACAGTTCTTTTTTCAGGAAGATGGATGGAAATAGGCAGTCACACTGTTAATATACTGTAAATGTTAAACAAGAACACCATTGTGCAAAGAGCGATAGATTAAATAGAGTGATTAATATAAGGATAAGACACAATATTAAATGGCTATACTGTTGGCAGTGCAAACAATAACGTGAGGAGGTGCCTTTTTGAGCATGTAAAGTATATATGGACTTGATATCTCCAAATTTCTCCTTTTTGTTTTCTTTGTTGTTACCATTTTAACATGTAACAAGACTACATTTTGCTGCTCCAGCCCAGTGATTTAGTGTGCTAGAACAAAGTTGAAAACTTTGTGAACTGCAGATAGTCCCCACAGATGCCTTCACTGCTACAGAGCTCTTCTCTCAGGCTCTTTTTCATGGCTTGGAATTTTAAAAAAAATGCATATTTGGAGCTCCTGCCTTCATTATTCATTAGGTGAGGGTTCTTGCAGGTCCCTGCACTACAACATTTCACCATGGTTATGCATAAGCACGGACAAAAAAGATCCATTACAGAGTGTAATATCAGTGGTGACCTCTATGTTTGCAACTTCAACTATATGGCAGATTGGTCACCCCAGAATATACATGACATATGTTTTTATGTACAGTATATGTATTTATTAGCTCTATATACTGTACAGCGTGCTTAGATTTATAATTGACGGATATGAGGATTTGTACATAATTAAACAGTGTCTAAACTATAAAATATAGAATATATAACTTCTTGGTGATGCAAAGAGACGACTCCCGCAAACTATGAATTTTATTCTTACAAAATGATGAAGCCATTATTTCGATCAATAGGTGAAAAGTTGCAACGTCACAAGTGTCAATACTGCAATTCCAAAAATCCAAGGACTCTGTTTTCGACTTGTACTTTGGATCAATGAAGGTGAGAGACCAATCTATAATGCCAACAAATGCATTCTTATGGGATTAAAAGAAAAAAGAAATGGAGGGAGGGAGTGATAGCATAAGTGCTGTGGTTGGTGAGCAGTGAAATAAAGTAAAGTAAGGATTAGAGGATGACTGAAGAATGGAAATAAAATTGGCATACTGATGTTTTTATTTAAAAAAGCTGTCACAGATTTTTTTGATAACTTAATATGCAGATTGATATTTAAATACAAATGGAAAAGTGTAAGCTCTTTCCAACCAGATCATCAATGCGCGACATGTAACAGTAAGCAGACTTCCATTTCGATGGCACTTTTCCAGACCTGATCGCTCAAAGTGTTTTACAACACTCACATTCACCCGTTCTCACACACATTCATACACTGACCCAAGGTGCCAATTGCACATCCTGCTCAAGCATGCTTCAAAATGCAGCTGGGGGTTCGAACCACCGACCCTCCGATTACTGGACGACCCTCTCTCACCATTTAGCAAGAGGCAACACTTCTCCATAAGCAGTCTCACCTGGGATGATCTTGCAGTCTCCCAGACTCATGATCTTCCTATCGAGGATACGGCGTCCCCTGCTGAGGGTTTTGAGGAACTGCACTTCCTCCTCATTAATAATGTCTTTCACCATTTCTGGGTCTTTCCTCAGCTCTGGAAAGGCATCACCCTGCAGAGTGAGAGTGAAAGTGAAAGAAGGTGGGGTGAGAAAGGGATGGGAAGGAGAAGCAGAGAGATGAGATGGGTGAAGAGAAAGGGCAGCAGAGGGGAGATGGAGAGATGCAGAAACTCAGATGTCACAATTTAGCTTTACTTGTCATAAGGTGGATGTAAGAATGTACTTTTTGTGTTTAATATTTTAAATTAATAATAATTCTCAATATAAATATATTCTCAATTATCTCACCAGGGATTCGACCACCACATCCACCAGAGAGGCAAAAAATCCTTTCTGAGCTTCAAGCTTCTCATGGGAATAACGGACAGCACGACGCAGGATCCTCCTCAACACATAGCTGAACATGGCGGAAACAACAAAACATTATGATGTAGTACAGAACAGTTCAGTAAAATTGTTTTGGATATCCACAAATAACAGCATCCAGTGGATACAGATAGTGCCTATGCTTTTGTTATTTTAGCTTTGTAATTATAATCCTGTTTACTGCTCTGGCATGTCTCACCCTCTTCCTGTGTTGTCAGGCCGACCGCCATCTGATAGGGCAATGGTGATGGTGCGGGCGTGGTCAGCGAGCACACGGTAGGCCATGTCTATACCGTCGGCGTCCTCAGCACCTACTTTACCGGTGTAGGGTCGAGCACCTGTACCCTGAAATGAAATGATATTTTTAAATGTGTATAAAATCAGTGGCTCCAAACCTTTATTACTTTATTTCTGATGTATGCCCAGAACATTGGCTTAGTTTATTGGATTTTGAGTAAATATGCTAAAGATCATCCTAACCCATTTCTAATCCTTTTTCTGCATTTACTTTCCTCCTGAACGCAAAGTGAAGTAGTTCTTCTGACTGAATCACTATTTGTATTTCTTATCATATTTTTGACATTTACGCTTGGTCAGGAGTCACAGCATTATATTTACCATGTTTCTTACACCACCTCAGGAGGGGATTTGGATCACATTGCTGCCGCAAAAGTCCATTATGAATGTAGCTTTTATCAATACGTCAATTTTATCTCTACAAACACACACAAGTACAATCACATAGCAAAGACCATTGTGGTTACCTTGAACCATGCGATAAAACAGCAAATGATTAGATGGCTCAATGATCTATTTCTCTGCAAGCAAAAATTATTATAGCTAAAAACTGTAAATTGACTAATGGCAAAAATGAGACATTGACCGAAAAACTAATTCAGTGCCAAGGAACCAGATGCATCGGGTTCTTGAGTTAATAGGTCCTCCCTCATCAGACCTGCAATATTCTGTATCAGGGTGTACCTGGTAGCTGACATGTATGCTCTTTCTATCCTGTTAAGGCCTCCATACAATTACACAAATCTGAGGCATTTCCATACCTTCTGAATGGCTTCAAAGTACGGGATGAAAAGGTCAGTGTCATAGTTGGACATCTTGTTCTGCAGGACAGACACCAGACGCTCCAGACCCATCCCTGTGTCGATGCTCTTCTTGGGCAGAGGCTTCAGCTCAGTCTCAGACTCTCTGCAAAAACAGGAACACATGTTAATTGATCAGAATATGAATGATTGTTAAAGGAGGATCAAACTGTTTTGTTTGGTTCAAGTCAAACTTTGGATTATTTTGGACATTCATTATTTGTGTAAACATGTAAAACCAGATTAAGGTTATACACATCCCACTAAACAGGTTTTTTGCTTCTATTGTAGAGCTCAGACAATTAGGTAGATTAGGTGTGTCCAAATTCCACTATCAGCTGATCTCACTTTATGGGCAGGTTCATTTCATCACAAAGCCAGTGATCATCTGAACATTCTTTACATAGTCCACTCAACAGGTTACAGGCCTGTATGCAGAGCGGGTTTGTGAGTGTTTTGTTCACTTAGCTGTTGATCAGATATATTGGCCAAAAAAAAAAACTATTCAGTAATACTTTAAGAAACATGAGCAAAAACATTTTGAGCAATCACCTGCATGGAGACTAAAATCAACACTGTGAACACTTGATTTAGTTTGGTTTTAAGTTTGCCTCTTTGGTTTGAATTGGTTGAGCTAATGTGGAATCTGAAAATCTAATTCTGAGGTTAAAACAGCCACACCAAGATAACCTGAGGAGGTGGGTCTGCTGGCTTTGACACCAGTTTGTTAGGTTTGAAAGTGAAACAAGGCAACAACAGGACTTTATGCTGATATTGTACGTACAAGCCTGAACTCAAATGCTAAACTATACTAAAATGTATGTGATGATCTTTGAAACAGTCAAGCAATCTATCTTTTAACAATCTGTATAAGGATCGTAAATATTTGTGTATATAAATAGATTTTTTTCGTAACCATGGTAACGGGTATGTGCACCCACAAATGTCTGCAGGGATTTTTGATGATCATTCAGAAAATAAAAACAGAAGTGCACTGCTCTTGTGTCCTCCTGCATCTATGTCAAGAGCTCCTCATTAAAAAAGTAAGTGCACCGGTGGGACCACACAGAACAACCTAATCATTAGATTAAGTTGAGTTCCTGCTTCAACTAAAAATCAATTATTCCAAATGAGCACTTCATGAGATCAGAGAACATAAACAGACACATAAACAGCCAGTAAAACTGCTGACTTGCCGCAAGACATCAGAATTTGAGGGTCCATGTGACGCTGATGATGCAGGAAGACAAGAACTGTCCAAGGAATTTATTAGCGGTCACTTCACACCACCAGCAGACTGAGACACACTTCTACCCCAGAGCTGAGACCTCCATGCACCCCCATAATGAACAATCCCATCCACAGACTCTGTATCTTGCACCGCCACTGTTTTGCAAAATAACAGTGTTAAAGTTGCTACATCTAATATTTTTACACCATTCTACTTTTCTTTTTTTGCTGTATATATGCATATATTTTTACTATATATATTTGTAATACCTTCTCCTTTTTACTCTGCACTTTTTGTTTCAACTGACCAGAGGAGAAAGCCATTCACAATTTCGTTGTACATATGTATAGTGACAATAAAGGAATATTCTATTCCACTCTATTCATGCTTACAGCTCTTGGTTCTTTTGTTTTTACTGACTTATTTTTGCCTCAGAACTCTGACCACGAGTCGTTAGCATGAACGTACAGACAAATACAATGAACCACAAAGATTTTACCATTTTACCCACAGTGCACCACAACAAATGAGATTATATCTTAAAACAACTGTAAATAACCTAAGTGAATCAGTTTGACCAGAAAACCTGTGAACAATGTGGATAGAGAAATAAATGTGCTTCTTCGTTTATTCTGCAACACATATAGCTAGAACAAAGATACATCTACAAATCAATAACTTAGTGCAGACAGACTGTTTATGTAAGATCTTTTAACAGACCCTCATTAGGGTCTCTGCGTTTATCTGTTACCTGTTGAACTGGATAAACACCAGGTTCCAGATCTCCAGAACATTGGGATCATCCATGTTCACCAGGTGAGAAGCGTCCCTTCCTCCGATGCGGTCGTAGTGGATCTCACTGCAGGGGCCGCAGGGACCGGTGTCTCCCATCTCCCAGAAGTTATCCTTCATGCTACCTGGGAGGATACGAGCCTCCTCCATCCTGAGAGAACAACACATGAGCAGATAGAGAAGATTTTAAGCAAATTAAATCAATTCTGTTCAAAGGCAACAATGAAGTTGTGTGAAAATTAGGGCCATGATTACATTACATTACCTTCTACTATATGATACTGAATAAAAATATAAGTATATTGGATACATTTTATACTGTTTAATTACGTAATATATCATATTTCTGATTTCTAGATTTTACAGACAAAATAAGAATCATAACTTATGTGTATTACAACCTCACAAAGCTATTAAAGACTTCCTCACTATGCCTCTTTTATCTTGTAATTTTGAGTTCAATTGCTCTAGTATAGTTTCTATTTTTATTACTTTTCTAATTTTAATGATATATACCATACTATAATATAATATAAATATAATATAATATAATATAATATAATATAATATAATATATATATATATATATATATATATATATATATATATATATATAAAAACTATATATTGTTTACTTTGCTATTTATCTGTATCTATTTCTGTCCTTGTGCTGCTTAAAACCTGAATTTACCATCTGAAGATCAATAAATGATTCTGTTATTGTTAAAACATAATTACACAGAAGACACAAAATGAAGAAAGACAGATAAAAAAAAATCAAATAAACATAAACTAAGATGAAAGGCTACAAAAACAACAGAAAAACATTATCATTTTTGAAATCAGAAGAAGCAAAGCAATCATGTAAAACATCTCAGGTGTATTTGCTCTCCCCCCTATGTTAGAGCTGCTTTAGCAGGACCAGTGATCTGTTTTTTGTAAGTAGACACAAAGATAAAGGGAGTAAAGAGTGTTAAGTGAAGGAATCTCAACTGAAAACTTTAATAAATAACTACATGGTAGATAATTGCACTATTGAAACACCAAGTGGAAAAAGGTGTCATGTATGAGGTCTAAAGAGAGGTGGAGTCGTGGTGAGAGAGAAAATCTTCTGGGCCATTGCTGTAGGCAGTGAATTGGCTCAGTGGGACTGGGGGAGGAGTAGGCAGTTCCGCGGGAAATGATCACACAACATCACCCATTTACTTCAAACAGGTCTTCATGACTTGAAATGCAAGATCTGTGAGAAAGAGCTGTAAATAATTTTTAGAGGAGGGTGCAGGTCCTCCCAGGAGATAAAGAAAATGGAATCCCAGTGGGCAGTAATTACTAAAAGTTGCTTCGAGAATGGAAGGAAATGCTCACCCTAGGTCGATCCAGATCTGTCTGCACTCCAGGTCGGGCTCCAGGCCTGCATCAGCATGACCCCCAAAGTAAGTCACATAAAGACGCTCTATGGGAATTCCAAACTCCTGGGTCAGCAGATCCAAGGCCATCTTACAGGCCAGTTGCTGCAGAGGGTGGTGGAATGATGAAAAGAGACAGAGAGGACAACAAGGCAGAAGCGTAATGTAATTATTAAAACATAAATTATGCTAGTTTCTTCGTGGTTTCTCCAAACTGTATCAGAATGTTGAACAGAAAACACACACACCTAAAAACATACACAGCAATCAACTGTGGTATTAGAAGAAAAATATTTGGATAAAGTTCAGTTGTAAAATTTTCCTGGGGAAGCCCTGCTATTGTTTGTTACGTTTTTATATTTAAATCAAAAATTACAAACTATCTGCCGATGTACTGTATCATAACTCAATTAGGAAAGACAAAAAAAGAGACACAAACGATGTCAGTATAATACCTTGAAATAGTCCCCAAAGGACCAGGAACCCAGCATCTCGAAGAAGGTGTGGTGGTAGACATCTTTGCCCACGTCATCCAGGTCGTTGTGTTTGCCCCCTGCACGAATACACTTCTGGGTGTTAGCAGCGCGCTGCAGCCTGGCCATGGGGTGGGACGGATCGATGGTATTGAGGAAAATGGGCTTAAACTAAATGGGATGCACAAGAAGCAAATTCATGAGGTGTGTTCAGAGTCTAAATGTTGCGAATCAGTGGGTACATCTAAAAGAGCCAGCCTGGAGGAGAGAAGCTCAGATATTAGTTGAAGACTTGGAAACACATAGATAGTGTACCTGGTTCATGCCAGCATTGGCGAAAAGCAGTGTGGGGTCGTCCATCGGGATGGTGGATGATGAGTGGACATACTGGTGCTCATGGCGACGGAAGAAGTCAATGAACTTCTCGCGGATTTGAGCTGCACTCAAAGAGGAGTCCATTCTGAATCAGCTCTTAAAAACACACACACACACACACACACACACACACACACACACACACACACACACACACACCAGAGGAAATTATAGACTTTGACCATCAAGCATGTTGAAAAAGGCAGCTGTAGTGGGTAGTTATGGCATGTCTAGTAAAACTGTTGTGGTTCCCTGACCGTGTCTCACGGTGACAACATGAACACTGCTATGAAACTTAATTCTACAGCCAACAGCATGGCAAATAAAAAGACAGAAACCATTCTGAAAATGTGGTAGCAAGGCCTAGTTATAGGGCAACATACAGAAGGCTTACAATTTGGTCTGGTTAAAGAAAAGTGTTCGAAATAATTTATTAAAACATCCAAAAAATTACACCATTGTTGGAATTTATTTAACTCTGTTTGAGTTTGTTGTATGTTAATAATTGCAAAGACCAAAGCACATCAAGTGTGGGCTCACATTGTGTACTTCTTCCTAACTGTGAGTCTGAATCTCATGTCCCGATTGGACTGAGCCAGCACTTAATTCAAGGGATGGGATGTCAGCAGAGCACAGACTAGGAAAGTTAAAGGATCTGTTGCCTTGTCAAACCAGTCATGTCAGTCACACCTGGTTGCACTCTTCCATGTGATGAACAATGACATGAACACTGGTTGGTGCTCTAATATCACAGTGTGGATTCTACCCCTCACAGGTTATCTGAAAAGGTTACACGTGGCCCCACGAAACAGTTTTTCAATAACCACAGTGAGGAACATTACTACTTAAGTTATTTGGTCTATGGTTACCATGAAACTAGTTAAACCAGTTAGCCTTTCAAGAAAAGCAGTACACCACCTGAAGGACGCCCAAAATAGCTAATATTTGACGCTGTTGTTTAATATATGACTCAGATGATGATACAGCATTTGTCAAAATTATTGCCAATTACATTCCCATCAATCAGTTAATCATCTTTTTTTTCTTCATTTTTCATATCCCTTTGCAGCCACCACATGTCCTAACAAGCTGCCTTAGTCGGGATGCTCTACTCTGTCATTTCCCTTCAACAAATTGGCCTTTGGCTCTTCTCATAAAGCAACACCAACACAGGAATCCTGTGAGGCAGTTAAGGAGTGTCACGCTGCAGGGCGCTGCTTTTAACAGATTCTGATAGAGCTGTTTTGGATCTGAATGTATTTCAAGGCAGCATTGTATTATCACTTCAGTGTGTCCTCACTGGAAAATTCCATCTACAGAGGATTTCACTTTTGTCAGGTTCTCTGTATCATTTCATAACACAAAATATGACTAAACAACAGCCCTAAGACTTGATAAGCAACCACTTTTAATGTCACCTGACATTGCATGAGGCAAAGTTTAAGACTTTGAATATCTAAGTGAAAATTATTTTGGACTTATAACCATGTGCCATAACTACAGTATAAACGGTTAGGCTTGACTAAAAGGCAGCACAGTCTGATTCCCATCAGTGCATTCATTGTGTTAACTAGATAGGAAAGGAAACCACACAGCTGATGCCTTCAGCTCTCTGGGGCTCAACAAGCAGACAGTAAACAGCCACTGTCCCCATCCTGACTACCAAACCACCCAACTGACAACACATGTGGGGTGGAAATTTTTAGCCTCTATGAAGACTGTCTCAAATAAACTGTGTGTCAGATGAGACTTCATCAGTGAAGACGGAGAAAACAGGATACAATAGAGGCTAGAGTGACAAAGGGAAATTGGGACGAATTGTGCACGTTTAAGGGTGCAAATAAGAATACAAATAAGGAGGACAAGTTGGTCCTTACTTGTTATCACTGGGCTAACAGGGAGCTCAGGTGAGTGATAATTTATAAATGCTGAGATTTTTGCCCATTGTGTCAAACTCCAAGTTAGTCTGTAGAGCAGGCTGTGTTTGGTCTCCAAAGCTTGGCAAAGTGATTTCTCTCATTCTGGGGAGCTTTTAGTGCCCTAAAATAAAGACCTAAATGAGTTATATCCGCAGGTCTTAACGCTAATATTACAGTTATTCTCGGGGGGTTAATTTACTTCCCTCATGCTGATTAAAACCAGTTGTCCCATGCCACCTTGAAACCCCTACTGTAAACAAGCGCACAGGGCATTGGCCCATAATATAGTGCCATGGATACAAACATAGACATCATTACGCTCAGACTGTTTCTAAAAAACAGCATGCCGCAATATCAGATCAGCTGAGTGTAAACTGCTAAGTTGGACACAGGCATTTGCTTGACAAGCTGACGTTAGCAAGCTAAATCTTAGCTAGACAGGCTATCTCTTTATGGTCAACCCTGAGAGAGACATTTTAGCACACAGCTCTCACCAAAGGCCTACTTTACTGAATGGTACATTAAGCGTTATTTATTCTACTATAACTTGAGAAAGTGTTAATACTCACAGAAGTCGCTATTCTTGCAGAATGAATCAGTAAAAGCTCCCAAACACACTGCTTTAGCCCACGCCGCTCGAACCAGAAAGAAAGCACAGCGCCACTGAACACGCCCATGGCAGCTGGCCATTGGTCAGCCCACACCGGTACGTCGTTAAATCTTTATCCCTATTGGACAAGCCTACCGTCAATCTTAGCAGAGCCCGCCACATCAGTGGTACTAACTTCCCTGACTTGGCTGATGCAATTGAAAAGACACCGGTGTCATTTTAGTTGCCCTGCTTGGCAAAGAAACGTGTTGTTAACATATTCGCAAATAAAAAAATAAAATCAGATATTTTGTTTAAAATGATTTAGAGTGGTTATATGTATTAGTTTGGGTGTTTGGGCTTTAGTCCATTCATTGTGAGAAGTACCACCAAGTTTGCAATAATATGGGATTTTGTGACATCATAATCACGATGAAATATTACTGCTCATTATTGTAGACGGAAATATTTGAGATTTTCTACCTAATTTAGTTTAATTTAATGCCACGCAACAGCGGAATCGTTTTCTGTTCTTGATATGTTTCCGGGGGAGCTATTGAGCGGCGGACTAGTTCACACGCCGCTGGCTGTTTGGTTCATCACAATTCACTGCGCCATGCCGACTGATACCAAACGTGTACGCGGCCCAGAAGTGTCTCAGAGCCCGTCTCTGTTTCTGTGCCAGCCGGCGGGCGCTCTCCCGTCGCACGGCCCCAGAGCGGACGGTCGGCAGCGGGATCAAGTGGACGTCCGGCCCGTCTTTGTCCGCTGCGGACTGGTGAGCCAAGCTAAAGGCTCCGCGTACATCGAGTCTGGAAACACCAAGCTGATGTGCTGCGTTTATGGCCCCAGAGAAACCGAGAGGAAAGATGAGACCGACATGAAATGCGGAAGGTAAGTAGTGAATTTTTTAAGTGTGTTATCTATTTATTCAGTTTGTTTTACTTGTGGTTTATTTGGCAGATCACTGTTTTACTTATATGACCAGCAGCATGTTGACTCACATTACAAGGATTCACTGTCGCTTGCTTTAAAGTGATCTTCAAGTTATTAGCAACTGAAACATGTTACATAAAGCTAAACTACATGTGTTAAGCTGCCAAACACACAGTACATCAGTGAAAACTAGACCAAGTAATAATTATTCACATAATACACATTTTCAACGACGTAATGACTGCCCAGGTGCAATTTCAAATCTTGTTCCCTAAGTAAACCCCGGTCTGACCAAAGTAGCTTCAGCTTATGTCGGCTTTAAAGGACAGTAAGAGCTTCTGGCTACATTGTTTACTCAAGACACCTTAAAAAAACAGTTAGAAAGTAACATCTTTACCATGTAATGTTATTTATCATTTTTAATCACGTGACTCTGAAATGGGTTTAGCTTGGTTTGCCCTGAAGTGTCCACATCCCTTCTTCCTATTATCCCCTTGAAGTGAACAATGATGATTATGTCTCTGTGATGGATACTGTAAAAAGAGTTCATACATGCAAAACTGTCTTTCTTTGTCTGTCCAGGTTGACGACTGACATGCGTTTCGCCCCATTTTCCTGCCCGGAGAGGGGTTCCTGGATCCAGGGAAGCCAGGACAAAGACTTCTCCCTGATGCTTCATGAGAGTCTGCAGCCAGCTGTGTGCCTCCACAAATATCCCCGCTCCCAGATCGAGGTCAACGTGATGGTTCTTGAGAACAGCGGATCGGTTCTGGCCCACGCCGTCACATGTGCTTCTCTCGCTCTGGCAGATGCAGGGATCGAAATGTATGATCTGGTGCTTGGTTGTTCCATCCGCCAGGATGGTGCATCTTACGTGGTTGACCCTACTTACACAGAGGAAAACAGCTCAGTCAGCAGCAAGAACCAAGGCGGTCTGACTGTGGCGTTCCTCCCCAGCCTGAACCAGATTTCTGGGCTGCAGTCAGATGGAGAAATGGCAGAAGAGACTCTGACAGCTGGGGTTCGGACCTGCATTGAGGGATGCTATAAACTGTACCCGGTCATCCAACAAGCTCTGGCCAAAGCTGTGCGTAAGGCTGCTCCCCCGCCATCAGAGAGCTGAGAGACTCATTAACCAATAACTGATTTTTTTCATAGTTTTCTAGTTCAGCTTCCAATCCTTATTCCAACAACAAGACCTATATTTCTATGTTGGCAAGAATGTGCTGTAAGTGAAATTTGATAACACAGATTTCTGAATTTTCTTATTAAATAATTTAACAGTGTGCTTGGGGCTTGGAGGTTTTTATTGACATTGGAGAATTTTACTGACATTCATGAGGGAAATCTGATCTCTTAGCTGGTATAGTTACTGATTATGTTGTTGTGATGCAATCTACTAAATGCCATTGGGGAGTACTGTTGCCATGGGGGAGTACTTGGTCCACAGTGGTGTGTGGATGGGAGGTGTGTGTCAAGTGGCATCCACATGAATGCCAGGACCCAAGGTTTCCCTGCAGAACATTGCACTGTAACAAGATGGTCAGTGTTATTTGTCTAGTGGTTTTAATATTTCAGCTGATCGGTGTATGTTGCATCATCACGTCATCTCCTCTGATCATACACTGGGCAGGAAACTGTTGCATAAACAATATTTTGTTTATATATCTAAATTGATTTTTTTTTCCAACACATGGTCACATACAACAGGCAATATACAGAATATCATAAATTACCGAAATGGAAGGAGAGGAGCCAAGAAGGATTCTGTGAAGTTCCTGCTAATGTGCTCTTTAATCTAGAGTTTGAGATACTGAAGTGCAAGTGAAACTTTTGGCCACAGGGTGGCAGTAAATCAAAGATCCTGTTGGTGGCCACAAAACCTCCCAAGGCAGGTATTATAACATACAGATACACCATGGCACCAACAAAAAAAAAGGAGAGAGAAAAAGAAATATGTAAAAATTTTACAAAAAAAATAACTCCCAATTCACATAAAAGTTAAAGTACATACAAAAGGTATAAAAGACGAAGTGGTTACCCATGAGAGCAGGTCTGGCTTATTTTCAACCACTGTTTAAGGGGTCTTGTCACAGTTTCTGACATGAGCTGGCAGTGTGTTCCAAGACTGTGTTCCTCTGATGGATACCACCATTTGGCCAGATTTAGTCGTGCGCCGTTGTATATCACAGTCTCCTCTACTCAGTGCTCTGGTGTTTACTCTGGAATATTTTTTCTTTATGAAGGCCTGTAGTAGTGGAGGGGCTAGTCAATTCAAAACCTTAAAGATGAGACAGTCATCCAAAAACAACTGGTAGCTATCAAAGTCCAAGATTTTGTACTTGATAATTGATAATACTTGATCATTTTACAGGGCGGCTGTAGCTCAGCGGGTAGAGCAGGTCGACTAGTGATCAGAAGGTTGCTGATTCAAATCCCGGCTCTAGGCAGGGCTGAGCTGCATGTCAAAGTGTCCTTGAGCAAGATATTGAACCCCACATTGCTCATCAGTGAGGGCCCTGCGATGAACTGGCGACTTGTCCAGGGAGCACCCTGCCCTCGCCCTGAGACAAGGCTGGGATTGGCTCCAGCAGCAACACCCCGCAACCCCATGGAAAGGGATAAGCGGCTACGGACAATGACGTGACATGATCATTTTACAATAACGGTAATGTATAGGTTTTTTGTCAAGAGTTTTAAGTGTTCTCTTGAAGAGAGACTTGGTTTTAGAGTACTCTCAGATGTATGTGACCATGTAGTATAACAGTAAGAAATATGGGTAAATGTCATTGCATGCATATAGGTCTTTGCTGACTGCATGGTCAGGATTTACAGTGTTTATAAAAGAACGCAACTGATTTCATTAGCTTTAAGGACATGACACATGAGAAATCGTCTTTCCATTGTTAATTCATAGTTGTGTTGAAACAAAAATAAACATGTTTAAGTGTAGGATGAAACAGACATCAAGGCTAAATGTTCGAGATTAAAGATAATCTTTTATTTGGCTTTATTCCAGTTGAAACCAATGAATCTTGAACTGATTCTGAACTTCTTGTGTCGCAACGAGACCCTGAAGGAAACGAAGACAAACTTAGGGAGGGCCAAGGGTGCCATAGTGAGTCATGCTGCCCTTGAAAAGATGAGGAACAGAAAGTGGAAAGGAGGAATGATTTGGAGGGGTTATCTGTGGAATCAGACTTATGTGTGAGCAAATGCTAAAAGTCTCCAAATTTCCCAAAGCTCATCCTCTGTATTTGTAGTGACAGAGGGACCACAGGTAGATGTATATGCAGCTGCACCTGGTACTGCCTTGTTTGGGCTAGAAGTTGACATGTCATTTTAGTAATCTCACTTTTAGGAATCTCTGCACATATTCATTATCATCAGGTTTTGCTTCTGGGTGGTACATAATTAGTTATTTGAACTTCAGCACAGTTAGCTGCTGTGAAAGTAAACAAGTGATTTGCAAGTAATACAATGACAGCTTGTATTTTAATGCAGACATGGTCCAAGACTCAGTGTGTGTAAGGATCCAAGGCCTCACCATGTGAAGTGACCCTCAGCCAAGTTTCACACGACCCAACGTCAGCTGAAGTTTAGGATGATGGAGCATTGACCTCTGCTGTCTCAAATGCTGCAACTTCTGCTTTATCTTATGGTTCAGGGAGGACTGACTCTGGAGTTAAGACCAAAAGGGTAACAACCACATTTTTGTGTGTGTGTGTGTGTGTGTGTGTGTGTGCTTGCGTGCGTCTGTGTGTTAGGATGCAGAGAGAGACGAATGGGGTTTATTCCACTTTTACTCCCTGCTCATCAGCATGTCACTCTTTTGACACGTTGGTGCTATCGGGAGGCTGAGGTCAGTCGAAGGCCTCGTTTTCCCGAAACATGACCATCCCAGCATTCCACAGCTCAGCATGACGCTGATACACACGCTGATTTCCAGTCAGGCACATTCACTTTCTCAAAAACACATATTATCTCAGCAAAATGTTTGCTCCACTGCTTTTTAATCAGTCAGGGATCATAGGAGAAGTTTGAACTGGCGTCATGAGCATAGATGCATACAGGGTGAGTTTCACACATTTAAAAAACATGACAGACAAAGGTGGGGTCTACCCTGATCCTACACTCTGAGAATGGCTGTGTAATGTCTGTATGCCTGAGAGAACTATTCAAGTGACTTTATTCAGGTATTTTGGGATTGGCTTTCCAAGAATTCAAGTCTGAGGTAAAGAAGTGCATATCGGCAGATGAGTTGACTACGCAGAGAGGAACATCAGGGCGTTGCCGCGGCTGCATCATATTTGACCTTTCTTTAAAGCTGTCTGCAAGCCCCTTATTCTTACTCAAGTATAGTTCTGCACTGCTGGAATATCAAATGATCAAATGTCCATGCCTAGAGGGGCGTAGATTGTATTAATGTCTGCAAGAGACTCTAGTTAGCTGACATTTAATTACAAAAATGTGAAGTCTGTTCTATGAATGCTGCTTTCACAAAATGCTCACATGATGAGGGCCACTGAATGCCTGAGCGAGAACATGAAGGCAGCAGGGTGCAGATGTGGTCTTGCTGTGTCTCCTGTTCACAGCAGAGGAGAAGAGACTAAACACATGAAGGATGTGCTGTCGGTGATACAGACACGTCTCATTCAGTCAGGAACACTTTTACACCGAGCAGCCTTAATGCAGTCATGTGGCGGTGTGTCTTCAGCTGAGTCACTAGCACCTGGTTTGTATAGAGTACTTTATCGCTTTCGGAGTCTCAGTGAAAGTGTGTGAGTGTGTGTAAATAAAACAGCTGATGTGTCAGTGTGCGTCACCATTATAGCGCAATAGTGACAATCCTTCAGGCTATTTAGGCTCCACGCCTGTTTACGTGCGGACTTGGTGCTTGTGTTTATCATCTGCGCTGTTTATTGTCCTGTGCCCGTGTGTGTGTGTGTGTGTGTGTGTGTGTGTCATAGACCTCATTATCATCCTGCTCAGAGCCAGACAATACAGCTGCCATCAACAGCTATCTGTGGGTTCTGAGATATGTAACACGATGCAGTCAGCTCTCCAGTCGATCCAAAAGGCCCTATCCACCTCGGCCTACAATCACACAGTCCAGCTTAAAGGACCAGTCTGTGGGATTTTGTTGCATCTAGCCGTGACTGAATTCCCTTCCCCTTAGCCTGCTCCTCCAAACATGTAGGTGAACCTATTCTAAACACAAAAATGATGGAAGATGATCTGCTCTCTCTGTCGATATGAAGGCTTATTCTAATGTGGCGAAAACACAATGATTCTTATTTTCAGGTGATTATACATTAATAAAAACTTAATTATGAATATTTTATTCAATTTACTACACATATAAAAAAAAAGTAAAATAGTATGAAACTGTGTTTGTCCTTCAAGGTCAGTTTGTTTATCTATTTTTTATTTATTTAGTTTGTGTTTTCAGATCTTCCAAAATTCCCATTTTCAGTGTTTCTGACTAGTGACTTGTATTATTTATTGAGACATAACCGAAAAAGAACGTGTACGCTATGCTTCAAAGCTGCTATCTGCTGACATGTCATCACAAACATTTACATCCACTGTCACTCAGATATCCTGACTGTAAACTCTCTGGATACCATCACTAAACAGCCATATGCAATGCATTTGTGTCGGCCCACAGTTGTTGTATATCATTGTAAAGCTGCTTTACTCTGTTGTTAACCTGTTAAACTCGGGGGGATATTTACTCAGACCCAGAGACATTAGAATTAGAATTTAGAATTACTAAAACATCCATGTTTTTAGGAAAATGGCCACAAAAGGCAACCTGAATTACAATCAGAAAACACTGCTGCAACTATCCAGATCAGCAATCATCTGTTATTGAATGGATTAGTGAAATTACAGCTACTGACCCTAACATCACCTCCCCATCTGAATCATTACTCAGCTTCCTGCTAAGGCTGGGATGGGTGTCAGGCCCAGAGTTTCATGATAAGATGTTGTGAAATATCTCTTGACAAGAATAAGAAGCGCAGCGCGTTGAGCAACATGCTAAGGGTCATCTTACAAACATGCTCACAGTGACAATGCTAACATGCTGAGATGTACTGTTTATAGTATTTACCCTTTTAACTCAACATGTAAGCATGCTTTCATTTGCCACTTAACACAAAATACAGAGTACAGTCAAGGTTAGATTTATTTTGCAGCGCTGAAAGAGTCCCTTTGTGAGCATGATATTATACTAAAAGTAAATAAAACCAGGTTTGGAATCATTTCCTGTTTTGTTTTCGTTTCTTATAAAGACTGGAGCCTTGAAAAAAAGAAGACTGATTGAAGCATTATACTAATTCTAATTATAACCAGTTCTTTAAAACATTAGGATTTATTGAACCTTGAATGTTTGTAACACATTTTCTGCCAGTTCACCCAATAGTAATTAACTTTAAATGACATGCATTGTCTTGATGAAAAAAAGATAAGTAAATAAGATCAGAATAAGATCAGATCAGATTAAAAAAGGAGGGGGGGGGGACTGTATCAACCAGGTAAAGAGGGGAATGGTTAAAAAACATAGGAATCCATATAAACAAATTTAAACTCATGCAAACGTAGAGCTAAAAACATTGCTGAGGAGACGTGTTTTGACAAAAATAACCTCTCCAGGTGTCGCACTGGGTTTCATATGAAACACAGAGAGGAGATACAGAAATGTACTGCGCAAATATGACTGCATACTAACACCACACACACATGAACACACTATTAAACACCTACAGGAAAACCTTTGATTGTGAAAGGAATCGTGTATATGCAGTATCGTGTTGAATATGCTTTATCCCATCTGCCTTGCTGCCCACTCATGATGAGCATATCACTGAGCTGAAACAGTTGGGCAATGATGTGACAAAGCTGTCGGAAGTTTGGTAGTTGCTCAAATTTCTCTGGTGTATCAGATTTAGTCCACAATTGCACAGTTACTTTAATAGGAATCTGATAATGGATGAAGCGACTGAGATGTCATTCCTCTGTTGGCTGCAGTCTGTGTCACAGCCCTTACACAAATATGACGACTTCCTCACATACACACACACAAACAGACAGACGCAGTGGCAGCTGGTCAACAGAGGGCGAAATAAGACTTGGTTTATGATCTATTCAAAAACGTGCAATGTTAATATTGTGCAGTTAATGAGTGAAATGTTTAATCTGCAGTACAAATGCGTGTCAAGTCGTCTGACTTGGTCTGAAGTTGGTGAGATGTGATGTATCTCCAGCCCGGGCTGCGAGGATCCTCGTTCTGAATTGTACACACGTAATTTGCTCCCCTTCGATGCACGAGATTGGCGCTTGCGACAGCATTTGGCTGAGACACACACCAGGTGGCTGATGGTTCACTGGTTCATGGTGGTAGCTTGGACCGGAGCGGCAGCACATCAAGACAGTGCACTCAGTCTTTCCCAAGCAGCTGGAGAAAAAGCAACATTATGTTAGTTTTGTCGTTAAAATAACAGCATCAGTGGTGTTGCACACAGAAACGCGTTGCTACACCAAGTGGTCTTCATTTTTATATTATTTCACTTTCCCTGCCTCATTTTCAAACCATCAGAATCAGACCCAGCTTGAATTGCAACAGTATGATTAATTAAAAGCCTTTTTCAGAAACACTGGATTTACTGTTTTTAGTCCCAAGGCTTAGGTTGGATTCAGTTTGGAATTTTATCTTGTTGCAATGTTGTGCTTATGGTCTGGTTAGGAAAAAAAAAAAAAAAAAAACTTGGTAAAAAAACCAAAAAAAAACCAAACATAATTTGTTGGCTTAAAATAGCTGGTTTTATGAAACAAACACGGGTGGCACGCCTTAACGTCCGTACGTACCCTGCCTTTCACTCCAGCTCCTGACATGAAAGTCAGCTGATAAACAAGCGATGTGAACTTGATATGACACATTTTGTAAAAGTGTCAATTAATGAAAATGTGTTGCATGACACATATAAATGTGATATTTTACATTTTAAGGCATTTAGCAGACGCTTTTGTCCAAAGCAACTTTCAGTAATTCCTACATTCACACACTGATGGCGGTGGCTGCCATGCAAGGTGTCCATCAGCCCATCAGGAGCAGTTTGGGGTTCAGTTTCTTGCCCAAGGACACTTCAACATGCATGCACTGATAGTGGTAGCATCAGTGTTTTGCCTCTTTTTTTTCCTGGCAGCTGGGGTATTCCAGTGTAACCATCCGATAACAAGACGCTGGCTCAACCTCTGAGCCCCAGCCGCCCTGATAGTGACTGTATCAGTGTTTTACAGGAACATTAAATGCAAACACTTTGTGTTTTTTTTTTAAATGTACATTTTTAAAAATGTCTCCAGCCGCCACTGGACGGACGCAAATGCACATATGCCCTAAACATCCTCCTTCAAACATTAACAGAAACAAAAACCCCAGTGTCACAGAAGCAATGAGGAACTCCCTTCATTCACACTGCAAACAGACACACATGCATACACCCACATGGTTTTTGGGAAGTGATGTCAGAGGTCACCCAGGGAGGTGAACTGGAGTGTGAACTTGCTGTGTTTTGGGGGGGGTGATTCAGAGAGGTGGGACGGACAGTGTTGTGCTGTATAAATACAGGACAGTGATGAACCCTGAGCGTGAAAAGGAGAGTGCAGACGCTTGAGGACGCTGGGAGCAACACTTCAACAGACTTTAATAGGAAGAAAATGGCCAACCACAAGGGTAAGTGATCTATCTATCTATCTATCTATCTATCTATCTATCTATCTATCTATCTATCTATCTATCTGTCTGTCTGTCTGTCTGTCTGTCTGTCTGTCTGTCTGTCTTTTCTCCCTTCCATTTTCTGCATCCCCTATTACAGTCTACATGGGAGATTATGATCTGTGTGAAAAATATGCTGATGTACGACTCGACACTCGGGTGTGATTTGACCCATCCTGATTCCAGCAATGAGCGCAGGCTGCCAGGGATCAGGCAGGCCAGGGGAGGCTACATTAGAGCAAAAAAGGAGTTGAATCATTTCTTTTGTTTCCCTTTCAGACACGTTCGGTTTCACTACCTTATTGAATTCCATTCGAAGTTTTCACTTTCGTGATTTTTCAGTGAGGTTTTCATCATTGAGCAGGGAGTTTGATGAGAAGATGACTCATGTCCCGTGTTGTAAAAAGCACCCAAAAGTCGTACTTAAAACAAAAAGTAAAGATATCGCTTTAAAGCCATATTCAGCATTTTTCTGATGGCCATAACCAGTGTCATTGTCTTTTTATTAAATGAGTGCCACTAAAATAATCAAAAACATGCTACTTTGGCTCGAGTTAAATATGGTGGAGTAAAAAGTACAATATTTGCCTCCAAAGTGGAGCTGAGGCAAAGTATAAAGTGGCTGAAAATGGAAATTTTACAAATACAAGATAGTAAAGTACCTCAAAATTGTCTTTACATTCCATCAGTGTTCATGTCTGAATGGTAGATATTAAGTTACAGTAAGGAGGCAGATAGCTTAGCTTAGCATAAAAACTAGAAATAAGGGGAAACAACTATTGTTAGAGTCTAATGGCAACAAAATCTGACTAATGACCACAGCAACTCTGATTCATCTTTATGCTAAGCTACGCTAACTGTCTCCTAGCTTCATATTTACTGTGCAAAGTAGTTCTCAATCATCTCATCTAACATCAGGCACATAAGAGAATTTCCCAAGATCTTAAACCATTCCTTCAGAGAGAGCCATGTTTTAAAGGCAACATCTTCAAGTTAATCTTGCGACTTGCGATCACAAGGCAACTCTCTGTCCAAATGTTACGACGCAGGTGAAGCTCCATCATCGCTGACGATAAGCTTCTTGCAGATTGAGCGTTGAAACGTTGTCTCTGCTGATCCTGACAGGTCTGATTGTTGACGTGGATGGGAGAAGTCATGAAAACAACTTGGCTCACCGCACCAGGGAGATTGATCGGGAGCGCCTGATCGTCCGCAGAGGTCAACCCTTCTCCATCACTGTGCAGTGCTCTGACTCTCTGCCCCCCGGACACCACCTGGAGCTGGTCCTGCACCTCGGTGAGCGCAGACCGACCTGGGATAGTATTTAACCTGCCAGTGTTCTGTAGGCTAATGCAATGTAAATGTTGTGTAACGTTACACATTTACGCGATTTTGTCATCTGTGTGCTCATTCACATAGTGACTCAAAACAAGAAGAGATTTCAGACCAAAATGTACTCACGATAAGAAACTGTAGACAATACAAATCTTTTTACTGATCTGTCCTTCATCCTGCGGACTGGAGCGTACTCTCCTCCAAATAAGTACCATATTCTCTAAGGTTGAATAACAGCATCAGATCAGACTTTGAAATCATTCAGCAGAGTGGAGGAAGTTTATAAAGTCTAAAAAGTAGTCGAGTGCCAAGAAATGTGCATACAGTAACAGTGAGGGATAGATATAAGTACAAGTGCAAATTATAGAAACGTAAATTAGTGACACTGCTTTGCGCTGGCCAGCCTCAGTGGCAGGGAGTGTAAAATGGGTGATACATTTAGCAGTTTTCACCACCCTCTGCAGTGCTTTCACAACTTACACAAGGTTTATAGTCCTTAGCCACACATTACAAGGCTTTAACTAGCACCTCTACACAGGGAGTATGCAGCCTATATATTCTCACTTGCAAGTAGGATACATGGCCACCAAGCTGTCTTGATTGTGTGCTATATTCAGATGAGTTTTAACTGTTTTAGGGATTTTGTGACGCTGACTTGATGTATTCATATTCAAACTTTTATCTTTTTGTTAAGGTAAGAGAGACGAGGTGGTGATCAAGGTTCAGAGCGAGCATGGGGCCAGAGACCAGTGGTGGTTTACCCAGCAGGGAGCGCAGGATGAAATACTACTGAATCTGCACAGCCCAGCGGACGCCGTCATTGGCCACTACCATCTGGCTGTGTTGGTGATGTCACCAGATGGTCGTATCGTAGAGAGGGCAGACAAACTTAGCTTCCACGTGCTCTTCAACCCGTGGTGCAGAGGTGAAACAAAAAGCCAGCTGGATGCACTTCTATGCTTCTGTTTCCTGTGAATGTGTCACTCAGACTTCTGTGTGTTTGTTTGTGTGTGTTTGTGTGTGTGTGTGTGTGTGTGTGTGTGTGTACCAGATGATATGGTTTACCTCCCTGATGAGAGTAAGCTCCAGGAGTATGTCATGAATGAAGATGGAGTTATTTACATGGGTACCTGGGATTTCATCAAAAGTATTCCCTGGAATTATGGACAGGTAACTCTCTCTCTCTCACACACACACACACACACACACACATACAGCACACACAAATCGTGTCAACAGGAGTATGTTGGTGTCTGTCAGGCCAGTAGATGGCCTGCGTGAATAGTCACAACTGTGTGACAGCAGAGACTCGAGGGCTTCGGCTGATTGTCGGACGGAGGAAACTTGTGGACGGGAGGTGTCAGAATGTAACCAACCACACAAACAGGGGTTTGTCCCTTCACAGCTCGCTGAGAGGGCCGAGAGGAAGACAAACAGAGAGATGGCAGATAGACACGCACATCCACACAGACCGACCAGTGTGATTTGAAATCAGCCTCTCCAACCTTTTGTCTTCTTTGTTCCTGTCTCACGTGTCCTCTCCCTGTGTGTGTCTCCCTCAGTTTGAGGACTATGTGATGGACATCTGTTTTGAAGTCTTGGACAACTCCCCGGCTGCCTTGAAAAACTCAGAGATGGACATTAAGAACAGATCAGACCCCGTCTATGTCGGCAGGACAATCACTGCAATGGTGACTTCTCTTCTACTCTCTGCTATCACAATATCGCAATTTAGGTTTTTTCTCATCCAAATGTCACAAACAAATTATCCCGGCATACAGTCCTGCACATACACATGTCATGCAATGATTCACAGCTGTGAAGATGCATCCGTGACATGTCTTCTCCATCTTCCAGGTGAACTCCAACGGTGACAGGGGTGTGTTGACCGGTCGCTGGGAGGAGCCGTACACTGATGGAGTCGCACCGTATCGATGGACCGGCAGCGTGCCGATCCTCCAGCAGTGGAGCAAGGCCGTGAGGCCGGTCAAATATGGCCAGTGCTGGGTGTTTGCTGCCGTCGCCTGCACAGGTTAGGCTTTCAAAATTTCTCTGCGGCATGATTTAGAAGTATTAAAGTTCATTAGGTTTCCAGGATAAGGAAACAACTGTGCAAGAAATGCTTTAAAGGAATAGCTCAACATTTCGGAAAATACACTTTTTTTGCAATGAGATGAGAAGACTGATACCACTCTCTGCTCATTAAATGTGCCACTGCAGCTAATTTATCTTGGCATAAAGTGTGTGTTCAAAACAGGGATGCCCAAACCTTCTCCCTCTCCCTCAGGGGGCCAAAACAGAAAATTAAGAGTTAGCGCTAAATGTCGCTAACAGTAGCTACCATTAGCTAGCTAGATAACTCAGGTATCATCGGAGCCAGTGGTCTGGTCTGTGATCTTGGAAATTTCATCACAGGAGCGTCGGACCAGGACAGACCCTGGCTAGCTGGTTAGCATGCTAATTTCAGAAGATACCTCTTCTACATTGTCATCATTCTGTTGATAATGTTATTTCATTTTTTAATGTTTCTGACAACCTCAACCCTTACATACTGCACTTTTAGATATATGTTTTTAGGAACATCTGGTGGGGTGATTTGAACATTACCGTGGGCCAACTTTTGCCTTGCTCATAAACCTTAGGATCAGCAGACCTACGCCAAAGCCACATTTTAAAACGGGAATGAAGGAAAGAAAGGAAACATAGGGGTGATTGTGTCATTCTGATGAGTGTTGTCTACACAGTCCTGCGCTGCCTGGGAATCCCGACACGCCCCATCACCAACTTCGCTTCAGCCCATGATGTCGATGGAAACCTCTCGATAGACTTCCTGCTAAACGACAGACTGGAGAGCTTCAACAGCAGACAGAGACAGGACAGTAGCTGGTATGAACACACACACAGATTAAGAATGAAATTTAGTAAAAGACATTACATCATCTAATGTAATGAGATATATCTTCCTCTCCCCATGATTATAGGAACTTCCATTGTTGGGTTGAATCCTGGATGAGGAGAGATGATCTCCCTGAAGGAAATGATGGCTGGCAGGTTTTGGATCCCACCCCTCAAGAACTGAGTGATGGTACATTCCTAATTTTTTAAATGTCTTTAGCAACGTCTCTCAAGAAGAGACTCACCCCATCCTCCATCCATTGATTGTCTTCTTTCATTACTTTAAACTGTTCTCAGGACAGTCATTGGTATCAAATAATTGCGACATATTAGATTCAAAACTGGTTGGTGAATTCAAACATCACCTTCTTATTTTGTTTCAACGCTTTAATGATATTTTAAAGAAATCCATGACAGAATGACTTTTTGCTGTCCAGGTGAGTTTTGCTGTGGTCCGTGTCCAGTGGCGGCCATCAAGGAGGGAAATCTGGGAGTAAAATACGACGCCCCCTTTGTGTTCGCTGAGGTGAACGCTGACATCATCTACTGGATCGTCCAAAGAGACGGCCGACGACGGAAGGTGAACGACTTCTCTTTTTAAGGACTCTCATGTTTGCTGAAGTCAAACAGCAGTGATGGCCGTGACAATTGTTGTTATTGCCATAGCTCAGAGAGGACCATGCTAGTGTGGGGAGGAACATCAGCACAAAAAGCGTTTACGGCGACCACAGAGAAGATGTCACGCTGCACTACAAATATCCGGAAGGTAAGCTTGAGGAGTAGAAAGAAGAATTCACAAGAAATCATACAGTGGTATAATATCTGCTCACCGCCATCTGCGAGTTGTCATGGAACCACACCTTCTCCACAGGCTCCCAGAAGGAGAGGGAAGTGTACAAGAAGGCGGGACGCCGGGTCACAGAGCCATCCAACGAGATCGCAGAACCAGGAAAACTTCAGCTGTCAATCAAGCACGCACAGCCTTTGTTTGGGACAGACTTTGATGTGATTGTTGAGGTAGGTATTCACACAGAGAGTTTGGACTGCTGTTGTGTGGGTGTAGATTGATTTGTATGTTCGTAGTTTCCTTGATTATAATGAATTCAGTGACTTGAGGTATGAATGAAGAATCCAATCTGTCCACAGGTGAAGAATGAAGGAGGCAGAGACGCTCATGCTCAGCTGACCATGCTGGCCATGGCAGTAACTTACAACTCTCTCCACCGGGGGGAGTGCCAGAGACAAACAATCAGTGTGACCGTGCCCGCTCACAAAGGTTAGTGACTCAGATGGCAGCAGAACTTATGTATGATGTTGTCCCATTTTTCCTGTTTAATACTGTGTGTGTATGTGTGTGCGTGTGTGTTCAGCCCACAAGGAGGTTCTGCGTCTGCACTATGACGACTATGTCAGGTGTGTCTCTGAGCATCATCTGATCAGGGTGAAAGCCCTCTTGGACGCTCCAGGGGAGAACGAACCCATCATGGCTGTGGCCACCATCCAACTGAGCATGCCTGAACTCCTCGTACAGGTGAGTGCTCCCTGAGCAGAGTCACATACTTAAATAATGGGACAGCTTTGTTTTTTGTTCTGTTTTGTTTTGGTTTTTTTTTAAGCTGTCTAAAGCAGATGACTGATTGGAAAAGGAAACTATGACCAGGTTGATGCCAGTTAAAATACTGAAGCTACATAGGAGGCTAGCACACAACTGATGCCAAGAATTCTTTAAGGAGCTTTGACTGCAGCAGAACATCCCAAACATCATTCTTGGCGGTTGTTGCTCCATAATTTAAAGGACCTGTGTGTAGGATTTAGGAGAATCAGCAGAAATGTATTTTTCATTCATTGTGTTTTCAATATTGTATATTTACCTAAAACAAAACTGTCTTTGTCAAGACTTAGCAAACCAAACACTGGCTTTATAGAGGGCCTTTAGCATTTATCCTGCATTTTTAGCATCAAACACAGGGGATGGTGAGGCGGGGGTATCTTATTGGTTGCAGTCTGCGACCTCACATGTAGATGGCACTGAATCCTTCACACTGGACCTTCAAGAAACTCACAGACTCAACAGTCAAGGAAAAAATATATCTGTAATTAGAAATAAATCCTGTTTTGATATTTATGATGAGAACTGTATTTTCTGGTTAAAGTCTGGGTGTAAAATCACACCAACATTTTATGAGCCTTATCGGCATTCAACAGACGGAAGCTCTCGGGGTCGCATTTTCAGATGCGTCTTATTGTATATTTGCTCCGTGGAATTTGTATATAAACACTGTTTCTGATTTTCACAATCTTTACTTGTCTTTTGACAGAATTTCAAGTTTCCACCCAAAGTACTCAGAACTTGCTAAGTGCAAAGAACTTAAGAACTTATTTTCAAGAAGCTAAATGCTTCCTTCAGCCTGGTGTGGTGTGTGCTTCCACCACGGTCCAAAGACTGGTGAAGGTCAGGCGAATTAGTCCACTGGCATACGAAAAGGGGTGGCTGTTTATACACCACATGACTATACAACAGAGAAGCAAAGCCGATTCAAAACCCTCTGTTGCAGAGATTGACTGTGAGATGATGATGATGATGATGATGATGATGATTTTTCAGAATGGTGGCTGAATTGAAATGCTCGACAAATCAGAGATCATCAGCACTTGAAGCCAAACCCAACCAGGTCCCTGTACTTTGGGAGGTGCTACCCCAAAGCGAGGACTTTTTGATGAGCTGTCCTTCACTGCGATTAGTAGCCTCATATAGTCCAGTCATGCAAAGACTTGTCTCCTCTCTCTCCAGGTGCCTGGGAAGGCTGTTGTATGGGAACCACTGACAGCCTTCATCTCCTTCACCAATCCTCTGCCAGTTCCTCTGAAGGGTGGCGTTTTCACTCTGGAGGGCGCTGGGCTGCTGTCCGCCACTCAGGTCCATGTTAAGTAAGTAACGAGTCAGTTAGAAGCCCTGAAGCTCGACAGATCAGAGGTCAGTTTGTGGTGGGACTTCAACAATACAATGGGATCAAAAGCTCTGTCTCTCTCTCCTTCTCTTCAGTGGTGCTGTAGCTCCAGGTGGGACAGCGTCAGTCGAGCTCTCTTTCTCCCCCATGCGCACCGGGGTGAGGAAGCTCCTGGTAGACTTTGACTCCGACAGACTGAAGGACGTGAAGGGAGTCGCCACCGTGGTTGTCCGCAAGAAATACAGACCTGTAATTACTGGACTTCACTATTAAAACTCTTTGAGAAGACTAAAATCGACAAATCTTATATTATGTGATAACGTGACATTTCCTAGATGTGAGGTGGAGGTGGGTGCATGAGGTAGCTGCCAAGATGATATCAACCGCTCAGTTTTGTAGCAGTTTATAATGCAATGAAGTTCCACTTTAATTACACTGTAGCTATGTCCACAACAAAAAGTCTTAGTTTGGTTACCTTAAAGCCACTGTATGTCAGATGTGACCTTGTCTGGCTTTGCATTAAAACCTGGCATCTGTTGCTGACATGGAAATGCAAAAAAGCACAACAGGTGACGGCCTCTAGGTGGAAAATATGTGCATGCTATTTGTGTTTCTGTTTTGTCCTCTGTAATACCTCCAAATTCAAGATGCTTCCATCTGTCTTCATTCAAATGACAAATAACTGCCGTTTTTTATAACTTGTTTATTTAATGAAAGCCACCCAGGCCCTGGCGCATGAGGCACAGGGTTAAAAACATTATACCTTTTACACTGTATCTGCTGTTGTATGTTTTGTGACAATGTGACCTTTTTTGCACTGTTTTGGATCCCATTTTACACCAAATGTGATTGGAGGAAACTATTTTTTTCATTCTGTTTAATCCTTATATTTATGCATTGACATGGTAATTCTGTGTTTGAGCTGATACGAAACGTGTACAGTATGCCTTCAATAAACATGTTTTTCACAAGTATTCACTGGACCTGACACTTTATTAACACTGATGTCTGCGCTGGGCTGTTGGTTGGCTGTCAGCAGCTTCATTTCAAGTTGTACAGAGCAAAGTGTCCCACTGAGGCATTCATACTTTAGGTTAAACAAAAGAAAATGAAAAGGAACTGTCAACAAATGCGAGATTTCTTGAGTACGCTGGTCCTCAGTGGACTTCCAGGATGGTTGAAAGGACATATTTATTGCCTTCGTCCGCAGAAAGTGAAGGTGAAGGTGAAGGACATACGGAGCTATGCTACAAACAGTGAAAAATGAAGACCTCAATGTCGCCATCACGTATTGTCAGACCCCAAGATTTATCACAGTGAAAATAAAGATGAAGATGTGCGCAACTGAATTGGAAAAGTCACATATCTGAAAGCTGAAACCAATTTCATTGATCAGAATCACTTATGTTGAGACCTGATGATTAAACTTCATCATACACTGAGCTCAGCAGTGGTTCAGTGACTGGGCTCCTCACACTACGAGAGAGAAAAACAGGGACAGAAAACATGGGAGAGAAACAAAAAGAAGAATAGATTCTATTCGCGTTCGTTTCCCGCTGGTCAGCGTGTGTGTGTGTGTGTGTGTGTCTGTTACACCACCTCCTGCTTGACTGTCCACCATCTCTCCGTCTTCCTCTCGGCGAGCTGCGAAGGGACAAACCCTTGTTTGTGTGGTTTGGTTACATTCTGACACCACCCGTCCACAAGTCTCCTCCATCCAACGTACAGATTTCCTGATGCAGCCGAAGCCCTCGAGTCTCCGCTGTCACACTGCTGTGACAATTCACACAGGCCACCTACTGATCTGACAGACACTGCGTGTGTGTGTGGACGTGTCTGTTTCTGTTTGACACAGGCTACTTTTGTGGACAAATTTCTGAACTCTGTTTACAGTCTCCTGACCTTTGACCTTACGTCAAATTCCTTCATAGGTTAGCTCATTATTGCATCTGTCTCCAGATGTCTTACTCTATCACAGGTCCACATTTGGTTACATTACACTGCGGCAATGTGGAGGAAATCACCTCCAAAATGAATAAACTCTAGTGACAGTATTCTGACCTTTAATCTAAAATCATGTCCTTCATAGGTTAGTTCATCATTGTCTTTGCATCTTCTTCCTGATGCTTTACTCTATTAAGGGTACACATTTTTGGGGGGGGCCTTTTATCTGCTTTTATTGATAGAACAGCTGAAGATATGACAGGAAACAGGATGAGAGAGAGGGGTTACATTTCATGTCATTCAAATTTGTCGAAAATTTTACTTCATTCATGCCAATAAAGTTTATTTGAATTGATAGATGTAAACTGTGGGATGTTTGTGTGTGTGTGTGTGTGTGTGTGTGTGTGTGTGTGTGTGTGTGTGTGTGTGTGTGTGTGTGTGTGTGTGTGTGTGTGTGTGCAGCAGCTGTGTCTACAAGAGCTCTACTGATAATCTTGACTTTGTGGGGGTCTAAAATACTCTGCCACATCCTGTAGAAGCTACAGGAAAAACTAAACTTAATGAAAAAATGTTTTCATTGTAAGTCAAAATCCTGAAATAGAAAGTCATATTCATGACATAAAAAGTCACATTATTAAATAAAAAAAGTCAAAATTATGAAATAGAAAGTCTAAATGTATCAAATAATTTGTCTCATAATTCACTCTTTTAATCTTATGATCCTGCCTCTCTTTGAACACATATATATTCTATAAGGTTATATTGCCATCAACTTTTTGTCTTGAAGTAGCATAAAAAGGGCTTCTGTAACAGCCTTGCAAATATGTTTATTTTAGCTTATTTGTATCATTAACTTCAATAAAACTCATTACATTACAAAATACATTAGTTGTTGGTGATGTTTTAATGTTTGAGGTATTATTGAACTGGCTTCATGGGAGCTCAGATCTGTTCTTATGGGAGCTGAGCTCCCTCTGGCCCCCAATAAAGCTCAAACATCATGAGGCATTGACACAGTCACCTGCACTGTCATTGTGTGCTCTGTAGCGTTAGTTGCACAGTGGTTTGCAGGCCGCAGCCCCTAGCATCTCTGTGTGGAATAGTAGTGCACAAGCCACGTCAAAAATGATATACCCATACATGACTTGGATCGATGAGCAGGTGATAGGAATGGTTTTCCTGGTTAGTGGACAGGGCTGAGGACCCTTCTCGAGACAGTTCTCAGACCATGCCTCCAGCACATCTGGGACCCTAGACAGATTAAATGAGCACCAGTTAAACTGTCACACCGGCTGTAAAGCAGGCATGACTTCCAGTCACCAGCAGTGACCCAAGTCCAAAAAAAGGAGGAGATATCCAAACTGGTGAAAAAGGATCTTGATGTGTGGATAGTGTATAAATCCACAGTGCAGATACATAAGAAAAACAGCTAAAAACACAATAAAAACTCAATAATCCAATTAATTTCCAATACATTGATGTAACATGCTTTCTGTTTGGTTTGTGATGTTTGGATTTGTGGTTTACTCTTTGTAGTTTGTCATGTTGTTTGTCAGGCTCTTTGTACTTAAATAGTCGCTTAAGGTCAGACAAGAAACTCAGGACTAAACCTGCTGAAAACAGTCATTTATTCAAACAAAATCCACAAAAGACAGCTACATCAGTGACAAAATCCAATTTAAGGACATTATTTTACACATTAATTTCCAGTCCATTATAAACACTCATCTCTCTGCCCCTACTACACACACACACACACACACACACACACACACACACACACACACACACACACACACACACAGACAAAACAATGCTTTCTACAAAGTCTGGCAGTACGGTTAGCTGGTATCTGGTTCAATAATCTGAAGCTGTATTTATAATTAAAACATCTATAGAAAAAAATTATAATTCTTACATCATAATTGAGTCTTAAACACATATGTTCCATGTTATGATATGTTATGTTATGATGCCATAGAGCAGTGCAGAGATTTTACATTAATGGGAAAATGAAAATGTGATTCATCTAAAAAAAAAAAAGAAGAAACAAAAAACAAATATGTTTACATTGTTGTACAAAACAAAAATAAAAGAAAACATGTCAAAAGCAAGTAAAATATGTAAAGCAATGGTTTTACACATATTGATGACTAAAAGAATAAGATAGTGATGAGTGATCGATGACGTACACAGTATCTATTAGCATGTCAAATGCAGCGTTGAGGTAATAAGAGGCTAGATGATGTTTGAGCTTGCTATGCGTAAAGTCATGATGGTCAAAGACAGACTGAAAATCTATATAAAGTAATCTCAGGTGACCTGTCAATTTATCATTTATTTGTGATTTATTTGTAACACAAAGTCTGTACTGCTTTTCAGACATCAGCAACGCAAGCTACTCACACCAACACAAGACATGGGTAAATGACAAAACTCATAAGGCAAATTGTGGTTTTACAAAATAATCTGTACAGAGTAAGCAGACAACAACAGCAAAAACATGTTTGTATGTTTTAGAAAGACAAAAAGTTCAGTTTCGCAGAAATGATTATAAACAGCTGAATTACTGTGATGGCTTAGCTATGCCATCCCATGCAGAATTCAGTCATCATCACAGCTACACTGACTTCAGTCATGTGAACTCAGTGTAGGTGATGTAAAGATGAATTCTGAAGAGGTAACCAGGTGGGGAATGGCTTGTTCCTACATAGATTATGTAACATTGAGAATAATAAAGATGAACACAGTGGTGGAGACTGAGAGAACACTGCAAAGCAAATGGAGAACAGAATGAACAGAATGAATCTGGACTTGTTCTTACGACTCCATATTGAGAAATACAGAGACAGACAGGGACACCCATAAGATGTAAAGGTTCTAATACAAACACAGCTCATCCTACAGCAGCTCATGCAACATCGATGACATCTGCCACCAAAGTGACCAAATATACCAGGTTTTTATAGTACGAATGCACAGCATAATGTAGACATTGAGTCATGGGTGAGATTGTAATACAGTACTACCTTGATATTTTTGCATTGAAGCCGTTCCACACGTTTTCCAAAACTCATTTACAGAACCTCCCCTCTCTTTCACTCCACCATCCAGTCAATTTACAGCAGATATACTGGTCATGTTTTTCCTCCTTCCCTTTTCCTTTAAAGATTTATCACAACATTTTCTCCTTCCTATTCCCACATCTGCTTCCATCGACCTCACTGGCACCCTCCTCTCTTCGGTTCATGGCAAGATTCTTGTCTTCGTCGCCAGCGCACTGTGAGGGAGAGTGAGGCCTCACAGAGTTGTTGTTGTTGTTGTTGCGGCAATGGGAAGCGGAGCGAAATGTCGCAGAGCTGGCAGACATGGGTGACGGCGTGTCTGCGTCTCTGTCAGGTCCAGAGCTGGAGGTGGGAGATGGAGGAGGCAGGGTGGAGGAGATGGAGGGCTGGAGAAGAGAAGAGAAGAGAAGAGAAGAGAAGAGAAGAGAAGAGAAGAGAAGAGAAGAGAAGAGAAGAGAAGAGAAGAGAGGAAAAGACATTATTTTGCCACTGCCACGTGCATCTGTTTCTTTGTTGGTCTGCTCAGGTTTTCACTCTGTTTACCTGTAGCGAGATACTGGACTTGTTGGTTTTTTCTTTGACTTTAGCCAGAGCTCCTTTAAGTCCAGTAGATCTCTCCGTCATCTCCAGGGCTGCTCTCAGCAGTCTAGGGGTCTCCGTCCTAACAGGGGCTGGCGGGACCTGAGGGGGATTCTTAGCCTCTGCTTTGGGTTCAGGTTTCTTTCCCTTAGCAAGCATCTTTCTGTGGTGGAGACAGTAACTTCTATCAGCCTCAAGCAAGAATGACATGAATGACAAAGCAGGGAGCTATTGTAAAAGTTCATTTTTCATCCATGTCTTCACTGATCCACAGTTTGAGAGTCATACATCTCTTATACAGTGCAGAGAGTACAATGATGGTTAGTTGGTAGGTTGTGGTTTCAATATAATCATGTGCATGTGTAGTGCCAGTGATGTCCAACCTGGCCTTCTTGCGGAGCAGTTTCTTGGACTCAGGATAGTGGACCAGGATCTCATTCAGGTCTTTCTTGTCCAGGATGAAGAGATTAGCAAAGCCATGTGCGATCACATTTGCTGTGCGCCTGTTAACCCCGCCTACTGCAAGCAAACTGCCAATCAGAGAGATCAGTCAGTTAGAATGCTTAATGCAAAAATTACAAAGACATAGTAAACTTGCAGCTCCTTTAATTTTCGCAACATTTTATTATTTCTTTTACTGTTATTTTTTTCGGTTTTATTACTGAAAGAAGCATTACCTATGACAGAAATACTATACATTGTTACAGAGACTCTTTACCTGATCTCTCCAAACACTGATCCTGCTCTGAGAGTGACAAAGACTGTCTTTCCATCAGGTCCCCCAACCACCTGCACCTCCCCTGCTTTTATGATGTACATCTCCCGACCCACCTCACCCTGAGAAAGACAAAGAGGCAGGTAATGAGAAGGAAAAGGGTGGGAAAAACTGAAAATCAAATACCACACACAGTTGTCTTTCGTAAATAATATTTAGGGAAGTTTGCATGTGGTACGTACCTTTTTGCAGACATAATCCCCAGGCAGGTAAACAACGGAGCGTAAGCTTTTCAGCATGTCAAAGATCATCTGTCTGTCACAACCCTGTCAAGAGGGGGGACAGAAAAATACTAGAAAACAGTGTCTCTAAAACTCTTGATCTCTTATTGATCTCTATATGGTTTTAATTCATATAAGATACTCGTTAAAACATGTCAGATTTCCTGCATTGTATGTGTAAGAATACTATATAAGTCTCTATCATGTGAACTGTGCTATCATTTTAATGTGTTTTTAGGAATCCCTACCTGAAAAAGGGGGACTTTGCTGACGATGGAGTAGTTGACATCTATAGCAATGTCCAGACGCATTTTATCTGGCAACTGAGTCAGTAGCTCCTGCTCATCTGGAAAGCAAACAATATGATGTACGGTGTGAGTAAAAGGGAAGATGTGTAATACATACAGTACATGAAGACATCACAAAATGCTCTCCTTACCTAGCATGCCTTGTGATTGCCAGGTGTAGTTGTACCAGGTTTTGACACGGTTCTGGACGTCTTTGGGGATTCGATAGGAGGACATGTATTTAATCGTGTTGTCCACACATGTGCGGTAGTAAGTCTGACCAGCTGTGGCTGCACCGACCACATCACGCATCTGAGAGATAAATCAGCAAAATCAGCCGACTATAACATTACGTTTGTTCATCTAAACACCGTCTTTACACAAAGCGTAGTGGAAGACATGGATGTCAGCATTACATTTATAAACATACCTGTCCAATCATGATAGAGAAGGCAAAGACTCCAACAAAGTAGTTGATAAGTTGGAAGACAATTTCAAACAGGGTGGTGGGGTCCGGCAGACCGCCAATGGTAATGAGGGTCTTCACCGCAAAGTAGTAACAGCGAATGTAACTGAGCAGAGACAAAGTAAGGAGGCGTGAGAAAAAGGCAGGACAAGAAAACTGCTTTTAATAAAGCCAGATGGGCAGGAGAATTAAAATGTTGTGCAAACAAATGAAGCACAAAAATAATAAATAATAAAAATGAATGTTTTATTCTAACTGCTTTGTCAGCAACCTTTAAAAAAAAAAAAAAAGCACTTGTGCATGTGGTATGTGTGTTTATCACATATCAACCTGTTGCCCTCGCCATTGTACACCCATTGTGTTGATCCTAGTCCGTTGAAGGCAGAGCCCCAGTAGTACAGACAGGCATTGCAGTGGAGACAGTAAAGAAGGTAGGTGGTCGTACGTATCACCCTGAGAGACAGATACATTGGTTCATTTGTCATAGGGTGGTGTCTCAAGGAAGGACGACAAAGTGATAAGAGTACAGAAACAGAGAGAAGAGAGAATTCCATGCAGCACAGGAAGATACCATCAGGCTGTGGCCCACCTGTAGATGTAGGCTTTGGTTAAGATAGCCTCAAGACGCTCGTTGAATTCAAAAAAGGAGTTGATCTGCAGAGGCATTGAAAGAGAACAGAAAATGTCAGATGTTCTAATATCTCAGTAATTAACATCTGAATTCTCTATATTGATACATGGAGCCTTGGAAGTTAACTTTTCTTGTACAAGCATCATGGTTACTGATAATGTGTTTGATACTGTCAGTGTAACATTGTTTGTGGCTCATTAAATTTGACACACACTCTTGCTAACAAATAGTTGAAGGATTAGTAGCATGTTGGTTGCCATAATGCTGATACTATAACAAGTTGTAATGGATTAAGTAGTTAACCTTACCTTCAGTAGTCTGGGTAAGCGAAGCAGAGGGTTGACGCCAGTTTTAAAATAGAAGAGTTCCAGTGGAACAAGGCTGGCTACATCAAACTGAAAATCAGAAAGGGACCATATCACTGACAAAATTGCTTAGATAATAGACTTAATGATTAACATTTGATGCCCAGGAAAGAAGAATATACTTATTAATCTGTAGTTACTTACTCTGAAGCGTTTGGTTTTCATGTAGTTCTTTCTCATTTCTTTTTTGTCAGACTGTAACAAAAACCAAACAACTGTAGATATGAAAAATGATCCTGGCAAGTAGATCTTATAATACAGTAGACTAATGTTATAAATATAATCTCAGCTGATCATAATTACAGTATAAAGTGTTTGCTGTGATTCCAGCAGCCTACATCCAATGACATAGGAATTTTTGTGATTCCTACCACAGGATAAAGCTCAGTCACACTAATGGCTTATAGTGTACCACTCACCACTATGTCCCCTCCGCGGATAAACTGCAGCCGCGGCTGAAAGATGCTGATGTCCATGATGTAAATAAGGTCACACAGGTAGTCGATCAGCAGCCAGTAGTAGATATTGTCTGGAGTCTGGTAGGGAAAGGCCCAGCGCACAGGGATGAACCACACATTCCAGTTCCATGCCAGAGTGACCAGTAGCATCCACAGCACGTACATCAGGTCTGGGGAAAGAGCCAAAGGTGAGAGGGTGCAGGGAGATGAAGAAATTAAGTGAGCGGTCTGAGGAGTAGAAAGTAAGACAAGACTGAAATCAATTAGTATTTACAGATCAAGTGATGATAACTAAGCACCAACTACCATTATATGCTGTTAACTAAAGAATGGCAGAGCATGCCAGTCAAGCAGGATCTAATCCGTATGAGAGCAAAGTTTGCATCATTGGAACATAGTTTTGTGCTAAAGGAGAAAGAATGCATGCCAGAAAATGGACTTGTGAATGTGAAATTACGGGAAGAGAAATGGGTAATAACTCATAATAAGGAGACAGGTAACTGTATTGTGACAGGTAATATAGTAGATTCACCTTTACCGAGACCTCCCAGTTCCACATTGTGTTCTTATCGCATATAAACAAAATAAGTAGAATGTATTTATTGAGTGTTAAGTATCCCTAAGTGAAAGTATTAAACAGCTTATTAAATGGGTTTCTCATGTAGCCAAAATCTATGTATTATTTTCAAACTATATGGCTGAAGAATTAAGTGCCTCCACATAAGATAAGACCCATGCTGATTTTCACTGATTGCTGGGAAGTTTAAGTCAAAAGGATTCTACTGTTCAGTGTGGTGCTATAGGTGGAGGCGATGGGTGTTGTCGGCTGGGTTCTCACTGGTGAAGGGGTCGATGCTGGCAGGGAAGCGGTAGTGCATACAGGCTCGTATCCATCGAGGAGTTTTCACCTTGCTGCGGCGGCCACACTGCTCCTCCTCTGCCCCAATTTCTATTCCTCCTCCTCCGCCTCCTCCTCCTGATGGACCTGCTTGTGCCTCTCCCTCGTTCACTGGCTGAGCTGCAGGAGCGGGCTGAGGAGCTGAAGCCTGAGGAGGAGCTGAAGGGCAGTGAGAGGAGAAGCAGCAGAATGTCAGAAGAGGACATTTTGAAACCATACCAGCCCAGATTTATTAAAGGTTTAGAAAATGTGCTATAAAGGGAACAATGGTGTTAGCCTTGGCAGATTAGTCCTATAGCTGAATAATGCAGGAAGTACTTGCAGTAGGTGGGTGGTGGAGTGAAGTTGTCT
This sequence comes from Acanthopagrus latus, assembly GCF_904848185.1. NCBI lineage: Eukaryota > Metazoa > Chordata > Actinopteri > Spariformes > Sparidae > Acanthopagrus > Acanthopagrus latus. The sequence continues at coordinate 23,542,267 of NC_051046.1, read as the reverse complement.
ATTGAACAATTTTACTTTGCTACAAATCAATTAATTTGCAGACATTTCTTCATGATATTATCAAAATCTCATGGCTCAGCATATGAAAACAGCACAGTTCTTGTGAAATAAGAATATGGGTTTTTATCCCCCAAAAGAAGTCACTAACAATACATGTGCTTAGGGTCATGATGTACTAATGTAGAAGAAGTGGCAAACACTTTCTACTCTGCATCTAACTATGTGCAGAATGCACCTGTAAAAAGAGAAAAGGCACAGACACTAGTTTACAGTCTCTGGGATTACATATTACAACAGGTTGCTGGTTGTGGGTCACTTCAGCACATTTTCAGGAGCTTGTAAACTAGAGTGCACAGACAACCATACTTCCCTTTTTCAACAGTATGGTGCTGATTTTTTTAAACTAAATGTATATCTGTGAATGAGGGACACAGCTGGTGGAATGGTGGTACAGCTATAGGGATGAAAGTGGGATAGTTTGGGGGCTGAACCCTGGAGAGAAGCAACTACTACTAGCTCTCACCTGTGCGTGTGAATAAGTGAGCAGTTTCATGTTTCATGTGTCATCTAGGTTTTTGTGAGTAGATGGCACACAAGGTGTGGGTATGACTTTAATGAGTAGACATTTTCTCGGCTGGACAAGGCTGACTGTTAACCTGAAAATAAAGAATATACTAAAACACACAGCAACGACTATCGTCTGTATATTTCTGACAGTTTCCACTGGTTTCATGCTGACGTACCAGCTCAGTGTCTGTGTGCGTGTGTGTGTGTGTGTGTGTGTGTGTGTGTGTGTGTGTGTGTGTGTGTGTGTAGAGACTCACAAGGGATAATGCTGTCTTCATCTGAGCTGTCAGGGTCAATGAGTTTCTCCTTAGCCTTCTCGGTTCTCGCTTTAAACATCCGGACCAGCTCCTGAAGACGCTCATTGACCACTGTACTGGTCTGACTAGCTGAAGACGCTGGACGTTCTTTAAGTCTTTGAAAAAATGCCAGTATGTCATTACATGCCAACAGCTAAATAACAGTACTCACACTTTATTTATTGTAATTTGGTGAGTGTTTGTTTGTGTATGTGTTAGTGCTCACATATCATCTGTGCTGTGCAGGCTGGACTGGCTGGGCCAGGCTCTGACAGGGATGTTTGCTTCATCATCATCATCCTCACTTTGGGAGTGCAGCCGCCTACTGTTGAAGTGGACACAGCAATGTCAGTGGTTCATATTTCAGACTGTATAGTTGAATTCTTCGCAAACTAAAATCCAATGTGATGTGTGATATTGCTTAAAAAATTATAAATGTTGTAACGTCTTTATGATTGTGATTAATGCAAAATAATGAGCATTGAAAATTATGGTTTAATGAGTGAGCAAGCAAAGACTGGTGAATTCAAATGGGTCAGTGAATGGTGAGGAATAATATGCCTTGTCAGCATGATGCATGGATACTGGATGATGAGTCAATACAGTATTAATAAAGGTCAAATATCTTACATCTTTGTCCAGATAGTCCTACGATTCCTTCCACTATAGTTGTGGATGGTGAGAGCAAGGTTTAAAATGAGTGTGTGTGTGTTTATGAGAAAGGGACAGGGAGGAACAGGGTTTACGTGTGTGCCAGGAAAAGCATGATATTAAAATTCAAGAAACTGATAACAAGTGAAGATAGGCGAGAAGTGCAAGATTGCGAGCATCTGTTTATTGACTTTTGCTACGTTATGACAATAAACTTACAGCAGCCAAAAGCAATAAAAAAGCCATGCAAGGGTGAACAGTTCATGCAAAACAGAACACTACAACACAGAAGAAGAAACACTCGACCACGATTCACATAACAAACTGTCTGTGTTCTGCATAACACTATGTGCTTGTTTGCTTGTGTAGGTCATTTTGGCAGCAAATTGGATAGAATTTAACATTTTTCTAAGCAACACAGTCTTTGCAGGACACTGAAATACAGACAGACCAACACATTACTTCGACTAACTGTGATGTACAGCAGACAGTAGAGGGCAGCACATTCATTTGAAATAGCACTAAACAGAGGTTTGTGAAGCATTTCACTCCAAATGATACATTTAAAAATCCACTAAAACCATCAAACACAACTCTATCAATGAAATATATTGTATATCATTAAAAAAGGTTTTGAAATCTAGAATCAATACATACTGTGTTTTGCCAACTGTCAATGTTAACTTGATCTCATTTGGAAGAAACCACTCCACTTGCCAACAACTTGCACCTTGACCTAACCCACATAATGCATTACTTTCTCTCTTGTGAAATGCTTTATCATGGGTGCATATTCACCACAGAGAAAGAATAATCATTGTTGACAGAAGATTTAAAGCACAGCAACCCAAATGATCCATGCAGCTTCCTTACTCTTTTTCTCCTTTACTATCGATGAAAAGCATGAGGGGAGAGAAACAGACAAAACAAAACATAATGGACACCCAGTTAAACTGGAGTTTTTAATTATCTGAATACTTAATACTACTAATTATTCAATGGCAGAATACATAAACTAATCATGATAGTATTTCTCACCTCTGACGACCTCCTGAAGGGGTCACGGGGACAGTTAGGGTTGTAAGTTTTGGGTCCTGTGGTGTTAGGATTTGGGGAACATTGCTCTGTCCCTCCACTCCTCCTCCTCTCCCCCCTATCTCATGATCTGAGTCAACATCCTCTACATTGACGGCCGGACGAAGGCTTAGGCTTGAGCTGTCTGGAGGATAAAAGGCACAAAATGTCTGTTGATTAATGAAAAACATCACTGATGATGGATGTGTTGGGACAAGTGGAGCTGCAGTACAGCCCACAGCAAGGGGCAAAGCAGGTCACAGATAAGTTGACCATGGCAGGACAGTGAGAGGGGGAAGAAGATTTGGCGGGATGTACAACAGGCTAATGCAGGAGGATCCACCAGTAAACTAGGCCATGTATATGAGTGTCCTGGCAGCTGAGAGGACTGGCTTTCATCTAGCAAGTTTGTCAGTCTGGCTAATCTGACTCATTGTGCACACTAACATACATAGTATGTTGCCGTAGTATTTTACAGTAACTTAGTTTGTGGAGAGGGTTCAGCTTTAGTATACATTTTTAAACTTTTTTCTTTAGAAAAAGTTCCTTACTCATTTTTTCCTTGACAAATTATCAGAATAGTTTGAGCATTTGCATATATGCTGCTTTTTCTTACACAGTAAACAAATGAGCTGTCTGTATCTGAGCTTATATCTGAGAAATTACAGAGGAGACAACACAAACACTAAAATCTATAATCACAGCACTGAACTGCTACTTTTTTATTTTCCTGACCGTGTGCTCAGGATCCTGAACATGCTGTCATTTGTCTGGCAATGACATCTGAATTCTGTTGATTATTTACAGCTAGAAAATGTCTTTATATATGATTATTTGTTTGCAATCAGCTATTCTATTATGTTAGTTCATCCTGATACCACACATTATGAGACACCTGTCTAATCAATTTGTTCAGGTTCAGGTTTCTACAATGAATTTCATGATCTCCACTGCTGCAAATTCACCTGCACGTCGTATTGCTGGAATGTCTGAGTCGTCTTCAATGAAGAACGCTGGGTTAGAGAGACCAGACAGCTGGCGGGAAAGTGAGTTGAGCTGCTTTGATGGGGGGCTGACAATAGGTGGCAGGCGTGGGTAGGATGGCACATTTGGCAGTTCGAGGGCGCTTCCATTAGGAGAGGATGGAGACGGGGAGCGGGACCGGAGCTGAGGATGGTGAGCAGGAGGAAGAGGGGTGTGTCGGATGAGCCGGTTGAGCTCTAAATCTTGCTGATTCTTGTCTTTCTGCTGATTTTGCTGTTGTTGTTGTTCCTTAGGCATCTTGAGGCATAAGGCTGTTGAGGCGGTTCTGGACGTTAAGGAAGTACTGCTGCGTCCGGCTAGGAATCTGGGAGAGCTTCTGCGGGATGTCCGAAAAGCTCTGGGAAAGGCTGGACAGACTGGGGCCAACTGATCCGTCAGAGCTTTTGGGCAATAACTCAGTCAGAGTTTGGGCAATATTTTGCGGGACCTGCGTGAGTCGGATCTGGGAGAATTCCTGGCGCAATTCAGGTGGTAGGGAGGGTAGGTACTTGGTAACTTCAGAGAGCTGGGTGGGTAGCTTAGGCATGGGGGGTATTTTGGGAGTGGATATGCCGTTTTCTTTGAAGAATGCGTTGATGTTGCCGAAGCACTCTGAGGTGTGCGGAATGCGCATCAGGCAGCTCTTAATTGCATCGCAGCTGACTGGAGCTATAGAAGAGACAGATGTATAGGCAGATTCACGGTCAGGCAGAATATAAGCAAGGTGGGAGAAGGCATCATTAGCTAGTCAAAAAGCATTGTGGTCAGTCTGAATAGCAATTGGACATCTTGATCAAGGACTTCAGCCAACAGGCAACATAGTAGGAGACATTTCAGTGTAAATCATTGCATTGCATCATTGCAGTTGTCTGCATGTCAATGTTTCTGACACATAGAATCTGTAATGGAATATTTACCTGTGGAAGAAAACAAAACAAAACAATTGGAATATTGCGTACCTCCACAGTCATCCCCAGGGGCTTCCTCCTCCTACACAAAACATAAATAGAATGTATCAATGGCTAGGGTTGGTGATGATCAGTGGAGATTGGATATTACATACTATGTTGATTGGGTTTGGGTTAGAAAGGTTGTAAATATTTCTGCTTTCTAACTATAATGAAATAAAATTATGCTTCAAGCTCCTTTGATTCAAGCTTGTTTTAAAGTTAGGCATAAAAAGACAATACAGGGAATAAACAAGGAATAAACAAGTCTGTAGAAAAACAGTCAACAATGTATTAACATCAATGTTATTATAAATTAGGTCAAGTCAAATTAGTTGATAATGGATTAACTGGTTTAAGTTATTTTTTTAAGTTAATCACGTCAAAATTCTCTGATTCCAGCTCATTAAATGTGAATATTTTCTAGTTTCTGTACTTCACTATGACAGTAGAAAAATAATCCACAGATCATTAGTTGCAGCCCATTTTCATCACAGTGCATGTTCAACCCATGGACATTACTTTTTCAGATGTTTTGTCAGCGTTGGGGCTTTGAACGTCTTTCTCAGATTTCTGTGGCTGCTGGGTTATAGGCTCTGCTTCTGGAACAGATTCCTTGGTCTCTGGCTCTGGCTCAGGTTGTGATTCAGGCTCTGGCTCTGGCTCCACTGTCTTAACTGGTTCAGGACTTGGAGGTGGAGAGGGTGAGGTCTGCTGTGGCTCTGCTTCCTCCTTTACTTCTAGATTTTTTTGAAATTATACATTTCATGAAATTTAAATATTAGCACGCATGAAAAACATAAACATAAATTTGTCTGATATTGATGATAAAGATGTGACAGACACATGGATAAGACAATGGATAACAATGGATGAGATCAAGTGGTTTAAAAAAGAAATAGAAATATTCCAAAGAGTTTGCTCTTGGGCTATACTGTAGCATGCAATGCCATCTATGTTTGGAACCTTTTCCAGCTACAATCTCTTTCGAGGGGACGTTACTGTCAATTCAAAAGTGTGTGCATTGGTGTTTGTCTTTGTCTTGATCTCTACCTGGTTCCTCGACAATAGAGTCCTCAGTCACTGCCTTCACTTCTTCCTCAGCAAGACTCTGTTCCTCTCTGCAGGACAGAACAGGAGACAAAACAATGAATATCTGACTGAGTAGCAGTATGTGGGTCTCCACATAAGGTACACCGTTTGGCTGGCTCAGTGTTACTTGGTCCATATCAAAAGAATACTAGATAGACATGCTGGTATTTTTAGAGAAAACTACCCTAATACAGAATATACATTGTACCCTTCAAGGATTTTGGAATGTAAAGTTCATATTCACTAAAACAGACATTTTCTTTGGCAGTAAGACAGGACTAATGAGTGTCTATATGTGGGTAGGCTCATCAAATGTAGTTTGCACCCTCTGTAAATTGTAATTTTACTGTTTTGTACAGGTTAGAAACACATTGAAGCTGTTTTGAGAGGAAAGATGGTAACATGATATGACTTACATTTAAACTGCCTGCTTTAAACTGTGGGACAGGTGATAATGTAAAGTTGGGCTTCAAGGCCTGTGGTGGCTGCACATCAAACAACATGATAATTATTTACATTTTTGGGGTAAAATTTTTAGAGTTGTGTATCTGCTGTGTAGACAAATAGATGATGAATAGATGATGTCAATGACACTGTATTTTACGGACAGCACGAGTAACGTTATAGAATGAAAATTAGGACTAATATAATATATGATTATTGATTGGATTGATTTTTCTCTCGCATATTATAAACTGAATTAAAACAAAATACACAGGTTAAATTACCCGAGACATATTTCACTTCATACTGGAAAATGTGGAAGCCTCAACTTTACTCAGTGTAAGCTAACTAGCTTAGTAGTGTTTTCGCTCTGCTTTTAGCATAAAACTACTCTTTCGTTGACCACCTGTAGCGGACAAGCTTATGGAACACTCTGTTTACACCAGAATAATAATAAAGATATGGTTAAATAAAAGGCGAAAAACTCATTCGTTCACAGCATGTATTAGTCCATTACCTAACCACGATGTGTACACAACATACTCACTTTCTCTGCGTGCGTTAACCGTTAACAGCCCCCACAGAAAATGTCCACGAGCGTCGAGACACGACCACTAACACGAATTTGGACCGTGAGGTCGTTTAAAAGCGTAAAAAAATAACTAAATAAGAGAATGTGTTTATTGTAGAAAAACAGCTGGGAAAATATTCCATTACATCTCCGTTCATCAACTTCCATGCGAAACAGCAGCAGGTGCACTCTGTTATGGGAAACGGCTGAGGAGGGGGGGAGGCTGTTTCCAAGGCAAGCTGTGGTTGCTATGGCACAGCAGTGATGCTGAGGCAGCGCGCGGCTGAGATCACTTAACGAGAACCCGCGGGATTTGTGACCTGACAACCTGGACCAGCACGAGACCGTCTCCTCAGCGCTGGTTGGTAATTATGGACATTTTCCTGAGTAGCCTGCTGTCGGAGCTCTCCTGTACAATTTCAGTTACTTTTAGTTTACCTCCGCTTTCCAGTATACTGTAATGGTTATACTCCATTACATTTCAGAGGTAATAAGCCTAAAAAATACTGTACTTTATATCTAATGAAGTTACTTTGCATACTCGGATTGAAGAGTTCATCAAAGGTGACGCATTATATTAAACTACCCAACAGTGTATGGTGTCCACTCCAATACAACAATAATGCATATGATTCTGTGTGTATGTAAATTGATTATAGTCAGATGGGAGCTCAGGATGGTACACCGGTTCAGGAACAGAAGCAAACGGATTATGATTAATTACTAAGGTGTGGAAGGGGTAGAAGTGTATACTTCTTCTCCTTTTCGGTAAGTGCTAGCTAATGGGAAATACTTTGTAACATGCTTTTCATCTTGCTGTGCCTATTTTTACATCTAATTTAACTATTTGTTTTATTTCACGTGTTCGAAATAAATTAATTCATTAACTCACTGTCTGAAAAGGGCCATATTGCTTCACATGGTTTAAAAAATGATTAATTACTTCTTTTTTTCTTGTTGTAATTAAGCACATTTTACATCGTGATATTGCTGGACTGTTAAAGAAATTCCCATCCAATCCTTCATCACCCAGTGTCTCATTAACATTTGGTTATCAGTTCAACAAGCTGCTTGAGACTGTGACAACATTTGGAAATTTTTGCATTCTTACTGTGTGACTTTACAGTGGTCCACCACTTCGCTCTCCTCTTCTTGTGGTTCTGGCAGCCTGGTCATAGTGAACACGCAGTGTCACAATGATGCGCCCATTGCCAAAATGCCAAAACGACACACACACACACACACACACACACACACACACACACACACACACACACACACTCTCTCTCTCTCTCTCTCTCTCTCTCTCTCTCTCTCTCTCACACACACACACACACACACACACACACACTCTCTCTCTCTCTCTCTCTCTCTCTCTCTCTCTCTCTCTCACACACACACACACACACACACACTTTCTGTCTCTAACTCTGATTGAACACAAGGTCTTACTCAGCTGTGGGCTCATCCAGCAGTTCTTGACTCCCCAGTGAGAGCTTGATGGACTGTCCCTCACTGGCCATCTGTCTAATGGCCATCTCAGCTGTCTGCCTGGCCACCTCCTCAGCCATACGGGCCATCTCCAGGCGCTCCTGCATGAGACTGTAGAGAGACAGGGCACACTGATGTCGCTATGCTGTGAGGTAAATGTTAGTAACTTTTGGATGTGACAGGAGTCGATCACAATGCTAAACCAAGTTTAGTGTTGTCATTATGTTTGGACCACTGTATATAGTTGTGTATGCACTACTCCAGCCAACTGATTAAGCACAGATTGCTCTTTAATAAAACTGCATAGACAGAAAAACTATAAGGTCTTAATATCAGACAATCCATAAGAATAAGGCATAAATATGATGATGTTAAGACTTTGTTTTTGAATAGTCTAGTCAATATATTACTGATAATAATAATATTACTGATAATGCATTGTTAGAGCTCTCTAGTACAGTTTTAATAGGGATAATTTAGAAATGTGTAGGTTTGCAGCACTTGTTACTGAAACGCATGTCTGTTGGCTTACCTAGAAAATATGTTATTGGTTAATCAGAGCCAAGTGTTGTGCACACTTTTCAAATTAATTCAATAACTACTCTTAACTGATTTGCAGTTATTTGAATTGCTATTTGATATGATAGGGGACATTTACTTTCATTGTAAGTGACTTAGAGGAGACATGTTATGCTCATTTTCAAGTTTGTAATTCCATTTTGGGTTACTACTAGTATAGGATAGTATATGCTCTAATGCTAAAAAAACCACAACAGTTTTCTCATACTGTCCAGTGCTGCTGCACTATAGTCTCCCTTTGTCAACAACAGAGCAGCAGTGCTAAGTCAATTCTTACATGCCTACCTAGCCACTAGAATTATGCAAAATGTAGACATGGTGATGTAGTGTGATGTCATAAAGTCACATAATTAAAGGCAGGACTATTGATGAGGTGTTTCAGGAGCAGTATTTTCTGTGGGAGAGAGGAACTAAAAACTAAACTAAAACACTGAGGGAAAGGAAAAAATAAAAGAGCACAATATGTCTCCTTTAAAAGAATTGCACCTCCTCCACACTCTTCTTCCCTCTTACCGTTCCTCCATAGTAGCCAAAGCTACATCTTCTGCCTCCCTTTTAATGCTCTCAATGAACGGTGTCCAGCGGCCTGTCTGGGTCTCAGCATCCTCTAGAGACATTTTTGCTCCACTCTCTGACTGTTCTGCTTGTGGGCTGGTATCACTGCACTTCTGGGACTGCAGTGAACTCGACTGCTGTGAGGCCTCCTGCTGTTGGTGTGATGTCAGTGGAGTCAGTGATGGGGATGGTGCCGCAGCTTGAGACTGATGTTCATGCTTCCTGGTGCCCTCGTTGTCTGACTCCACATCTTCTAGTACCATGTCAGGTTTGAGTTTGACTGAAACTACAATGGGGTGACAAGGAGTGACATGTGTGGAAGAAGCAAGAGAGATATGGTTGACCTTGGACATGTTGGTGACTTGTAAACAGGTATACAGCTCTGACACAGGTTTCATTGTGTGTTTGTCTCATGTCGGAAACAATCCACAACAATTTTTGGTTCTTAAATGGAATTTCATGTAAAAGATGTCTGCAGATAAAGGAAGGTGTCCCAGATGGGAAAGGATGCTTTCAGATTTAAAGGGTAACTCGGCCCATCCTATCCATTAAAGTGTGTTTACAGGGAGTACAACTACATAAGTGAAAAACTTAAAAGCGTAAAGCTTTTTGTGTCTCCACCAGTGTTATCACTCAGATGTATTGTGAGTTATATAGGCAGCAGGTTTTGAAAAGGAAGAAGAAAATGTTAATTAAAAAATGTGATATCTGGCATTGTATTGATTTTGAACATTTGTTCTTTAAACTGCCCATAATGAGGCCGACAGTCTTATAGTGTAATGCAAACCAGTAGACTGCTTTTCAAAACCCTGTGCCTACATTACCCAAAATGCATCTTAGTCATCACGGTAGGCAATTCATAGATTACATACAGTTTCCTCCGGGGACACGGAAGGCTTTATAGTACTTTTCTCACATATTCAGTCGTACTCCCTGAGACCTGTAACTTGGGTATCTGGTAGGTTACTGAGAAGAACACCACATAAATCATTTCACACAGAATCTTTATTATTCCGGCAGTATCCTCACATTACAGTATGAAATTATATGTTCTACCATCTTGTCTCTGTGACAGTCAACATGTTTTTAATGTGAGCAAAGTATACCACACCCCTGGGCCACATTTCACAGTTCAAGGCTCTAAACATAGATCAAGTGGATCAAAACAGGCCTTAGAGTGCACTAAATTGAGGTTAAACAACCAAAATGCAAAGTAGTAATCTTGCATTTGTGTTGTTTGACGTCAGTTAAACCTGTGGAAAAGCTTTCAGCCACTGGAGCATCATCAAGTCCCAAAATGAACTCAACTCAGTAGATTATTAAGGGAGTAGGACTTAAACATGAAAAATTATAGACTGCTTTTATTAAGTACAGATATAGTTTTACTTTATCCATACACAGGACAATAGTGAACGAGCGTAGCTGCCATTTAATCATCTTTTTCAGATTTCTGTGAATTGGGACAAGAAGATTTGACATTTTATGCTAAAATGCTTCTAAACAGAGACAGTTGTGTTTAAATGAATCTCCTCTTTTTATATCTCCTGCTGCTTTTTCTCTGTATATGAAAATGGCAACATGAATATATAATATACAGTGCCACAGGTTAAAGCACAATAGTGTATCAGAATAACATCCTGTCTGCAAATATTTGTGTCTGGCACCTACAGGAATTTCAAATAAATGGCAATTACTGTGTCACACAGAAAATGTGCAAATCAATATCACAAATACTGAAGATAAAACACATCTAATTAGCTTTATGATATACAGTACATCTTTTAGTTATAGTTCACATCATAAGTTGAAACACATTCATATGAAACTGTATGAGTACAGTAAGGTGAGTTTATATCTACATTCTTGTAGTATTTTAGAGCTGCCTGATTTCTGTGCTGAGCTGCAGGCTGCACAGCACCTGCAGTACCCCCAACAGCACAATATGCCTATTGGTATCTCTCTCTCTCTCTGTCTCTGCCTGTCTGTTTGTGTGAATCAGAGCGTCCCCCAGTCGTCTCCTCCTGCTGTTTAAGGGGCTCGCAGCGCCTTCCCCCCTGAAACAGAAGGAGAAGAGGGACTGAGTTAGGCTCCGACCGTCCGACCAAAACACCTCTTCAAAAACTATGGGGGAAAAGAACAAGAGGACGCCTCGACAGAAAACACACATACGGCACTTTTCAAATATTACACACATCCACTGGAGTTATCCACTGCTTATTAAAGAGGTGTTTTCAGTTATTTGAAGGCTTCACTCTCCGGTGACGTAACATTTATGTCAGAGAAAATATTATGTGATGTGCTGTAGGTCCACCTGATTGAACTGTGAATTGTGGCACTCAGGAACAATGGTACGGTCAAAGAAACAGCAGGACGAGGGTTTTCTTTAACTACTTGAAGGTGTAATTAAGTGAATAAAACTCACCTTTCTTTAGAACTTCAGATGCAGCCTGAGAGCATAAAGTAAAGAAAGGAAGGAAGAAAGAAAGGTGTATAAGTTGCACTGCACCCATCATAATGATGGAAAGGTTATACTGACAATTCACGAGAAAAGATGCATGGTAAAGGAAAGGTTGACAAATTTAAAGACCAGAAGAGGGGAGGGAAGAAAGAAACATTCATTTGTTCCCAAAAGTTACCTCGGCATCATCTTTGGGTGGGATCGCAGGCTGAGGAACCTTCAGGCCCAGTCCTGATATGAACCAGCCGACCACACTGTCAACAGAGAAAATAATGAACTGTTTGCTCCCAAGACCCTATACAAATACTTGTGCTTCCATTTACAAATGTAATTTCAATAAAAAAAGGTCAAATCTGTCAAATCTTGGCTGTCAGTGAACAGTAGAAAGTTGGATGGAGGAAATCTTAAGCCAGTTATGTTCATAATAGAATTAAAAATTCCTGAATCCTGAATCCGACTCGTGTATGGTGTTAACTAGCACATAAAATTCATATTTTTTCCCTTAGAGATTATTAAAGTGTCTTCTGCCTTTTAGCTTGTCTTAGTGAAAGTGAACGACTTGCTCTAATTGAAAAGGACAGTGATTGAAAACGTACCCGGAGGCCTTGCTGTCAGTATCCAGTGAGATGCCACTGAGAGATTCAGGTGGTGGAGACAAAACTGGAAAGACAGACATGAAGTTCAGCGTGTAAAACAAGTATTCATCCAAGAAGGTCAAAATATGTCCTCAGAGTCATGGGGAGTTTAAGCCTTGAAGGTTTCAAAGGTTGTATTAATGAGTTGTGACTGTCGATGCCAGTGTATGTAGGTTCATGCTCCTGCCCACTGGTGTGGATGAAGACAATTTCGTGTACGTGTTCATACTTTTGTCCAGAGAGGAGCGGGAGGACTTGGGTGATGGTTCTATTGGTACGGACCCAGGGGTGACCGGCTGAGGGACCATCTGTTTAAGCCAGTTCACCACGCTGCAGCAGAAAAAAAAAAAGCACGGTCAGCCCCTCACATGTGTAAAGGTGGTTTAACTACCTGTGCTGATGTGTGTGTGTGTGTGTGTGTGTGTGTGTGTGTGTATAGTCATGTGTGGTTCACACTCACTTGGGAGGAAATTGAGGGGGCACGCGCTCCACCTCCGACACCTCGTCTTCTGATTCCATCTCCACCACAGGGACGTGTGGGAGGGGATCATAATCTGGACAGACCAGTCAGAGAAAGATCAGCTAAACTGGTCAAATGTCATGATTAATTCAAACATAATTTCTTGTTATAAGTCAAAGCATACCTGGCATTTTTGCTATTTCAAATACCTGCAGGAGAAAAGGACATAAAAGGGCATTTAAAGTCAAGCAAACAGAGAATGGCTATACGTTTCTTACTTTAAAGGTGCAACACATTAGGGAATCATAGCTGTATTATCAATGAATGAGTAACCAGGATAAGTGATCTCTGAAACCTTTTTAACCATTATGTCAATGTGAGCCCCACAGAGGTTAATGATTTGTTTGTCCACCAGCTCCACAGCATAGAGGCCACATGTGTGTCTCTCCATGTAAGACATTTTTAATGGTCAGGGGGGATAAAAAATGGGTCTCACTGGAGCAATAAACCTCACATCCCACATGGGCCTCTTTTACGTCCATACCTACAGCATGGCATGCAGACTAAAAGTTCAGACAACAGGGGCTTAAAGTGGAGTGCTTATGGGCAAATGATCCTCTCATATAATAATGTGTGAACTGAAAATGGATCAATCTTTAAAGTTGCAACATGTAAGAGTCTAATGTTTATATCCCTTGAAGTTAGCATGCTTGCTAGCTTGCCCCTAGCCAGTTTGCACCTCAACCCTCGGATAGTAAACAATGGCAACTTTCCTGGACTTTCAGCCAATACGATGGCTACCTAAACTGAGCTAACTAGCAAATGAAAGAGACATTAAGCAGCATCCAGCAGTTACTCAGGTGATGTGCTGCCCTCCATTAGTTTGGAGTAGGTACAGGTAGCCAATTCTTACATATAGCACCTTTGATTTAAATATTTTAATATATTGCTTTTGGTAATGTGACAGTGATGTGAGTGATGTGGGTTTCATGTGTTACATAGTATTTCAACCATCTCGTCTAATTTGTTGCAGGAAGTTGTATCACTGGGTGTGGATGTGGATGTGTATCACTGCAGCCGTGAGGCCTCCAAGAGGACTGAGTATCTATAGGAGGGCTTTAAGCTGGCTAAGCCCCCTGTGGACTCCTTTATAAACTTAATCCCTACACATGATTGGTATTAATCACTGCGGGGCAGCATTAAGTTGTGTGAGTCAAATGTCACCTAATAACATAAACCGTGCTGTTGTGAGTGTTGGTTTCAATCACCTGTGGCTTATTGAAGACCCTGCTTTGATCGTATTGGAGATGCTAAGATATAATACTATTCATGTGTCAAAGATGTTTTAGGTTTTGTTCTGACGCACAAATGTTGTTGTTTTGATGTTGTTAATCTGTATGACTAAATGTCCTTGTGTCTCACCTCAGTGTGTTCCTCATCATCGTCGTTAGACTCTTTGTACTTCTCATCCGGCTGAGGCAACACCTTGGTCAGACCCTGAGTGACCCAGCCTATCACTCCGGAACTGGTGAGATAAACAATTGATTTATCCTTTGAGGAATGCATTCAGCAATATTTACTCTGATCTGATCTGCTCATACTGTACCTTTCTCCATCCTCCCCTGACTGCTGGATGGAGAACAAAGGAAGAAAAAAAACATTGAGGGGCTAAAAAAGTCTACTGCAAACTTGATGAAGCTACTTCTAAATTGAAACTTGCTTTGACTCCATCAAGACGGAGTTAAACAGTTAAAAGTTTAACACAAGCCAAATATTATTTAGTTAATCAGTCCGATCCTTAACTAGCATACAGTGATTAATGGAGCAGTCAACTCGAACACTGATACACTCACGCCGGTGTCAGCCCTGCCGGGTCGAGGGGAGCCGGCTGGTTGAGGCATGGCGCTGACGAACCCATTAGACAGCCAGCCTAGAACTCCAGTCTGGGCCTGACTGTAGAGGAGGTGAAGCAAAAAGGCAAGATGTCAGTAGGTCGACACACACACACACACACACACACACACACACACACACACACACACACACACACACACACACACATACACAAACTACTTGTACTTAGAGACTAGTAGAGAGAGGTTTACCTGTCGTCTGAAGCCTCATCTGTGCTTTTCAGCAGACTTTTTACTGTGGAATGAGACAAAAACCAAAAATGCTCATGTTTTACATGAATTCTTGCACATAAGCCGACAGTTGGTTTGAAACGAGTGAAATGAATCCTCACCCTGTCTGTTTTTGTTGTGGTCCTGTAAGGTCAGAAAGAAAAGAGTGAGAAGGAAAAAAAACCCAGAAACAACACTGTATGTGTGCTGGTGTGCTGGTGTGTGTGTGTGTGTGTGTGTGTGTGTGTGTGTGTGTGTGTGTGTGTGTGTGTGTGTGTGTGTGTGTGTGTGTGTGTGTGTGTGTGTGTGTGTTTGTTTGTTGACGTACAGTGGCAGAGGCCTTCCCGGCTTCGTCTGTCCCAGGGGCTTCAGGGGGTTGGGGGACCACTTTCACCACCCAGTTAAACATCCTGCTGGACACACACACAAACAGAGTCGTCAGCCTCTGAAAATCCCTTCAGCAAACATTGCTGGTAATGATGATGATAATGATGGTAATTCGTAATAATGCGGCCACTTCATCAGAGAGCCCTCAACTGGAGCTAACGAGGTCTGATTAAGAACGCTTGGTTGCCTGACCAGCACTGACTATTTTTTTCCTGTAGATCTTCAAAACTGCCTTTATTTTCTCATCAGACACATTTGCAAACTTTTATAGTGCCATGTGGGGCCTGGAATATGAATTGTCTTCAATGCAAGCTGGCGCTCAGGAGTCAAAAGTCAAAAAAAGGCCAGAGGTTAACCTCACTCAGGCTGCAGTGCAAGGTAAGCTGCTTTACCAACAGCCTCCTCAGGTGACGAAGGGTTAAACCGGCGACATCGGTCACAAATGTGCAGAAAGAGGACATTTTGACTGGTCCAGCACACTGGTCCCAGACAGAGTTTTAGAGAGCCAGCAGGAGGGCCACCTAATCTCAGGTGTGCGTTATATCCGTCGTGACAGACAGTTTATCGGACCATTGAGATAATCCACTTCGGTTCAGCAACGGGGGGAAAAAGTGGCTCACTGAACCAACAAGATGTCCCACTAACTGACCGCAGCAGATGGCTGACCTCGCTGTCATGACAGGTGATTTCTACAAGTTAAAAATCCCCTGAGAGCATAATCACAATCAGTCAAGACTTTCTTTTCCTGAAAGGATCAGTGTGTCTTTCATTGAATACGCTACTTACTGGGACAATATAAAGCCTATTTGGATGTGAAAAAAGAAAAAAGTTTTCCATATCTTTGTTCCCCATGACAACAAGTTCTGGTGGATCTACTGTATGACAAGAGCCAAGGTGACATCTGCTGGTTATAAAATCCACACCCTTTGCATCCCTCTTGTAATCTCAGTGTTGTAGTTTTGGATTAAACAGTGAAGCTCTACAATGCAACTAATCTACAGCCTTCCTCGCTGTGTAACAGCCCAGATCAGCTCCTGACAGATGCCCACCAGCGCTCTCTCAGCCATCAAAAGAGCAGAAATCAGATGTTCTTCTCTGTCGACTGATTCTGATAGACTCTGCAGTACAGGCCAAACCAGAAGCTCTGAAGAAGCATTTAATTACAGCATCATCAGTGTTTCAGTTCACTCACCCGTGATCAGCAGTTTGACCAACCAAATTGTCCATTTGTTTAAAAAATGCATTTCTGCACCCCTGTGCAAAAATAGTTAAAACACATTTCCCTTACCTGCGCGTCTACAGGTGGCTCTGCATGCCGGTGGCGTGGAGGTATCCAGAGTGCGGCGCAGCCAGCACAGGTCTCCTGGGATTGCCACAGCGGCTGCCTCGGGCTAACTGGATTACCAAGCACCACCTGAAGGTCAAGGCACAATCCTGGACCGTGAGCCATCACAGATTAGCTGCAAGGAAACGTATCATCGGGTGATCATCCCCGTGTAACCTATAAACTATTATGACACCCCCCCCCCAAAAGCAACAAGCAACAGGGGAGGATTTACACTTCACATTAGTACAGCCAGTTGCAGATTACAGTTATTCAAATATAAAAATCACTATTATGCATATTTGCACATCTGGATAATACATTTAGGTTTGTATTAAATGTAAAACGTCTCTTCCCAATTATGAGAAGGTTTTTGATCTCAGAAGGGAGATAATTAGTTTTTAACAATTCAAGTAAAGTAAAAACAATATGCATATTTTCAAAGCATTTCTCTCCTCTGCACTGTATTCACAATGAAATGTGGAAGCTAGAGACCCCCACTCTATCCTCCACTTTGTCATCTCTGTCCTTATTATCTCCTATCCCATCCTCTTTACAGTTTTATCCCCGGCAAGTGACGCAGGGCCTCTACTGACTAACCAGCAATGAGCTATATAAAGTCCAAAGTCAACCATGAATGGTTGTAGACAGTCGGGGGGTGGAAGGTAAAGCTTATTAGTCAGCCTCAGGGTCCAGCCAGGAGTCTGACAATCCACTTCCTGTGTTGTTCCTACAGTCGCACGAAGGCCTCAGCTCTAAAAAAAAAAAAAAAAAAAAAAAAAAATTTTAAAAGTCACGTTTTAATCAGTCACTGTATAGCCTTCCTGTCTTGGGCCATGCACGAGCCATGCCAGTTTGAGATGTTTCCATGTCAGTAATGACATCAGCCAGCACATTTTTAGAACACAGCCAAGTACAGTATTTCATCAGGACCAGCAGCCTCAGTGATGTTAACTCTCAGCGAGAATTGTCTCACATCGGCTGTGGGTACAGACAGTTGCTGGTCCTCTGGAGGTGGAGTAGACTCTACATCTGACTCTTTGTTTAGACCACAGTGGGCATCACTAAAATCCTAATGCTCACAGGTACGCCACAACTAATGTTGCCATTAATATTTCCTATTGGCACAAAGTGCAATTTTCTCAGGTAATTGAAGAGTGAGAGAAGAGAATCATTATTCGATCACATAATGTATTACAAGGTGAGATTGGTACTCTGGAGCAGTGGGCAGGGTGGGAACCACTGCTCCTAACCTACCAAACTGTATCAAAGAAACAAGTGGTCAAAACTCAACTTGCCAGCTCCAGTAATATCCATGCTCAGTCTAATAATGTAATATAATAATGTGTCGGTCACAGGGTACATTTTTCCACATCATCAGTACTTTTGATATTTTAAGTACATTTTTTTGGTAATGTGAATGTATTTTACTGATGTAGGAGTTTGATTCCAGAGTTTTTTCTTGTAACAGAGTCTCCCTACATTGTTATAGGCAATCTTTAATTCAGAATTTCCTCTTCCACAACATTTTAACAGTGTATATGCAGGAGAGGAGAGCTGACAGGGTGGATTACAGTCAGACAGTCAATCAGTATGGAAAGTAGAACACCAGATCAGGTTGGCTGGAGGGGAGAAAGCATGGCATGATGCCTGACAGTGATTAGCAAAGGAGTGTCCTTGTTAGCTGAGCGACTGGTAAACAGGACGTGGCACATGTGTTGCTATGGGGTCGCACTCTAACAATGACATAGCATCTGTGGTGGACTTTTTTTATGGGAATCCGGCCTGTGAAAGCATCAGTCATGATAAATTGTGCTTGTAGACGTGCGCTTGACAGACGGCAGGCTGTCAGTGAGCCACAAACAGGAGGACAAAATACTTGACGTGGTAGATCAGGCGAGGAGATCACACCACATCTAGTGAGGCTTGTTGTTGTGTGAGAGAAAGGGAACAACAGAACAATTTATGGTGCTGATGAACCAGGAGGCATCGGGCAGATCCCATTATCAGCTCAGTAGGGGATAAGCTGGGAGAACAGGCTGATGACACAGACCCTTGCCCCTTGGCTGGAATGTGGCAGCATCATAGTGGCCTCAATCCTAATTGAACATCTGGATGATGACACACGGTAGAGTTTGGGCAAAAAGGAGACGAGGAGAGCCGAAGGGACACGAACTGACAAGGCTCTTTAACTTCGGGGAAACTTTGCAGGATATCGCCTTTGGGTCACGCAGTTCATTTGTGGTTGAATGAGTTCATATTGAACTAACTGTCAAAGAGCAGTTGGTTTAATTGGTGTAAGGAGGAAGAGATCGAGGAAATGGAAGAAAAACAGAGACGATGGAAGAGGTGAAAGAGAAAGCGGCTGCAGAGTCAAAGCCACTGGATGATCTGTGATGGAAGATAATCCTGATTAACTCTGACACAAAGACGTGCAGCAAGGTGCTCCCACTCACTCACTACAGCCCTCATGTGCACACACACTCTTACATACGTTATCTGTTTATCTGGTGGGAAAAGTACCCAGACTCTTCACTTAGGTTAAATCAGTACATGTAATACCACAACACAAAAGTGATCCAATACATGCAAAGCTGTTTATAATCCAACTTTTTCACTTGCATTACTTTAGCTTATCATCAGTGCATTGATGTCATTTCACTGGGGGCGCTGGGGACTTGACTCCACCACCTTTGCTAATTTCCTACCCATCGCCTTTGAAAAGCATAATTTGTTTGAGGACGTCCTAAAAAGTAGTGTACACCAAGAAATATTACCCAATGAGAACGCTTCTCTCTCCATCGGCACCTTCTGAAACTAGCTACTGCTGATTCTGGTGCGAAATTATGACAAAAACTGAATCCAGGATCTAACATGTACAGTGCACTGTGAACTAAATACATGTTTCTAAATACATGAATTGTGTGGATCTAATCTAACCTGCTCATGTCCTCACATGTGGACATTTACATCTTGGACATGATACATATGGATGACTGCTACTTGTGCAGTTAACGTTGTTGTGTACTTTTATAATGAAAACATGCCAACAGTACTTTAATAATGTATAATAATAATAATAATAATAATATATAATAATGTATTAATAATTCTTGCCATTTTGATGTGCCATTTTGCCTTTCTTTGTCCAATTTAATTTTCACAGCTGCTGTCATATGATCCCCTCTCATTACATTGCAAGTCATACATGTTAAATGCTGTTTCATCTGAGCTGTTATGTCTTCATATTTTAACACAAAGTGACACCCCTGCGTCACTGTGTGTTTATTTGTGCTATGTAGTATATTAGTTTTAACATTTTAGAAGCAATGATTCCCTCTTGTGGCCAGAGGGAGAATAATCTCTTTGAACCTTACTCGGGCAGCAGGTTAAAAGTGGACAGTCACAAACTGCAGCAAAGAAGACAGATGTTGCTTTTACCTGTGAGTTTTATTGTGAAATCCTTAATGTACTCTACACAGGAGTGCAAAGGCCTTACAGAACATGCCCCGCATGCATCAACATTATCGTAAAAATCTACTGCTGTTATTACAGAAAACATGAAGAGAAACAAAATTTACAAAACTACAAATGAGAGTAAAAAAAAAAAGAAAAAACACATTTTAAAAAAACTTTCCCTCATGCTATTTATACTATTAAAAAAAACAATGCCCCCCAAATATTCACAGAAAAAAGGCACAAGGAAACAGAATATAAGGCACAAACCTAAAACAACTGGTAATGGATGCAGCATGTGACTAGTGGTTTTACACAGACAGATGGACACAAAAACAGGATCATTCTCTGCACATTTCTCTGTGTTAAGCATCTTTCACACGCTTGGGCTAACTTTCCAGAGGAGTGGAGAGGAAAATTAATACATTTGGGACCACAGATGTGGGGTAAATACAGCAATGAAACAAATCAAGCAGAAAGACAGACTAAGAATGTAAAAACAAAAGGAAAAGAGAAGAGAAAGACAGAGGGGGGGCGAGAGGGGGTCGCAGAGGAAGATCTCCAGCTCATGACAACGAGCCGAGCGAAAACAAGACTTGAAAAGGAAGAGTGGACCTGATCTAGGTCAGTGGGCACAACGCCAGCGTTGCCCCTCCCCAAAATCCTTCCTCTCTCTTTCCCTCGCTCCTCCTTTCCAGCAGAAACCTGGAGAGGAAAAGCAAGCAGAGCCCTCCCCTCCTCAATCTGTGCCTCCCCTGGTTTCTTTCTCTCTCTTTCTTTCCCTCTTCATCTCATTTCCCCTCTCTCCAGTTTCTTATTCCTCCTCCTTTTTGCATTCCCCCCCCCCCCAACTCCCCTCTCTCCCCCCTCCTCATGCCTGACACTACTAAACCAGCAGCATGTGGGCTTAATGGAAACCAGACCCTGACCCACTCCTCTCTAGCCTGCAGGATTCTCCCTTGTACACTTAATTAGTTTTCTTTAGCTTTAGCATGAGAACAGAAGAGGAGACGAAGAAAGATACTGCTGCTCGAGCTTTAGTCTTAACAAGCTGAGTTTAGATGGACAGAATTGGTCAAATCTCCCACTTTTCTTCAAGTTAAATGTGAATAAATCCCCCTCCCTCTACTCGTATTTCATCCCAGCCCTGGCACCAGTCGTATATCAATATGTCTCCAATGGGATTGTGTTTTTAGTGGTGCAGTCTGAACAGTTTATCGTGGCTGCGGTGGGAGGAGGGGAGGCTGGAGCCCGTGTGTCTGTGTGCAAAAACTCTATGTGCCTTTGTTTGGGTAAGTGGTCTCTATGCGTTGGTGTGTGTGGACAAATGAATCCAGTTAGGTTCTTTTTTTTTTTTTTTTTGTAGATCATGTGACGGTGCGTGCGTGTGTGAGAGAGGGCAAGACATTATGGGCTCGGTGGGGGACTGGTGGTCACGGACGCACACAGCTGTCTGACATTCCTGCGCTGGTTGGAGGACGAGCTTCTTCTGCTAGTGTGTGTTTTAAAAGCAGAGGGAGTTGTGCTTTATATGGACACACACACACACACACACACACACACACACACACACACACACACACACACACACACACACACACACACACACACACACACACACACACACACACACACACAGACATCTGCAGTGAAGCCACCTCAGCAAAAACTGAGACAACAATAAACAATCAAAAGTGCAAATTATCTGTTCTAAACAAAAGTAAAAATGATTGGTTAAGGCACCGTAGTCAAACATATGGAAGACTTGTTCATATTTATGCATGTATTTCTATTTTTGTTTTCATAGCTGTAAGCACTTGTGTCCGTGTCTATCGACAATTATGTGTGCTAGTGTATCATGTATGTGCATTATCGACTTTTCTGCATTTCTACTACAAATAAATCACCTGTCCCTCCTTAGTACAGTTAGAATTGATAGAAACAGAGCATTAGGTGGCTTTTTTTTCTGTGATTGAATAAATGGGAATCTGTAAAGGAAAAAGAGGTGCTTTTTCAGACATTTGGAAGGCACATAAACGAGGCACAGGAGGGAAACTGTAGCTCCACAGGCACCGACTTTACCACTTTTGCATTATTTCACACGAGCAATAAAAGTTCTCACTATGAACAGGGGCCAAAAAACGGTGACTTATCCTCGACTTTCTCAGACTAGTGCTGTGTCGAAGCTTCTTCCCACCGCGCCATAATTGAAATTTGTGACGCCAACGACTGTACCAGACAAACGATGAAAACCCGTTCTATCTCTTCTAATTCTGCGCCTCACACCCAGTCCTGCAGCGAACGTTTGCAGTGCACCAAGGCCCTCGGCGTCTCTTTGTTCTGCAGAGTCCTGAGGATGGCGTAGATTAGGATGAGGATGCACAGGATGAGCACGAGCGGGACGGTCACCATGATCAGGGTCATGACCTTTGATTCATTGTCGGCCACCGTCACCACCACGTTCACCTCTTTGTCCTCCTCGTCCTCTGTGCTGTCAGGCTTGGAGCTTGGGTCCTCTGGTGGGTTTTTGTCCTGGCCCCTGTCCGGCTCTTTGTGCTCATCTTTGCCTCGGTCTGCAGGCTTCACTGGTTTGTCTTTTGGTTCCTGGTCAATGTCCGGGTCGGGTTTAGGGTCAGGGACTCCAACACAGCCCATGAAGTCCTTCAGGATGGAGCGAGGATAGCCTTTGTCTGCCTCTGTCTTGTGGTTGTCAAACCTCCAGTAACTTTTGCCCTTGTAGAAATAGGTGTAGGCTGCATGAGAGGAAGATAAGAAATATTTAGGTCAGTCAACTCATGTAAAATGGATTTTTGTTGTAAATATATGTGACAGTACGCTCGGTGGATATTTGGTGTCCAGGTTAGGGTTAACCCTAACCCCTAACCCCTAACCCTATCCCTAACCCATAATGATCTGTTTTTACACTTAGGTAATGTAGGCTGAAAAGCTGAATTCACATGTAATGTCTCTTTGGTTCAAATTGTACAAACACTGATGGATGCAGCCCGTCTAGCTTTCCCCATGTGTCTTGACATAATGCTAATCTGACATGCAGCTGGCTGCTATCTTTAAAATAACAGCTGGACATTTTGGAAACTGCAATCATTAACTTTATAGCTGATAGCTATGATGAGAAGACTGATATTTTTGTTTTTTTTTTACAAATCAAACAATCGAGCCTAGCCGTTTCACCTTTTCCCAGTTCTAATGCTATCCTAACATGTAGCTGGCTCCAGTCTCCATGTGCTATTAGCTGCACAGCTAAGTGTAAAAACAGTTTGTAGTGCTACGGTGTTATGTGCCAGATTCCTTCTTGTGGAGAAGCCACTGAGCCAACAGAGATTTACAAATGTTCAACATTTTAATGCTTTGGTTTTTATACATACTGTACAAATGAGATGCAACATGAGGTGGTGGTAGGCAGATTGTATTAAGTTTGGACTGTGCCAGGCTAGCTGTTTCCCCCCAATTTCAACTTTATGCTAAGCTAAGCTTATTGTCTCTTAATGGTAGCTGTGAATTAACCACACAGACAGGAGAGTGGTATAGACCTTCTCATCTAAATCTAGGGAAGAAAGTGAAAACATGTATTTCCTGATGTCGAACTACTTCTTCGAAGCCTTTGGAGAGGTAGTGTTGGTCTAACACAGCAAAGATTGGCTGCCTTTCCATTCAGTTAATGATTTTTTCAGTGCTTCAGCCAAATTTGATCAACATACGACAATGAATCTACATCTTGTCATTTCACTGTAATTGCTGCCTAATCTACTTCATCATTTGTCTTGACAAGGTCAATCTAAGTGCAGTTTTTGTGCAAACAGAAAGCAGTCTCAGGAATGTTTCTTAAGGGACCAGCCTCGCCTCTCCAACACTCCCACATTTTGCACCTAATTGACTTTCCAGGTCCAGGGCTGACTCTGATAATACCAGACTACACATACAATGTGTTAATATCTACATAAAAAGCAATAAATCAATAAGACATGTTGCTCACATGCACTAAGATTAGGCAACTGGATGTGAATATAACCACATGCAATCTTCTTGGGGTGAAATTCTGGGTGCAAATGCAGCTTTGGAGAGGAAACCAGGCTTGCAGAGACATCAGAGCAGTTTGGGTGGAGATGAGAATGGACTGTTAGAGTGCATTTAGAGCTGCTGTGCCACAAATCTAATTTCCAAAGGAAGGACGGGCCAACCCTCAAACCAGAGCTCTCATTCCTCATTTCTCTCTCTCTCTCGCTCTCTCTCTCTCTCTCCCTCTCTCTCCTCTCTCATCCCCTCACCCTTCTCTCTGCTCTACTTGTTCCAGCCTAACCAGTCTCAAATGTAATTTTTTCCCTCTCTTACACACCCCATTTCACCCATCTAACATTTCGTCCTTTCTGTCCCTCCACCTCTCCTCGCTCATGCTGTTCTCCTGCTTTCAACACTGTATGTACAGCTTCAGGTGTCTGTTCTGATTCCAGTTTAACAGGAGCTGCTCCCTTGCTCCAATTAAAGGCTGTGTTTGCTTTATTTTAGGCCACTGTTTACCTCCATCATCACTGAGGAAGGCTCCTTTGGGTGAGTCAGGGATCCTGCCCCATCTTGTGTTTGGCTTGGGGAAGTCGCGGTCTGTAGTGCGAGTCTCCTCACTGTATCGCCAGTATCTGCACAGAGACAATAACATGTATAAACATGTGAAAACACCTTCTTTTATAATGGAAGATATTTTCAATGGGTTCAAATTTTGCAGCATGTATCTCTGTGATTGTTTGGATATATGGTACCTGTCTCCAGAGAAGAAGTATGTATATCCATTGGGCTCCCACCAGATTGCGGTGTCAATCTTATGTGCAGGGACTCCGTGTCCATATTCGTGTAAAGGCTGTGGGTATCCTGGCAGGACGTCAGCCTCCCTGAACACCCAATATCTGTCATCTGCAGAGACAAAATGATATGCGTTTTTCTAGTGAGATAGTCCCTTACAACAAAAAAACCCCTCATGAATCTCTGATGTTTTCAAAATGTATCAACATGCATCATACAGAGCACATGTAGAAAATGGTGGTAACATGTGGTACCATAATTTCACATGTATTCACATAGGCTTCACAAGTGGTCTCATAGTTTCACATAGGACTTTACATTTACACATGTGGTCTGAAAGGCTTCACATTCCCAGTTGTATGGATCACACCACTAGAACGTTTAAAAACAAAATGTGCAAAATACATGTTTCACTTGTGCAAAACATGTGTTCCATGTATTTCATATGTGATGTTTCCATGTGTGCAACATCACATGCACAGGTGAAATGTGGTTTTCTGTGGGGGGTTACACCTACAACACAATCTTCAAGCATAGGTATGGTTTGTTACTGGGCTAAGAGAGAGAAAATGTCAGGGAAAACTAATGAGCAAGAGAAGGGAGAAAAAGCTGTGGCTTACGGGAAAAAAAGGGATGGCCAGAGCATATGGCAAATGTCACTGAGTTTATTCTCTCAAGAAGAAAAGTGGAAAGGACAGGCAAGGTAGAAATGGTAGGCATGACACTTATTTTCCAAGATTTCCTCATGTGTGAGCCAATTTCTTCTCTAACCCTAACCTTTGGGCACACTTTTCAGACACTTTCCACCTCGCCTGCCAGGGCACTGCTGCATTGTGACATACTAGACTGAAGTGTAACAGCTAAGTTGGTGCAATGGGGTGTCTAATAATTGGTGCACACTTTGAAATTAAACTATTTTTCCTTTTTTCTGGATGCATATGGTCAGCATTTCTGCAGGTTTACAAGCATGCAGTACACTGTACTGCACAGCTCGTCTTACACCCATCACTCTCAGTGACATGTACATAAAGCCAGAATAATGACAACAGACATCAACAAATGACAAGAATATTCTGTGTATGTGAATCAGAGTTCGTCTATGATCACAAGCTTGGAAAATCCTGAAAATGCGCGACAAATCACCACAGGGCCTGGCTGTAAAAGTGCAGCCTCTGCAGCTGTGATTATCTGGAGCAGTGCACTGCAGAGAAGGCTGATGCAATCCTCCACCTCTCTCATGAGGCCTTTTGGGGCTCAGCTGGAGCGGAGTCATACTGAGCCAGCAACAGCTGCCTCATTCAAGACACCCAATGAAGTCAGCAACGCACTCTAACTCTGTGATGCAGTTATACATACATGCAATGAGACAGAAAATCAAATCTCTCAACAGAAGAGTCAGAGAGTTTAACCAGTGAATCATTTGGCTGGAGGAGTTTCTTTCTTGTTCACATTACTTCTAGTGTTTCAAATATTTCTGTGCGTGAGTGTGTCTGCCAGATTCGGAGAGTTACGGCTGTGCTGAATTATTACCATATCCTTGTAAATCACATCGTGTGGAGGGAAAACGTGCTGAGTTTGCACAGTGTCTTTTCATTCTGACCGGTTCGAATCAGATTTATTTTGCATCCATAGATCACACTCTACAAGAGCTCCACGTTGGGAAAGTGGCTGAGAAACACTGCGGAAACGACTCAGCCTTTTGTTGTGCAGGTAAAAAAGCTCTGCTGAGCATTCAACAAGGTTGTGACATGACAACACTGCGCCGCCTGCTCAGCATGTGGACACTATGTAAGCAGATGCGTACTGTTTTTTTGTATTGGCTATAAATGGCCTTGACATACCTTTAAAGAAGACAAATTTGCCATCGTGGCGCTCGTAGGCTGCATCGATGTCACTGGGCAGGCCGATCCAGAAGACGGATATCGGCATGGGGTAGTTGTCCAAGACCCGGTTCCTCCGCACGCGCCAGAACCAGCGACCCTGCCCAAGTAAGCAAAATAATGTTTATCTTTGATCCAAATTATTTATTGTTCATTTCCCCTTGCATGACTCAAATGTTTTTCTGACTAAGAGGGCTGTTAAAACGCCACTGACACACTCCTTGATTTACAACAGGAAGAGTTTACAGATGTTCAATCCAAAGTAAACCCTTGAATTAAACTATGCGTTTTTACTTCTCACCTTGAAAACAAACATCTCCCCCCTCAGCATCGTCACCGTGTCAAAGTCCCCGTCACAGATATTTGGGGGCTGGTTGTGGGGCACCTTAGGAGGTTGGGGAGGAGCGGGGGGCCGGGGGGGAGGCTGAGGAGGGGGCGCCTCTTTCCTAACGTGCGGGGTGACAGGCTCTGGTTCAGGATGCGTGTCGGTGGGAGCGGAGGTGGGGAGGACGGGAGGTGATGTAGGGCTGGGGCTCGGCTCCGGGTGAGCTGGGGGATGCAGATCGCTGTCGGTTGGGTTGGGTGATTGGGGCGGGGGGTCAGTCGGAGAAGCGGAGGTGGGTTCAACTTCAGGATGAGAGGCGGAGGTCGGGGAGTCATCGTCGGGTTTGTTGTCAGGGGCGAGAGGAGAAGTTGGTGAAGCGTCAGTGATGAGAGGAGGACCTGAGAAGGAAAAGATGGAGCGCTCAGCTTAAGAACAAAAAAACCAAACTTTTCCTGCCATATTTTTACCCAAAATGGAAAGAAAGAAAATCAATTTGAACTGAAATAAATTCCTCTCCTCTGCCTGTGTGGCATTTCACATCAGTGACCTCTTTTATATTCTTCTCCTCTTTTCCCCTCACAAATTCTAATTCTCCCTCACACAAAGAAATGCAATTTTCCATTTTGTCCAGCAGCTATAAGCTCATGTGCTGTACAGCTCTCTGGAAATAAAATCAGCACTGCTGGTTGCTAAGAGGACAAAACACACGGATACAGCCATTATGTAACATGTATGACAGCTGATGGCCTTGAAGACATATTGAGTTCCACTGAGCCAGAAATACTCCCAGGAAATTATGCAGGCTGATGTTGGCCAGTGAATCAGCTATCTGTATGTGGGGGGATTCAGCATCTGCGGCATTTTAACCTGCAATCAAGTCTACAGACAGTGACGGTAAACAAGTCTTTGTTTGCTTCCCAGGCTCTGTATTTTGTTCACTGTCTTGAAAAATGACCACTGTCACGACTTTCATGTTGCCTCTGACACTGCTTTAAGTTCTGCAACTGGGTTATCAGGCAGTGTCTCAAATCTGTGTTTGCTTGTGTGTTTGTTTTCACACATGCTTTCACTCTTCCTAGTTCACAGCATGCTGTGTTTTAGCCTTGGAAAGCTCCCTAGTTGATGCCTTTTATCTAGTTATTTTTATCACAGGGCTAAAAGAAGACTGTTACCAGCTACCCAGAGATGAATTCTATCAATGAACGGGACACCCTTTCAAAATTAAAGCCCCTGTACTTTGGCAGGCAGTTCTGTTGGTATAATCCAATTACAGTCCTAGCTTAAAGTTGCATTAAATGATTTGTTTTGGTCACTTGAAGGCAGCTGAACAAGTTGAAAACACAACACTGTTATGCAGTATTATCAGCTTATGTAGTCATGACATGTTAGCTAATGGTTGGATTTTCCCATCACTAACAGACATGGAGCAACATCAGCATTCATTTGGAGACGTGTTTCTGGCCACATATTGAATGCAAGCACAATAATCACTCTCTTCAGAGCTCTGTTTTGGTCTCCACCAACTCCTGAGGGAAAATATGTGACTTTTTAGCTGCTAACCGTTTAATGAGCTAATGAGCAGGTAGGATATAGTGGTGTATTAAACCTTGTTAGTTGAAAACAGCAGCTTCATATGGCTGGAAAAAAGTTGATGAGCTTAAAACAGTAAAGTTACTGGCTGTAAAACCAAAACAAAGTGACACCCTTCACATTACATAGTCATTTGATGTACTTGTATAAAATTGATCGGTGCAGCTTTAAAGTAAACTGGTTTATATAATTAAAACCATTAAAATCTTGTTGTTAGATGTTTGATGCCACACGTGAACAAACAGCCTTGAAGTAATATTGTACTTACATAAAGTATTCTGACTCTAGGAATTACTTGTATATAAATACTAATATATCATTTCACAGGTTAGTTAAGTTTTGAATAAAACGGACTGCCATTTACAGCAAGTTTCTAAGTAAGTCATTAATGCTCCATTGGCGGGAATAGAGCCTGCTGATTGTTACTTGTAAGGCTCTCAGCTAAACAGTTGAGAGATAAGTCAACAGATGAGTAGCTGATGAGGACAAATTGAGCTGAGAGACTGCTGGTCTCTTGCTTAATCCTCTACAAAAGGAACCCAAATGTTTATTCCAACCAATAAAGTTTATGCTGTGTTAGTCTCTATTTAAACTCTTCAGGTCCTTTTCCTCATCCAATCAGAGCTGTTGTCTAGCACAATCCTTCAGATCTGTTTAATATAGCAAACTACTGTATGATTCCAGTCAAACATTTACCTTACAGTATTTACAGCATAAAACTGACTAGATTTTTTTGCATCTACTTTGCCGAAACTGTAGTCTCACTCTGCTGCAGAGGTCTAGTGTAGGCGTATCAATAGGCCAGAGTTGTGTGGGTATGGAAAGATTTGGGGTTTGCTGGGAGAGCTAAACCATGGACGACATTCTCAAACTGAATCAGATTTTTTATTGGTGCCATGATACCAGAGACGTGACCAGGACAAAACAAAGTCCTGGTCACAGACACTAAAAAGATGCACAAAGAAAGGAAAACTAGAGCCTTCTGTCTAAAGGAAAATAAAAACGGAAATCAATTCATACAATGTAAAGAACGTCTATAGTGAATCTATGTCGGCAGTTTAAGAGACAACCGAGTGTTTTGTCCTGTAATTAGTTCTCCACAGTAGAAACACACAAGCACATTCATACAATACTCTAATACACACATGAGCTCTTTCACTTACCAACATGTGCGTGCACACGCGTACGCACACACACATAAAGAAAGATGTCATCTGTCAATTAACAATGCCATCCATTCACACAGGGAAAGCATGAGTACATCATAACGGCATGCATGAATGGATAACATGCTGCTGTTTTGTGTGTGGTTGGCCACGCACGTGTCTGTGCACAAAACTTTGTTACAAGGCTTCTTGTCTTTTCTTGATGCAGGTCCAGATGGGATATGATCGTGATATAACTCCAAATTTTTCACTTTTCACTTTGGTTGCAGGGATTTCAGAGCCAATGTAGTCTGATATAAGAAGCCAAAACATTAAAATTATGAAGTTCACTATTTGATTTGTGTCCTCTTGGTTGTAGATCCCGTTTACATTTGAATCATATATAGACAAAGCCGAGTACAGATATTAGGTAGATAATCTGAGGTTTTCCAGTATCATATCTTTCAGCTTAACCAAAGTTTAGTTTATCTAGCTTTGTAAGCAGTGTTCAAAGTGAAAAGGTGTAATTTGTAATTTCTAAAACTATATGGAGCAGCATAACTAAAACTAACTATGATTGTATGTAATGTAATGTTATGTATGTTCTGGTGCGCTATTTGCATGCATTTACTCATCATCATCTGGTTGCAGGTGGTAACTGTGTACCATTGTCTGTACCACTACCCTTTCATGAACCATGGGCCCCCACCTATAAGCTTTTCTAGCTTCCTTGGGGGACCCGTTCACTTTACCCAATTGATTTCGTACCCCAACTGTATTATTGTAATGTTTGAAGTGGCATTTGTGAATAAACTCAAACTCAAACTACTTTCTCCTGTTAACTTTGCTGAACTCGCTACTCTTTCCTGTTGGCATCTTTGCTGTAGCAAATGGCTGCAGGTAGCATATAGGTCAGTTAGACTTGTTGTTTTATGATGAGTTAACATGGTAATTAAGCTCATCATGGTTCAATAAAAAAAGAAAATGATTAATTTAGATGGTGTATGGTTGTACTTTTCTGTTTGGTTTAGTGAAATTGGTGTAGCACCTTGCAGCTAGCTGGTTAGCATGCTTACGTCAGTAGATCAATGGAACACACATAGACGCCTTTAACATAATGTCAACACTGTTGCTGTGACAGATGGAGATATTTTTGTTAGTGTATCAGGTAAACACAGCGAGTTCCCCACAATGTATTTGGAATGAGCTGTTTCATTAGAGAATACAGTCAATATAAAACCTGTCTGTGCAAATTCATTCCAGTTCTACAGTTTAGCTTGCATCAGGGCATTTTCAGAAATTGTCGCATACACAGACCTGTGACACAGATAATTAGCAGGTCACTGCCACTGAATAAGTTACTAAGACTCAAGTCTTACCATATATGTACTGTATTCCTTTGATGTCATCCTCATGTAGTGAGAAGTTGTGTGTGTGGATGTACTGGTAGAAAGGAGCCATTATGGCACTGGGGTTATCTGAGTGCTCCAGGCCCAAAGCATGACCCAGCTCATGGACCGCAACCAGGAAGAGGTCCACACCTGCGACAGAGACAGAGATATCCAAACTTGAGAAAAGTCGTCCCTAAAATCAGACAAACATTACAAGTGATCACAAAGATCTTGATCTACACTACATTAACCATGTAACACTCGCCTTAATGAATCAAAGACGCATCATGTGGCATTATCAATTAATATTTGATCTCCAACGTGATCCACATATCATTTTGCTGTACAACTTACTGAAACAAGCTATGCAAGCTGTCCCATTTTTTTCAGATCACCATGACACCACAAAGACTGTGTTTACTGAGCCCAAGCAGAGGAAAACATTTTAATTAATTCAAGCTAATGAATTATTTTAAAAAGCTACTCAGCTGTTTAGATCTATCAGTGTCACAACAAGCTAGAGCATAAATCAAAGGATTCAATTTCCACTAGATTAAGGATAATTCACCCACAAACCTGCTGGGTTATGGTTCTCCAGTGTCCATGGCTCATCAGCGTCAAAGTGTGTATCCCCACCTATTCCTGGGCCGGGGTAGTACGCGTGGGCCAGCGAACCCCCCTCGCCATCAAACAGTGACATATCACCATGGAAGCCGGAGGCAAAGAGCAGCAGGATGTCAGCGAGCTCAGTCTGGCTGCTGTTGGTGTTGACGTTGCTTACAGCAGGTAACTCCTCGAAGGTGAGCGGTGTGACCCGTCTCCACACGTCAAAGGCCTGGCGGATGGCCTCGAACGTCAATTCCTCGCCCAAAGATGAGGGGATGTGTTGGTTCATAATACTACAGCCACAAAAGAAAAAGAGTATTAGTGCAGGTATGTTAAACATTCTGCTCTACTGTTATTTTACATGTCAGTGCTGTAAACCTGTAGGTGAGGTGGTCTTTGTCCCACTGCTGTCCAGTTAGAGCGTAGCGTTTCTTCCTCACGCCAACATCCATGTCCACCGGTTCCCTATCTGGGAGGCCACAGCGAGGTCGACGCATGGCCCTACACACACACATGCACGTCTCACAATAGGGCACATTATGCACTGTGACTGATTCTTTAGTCTGGTCTCTTTTAAACCTGTTCTATTTTAATTTAATGTCCTACGTCTTAACTGGTGTAAATGGTTTTATTTTTTTTTTTTATGTTTCCTACTTATTTTTAATGTATTTTAAATGATACTTTTTATTTCTTTTAATGTATTTCTTATGCTCCTAAAAAGCGCTGTAAGTTGTACCTTGTGTCTGAATTGTGTTATACAAATAAATTTGCCTTGCACATAAATGCACATCTGTAAAGATGGCCCCATAATTCTACTAAATGCAGACCATCAACACGACTTATAAAATGCAGCTTTTTTGTGCTTCGTGTGGAGGAGCTCAAACTGTGCAGCATACAGCACTTAACACCCTCTTCCTGGACCAATCCCTGAAAACTGAAAAGGATTAAACCACAAGGAAACTAGAATTACCGCATCATGGTTGTATGCCTCAAAGCACGAGTCAAGTTGCTGTTCCAGACCTGCTGAATAATGGCCAGAGCATATTTGCAGAATATAATGACCTTTTGGATATCAAATGTTAGAACTTTATCATTTTGTCCTATCAGACTTTAGTATGTCAATGGCCAAAAATGTGCTTTGTGAGGTCACAGTGATCTTGACCAGTGACCTTTGTCCAATGCATTTCTGAGATATCTGGAAAGGGATCTGGGTAGTTTGGAGGCCAGAGCCAAAGCTTGAGCTCAATGCTTAGGAATGGCCAAAGAAATGTGAAATGTGTCCTGGGGTTTACATGGTCTGCAGCGGCGTTTGGGTGGGTGGTGTGTGTCAAGTGCCATCCACATTAATGCCAGCAGAACAGTGCATTGCAATGAGATGATCAATGTGATTCATTTCAGCTGATTTATTGTTGTGGCTGATCTGTGTATGAGGCTGCAGTATGAAGCTGCTTATCTTAGCACAACTGCTGGAAACAAGGGGAAACAGCTAGCATGGCTCTGGCCAAAGTCTGTCTGTCAAAGTGTATTATCTGAAAGATTTTACCTGTTACTTAGTAGAAGGTTAGCGAGCGGATTTTGCAAAAAAGCCAGGCTAGCTATTTGTTTCCCCCTTTTTCCTGGCTTCATGCTGAGCAAAGCAAATTGGCATACAAAAGGGGTATCAAACATCAGCAAGAGAGGGTATTTCCCAAACTGTTCCATTAACCTTAATACATACAGTATATTCTGAAAACAAAGGAAAACAATGACTCAAGGTCATAGCTGAGTGTAAGGATATGACAGAATATCCTGACTGGCCTCATTAGTTAGGATGTGATATAAGCAAATGAAACTGGAATTCAAACTGTATAGCCATAAAACACTTCCCGCTGTGTCAGAAGCTACCGGCAATATTATTGTGCGATGGGGAAAACCCAGACCTGTGGCACAAATTGCTTCATGATGCTCGGTTGTTGAGGTTTATTACCCAGAATTCTCACATGACAAACAGAATTTTGTGGCCATCTGTTATTGCCCCCTCTACCATAAAATGTATACAAAATGAGAACATTAATTTACAGATGGAAAAAAAAAAAGAAAACTTTGTGCTTTATAACATCCCACAACATCCCTGGATTCTGTTTGTGGTCACTGCACACAAATAAGTAATGCCGCCAAGTCTGTGAGACAACCGTCCTGCAAAACAATATTGAGCTTACGCGACAGTGGCAGGGTCCATCTCTCCAGTCACTTCCAGGCCGTAGAAGCGCTGCATGTCGCTGATGGCTTTGGACAGAATATGAGCCGACTGCATGGTGGACATCTGCCTGCTCGCCTGAGACAGGTAGCCGAACTTACGGAGCCATGCCTGTCGAAGACAAAGTCAGTCTTGCTTAGTCTAGCGTGGGAAACGTTGCTGAAACACGTTTGTGTGTGTGTGTGTGATGCATGTTGCACATATGTGGGCTAAATCTGAGAAGGAAGGCTAATGCTTATGCTAATCCGGGAACAAGCCACCGTGTAATGATTAGAGAGAGCATCTGAGGAGTTAAAAGAAAAGAGAAAGTAGAGATAGAGAGCAGATGGCTTCCATTAACATTACAACATTCCTGCTCTCTCATTCCTGCGCCTTCTCCCCACTGACAGCCACGATGAGGAGAGGAGAGGAAGAACTGCAAACAGGAACACTTAAAGGACAATAATTAAACTGTACAACACTACTGTAGTACTACACAAGATAAACAGAAAACTCTCCATATGTGTACTTCAAAACGATAGTAAAAGACCATCTGGCTCACGGTCTGGCGACACATGCTGAATTCCCCGTCTTTGTTTCATGTTTACTGACAGTGAAATTGAGCGTGTGGAGCCACGTAGCCAGGCAAACGGCCCGATAGATCCTGGGGGGAAAAAAACTCTGTTAACTTTGAAGTTCTGCCCTTTTAAAAGCCTTACCCGCTCAAAAACAACCCCCTACCCCCCACACACAGCTAGATCATGGGACTTGTACCTTCATGC
This sequence comes from Acanthopagrus latus, assembly GCF_904848185.1. Taxonomy (NCBI): domain Eukaryota; kingdom Metazoa; phylum Chordata; class Actinopteri; order Spariformes; family Sparidae; genus Acanthopagrus; species Acanthopagrus latus. The sequence continues at coordinate 23,507,388 of NC_051046.1, read as the reverse complement.
ATGTACAGAATGAACACAGGCAAATTCATCATGCGTGCACACACTCAGAGAAAAATAAATTCTTGAGAGATCATTTCTGCATAGCTTGACAAGTCTCAACTAATGAAATGTTAGAGGGGGCTTCTTCACATCAGTGCCTAAAGAGCATGAAAGAAGAGAAACAAAATGTGTTACACGACAGGGCTGCAGGATGTCGCTGATAATCAATAACATGATATTGTGATTGTCATGATATATATCCAGATGTGGAAAATGTCATAAAATGGAATGAACAATGAATTGGACAAGTGATCAGTTCTTACATGTTGGACCTTTAAAAATATATTTTGTTAATTCTTTAAAGACAGTTAGCTCACAGTAATAATAACTTCTCTATTAAGCATTAGCATTAATAAATGCTGCTGATGGCCTTTTTTTTCATATTGAAGTGTTTGGTCACCAACCAATGTCCCTCTGAAAAGATATCTTCCAGTATCCCTGCCCACTTTATCTCATCAGGACTAGGTGTGCACCAATCCGATATCAAGATCGAAATTGGCCCTGATACTGACAAAATAGCTGGATCGGGGATCAGAAAAATTAACAGATCCACGGGCCGATCCAGTTTTTTTTTTCTCCTCCTTAGCAGCACATCCTACATCATACGTCAGCAGCATGTCTGTTGCATGCTGGAGGAGTTGAGTTAATCGTTAAGCAACATGGAGCGAGCCAAAGACTCAGCTGTGTGGAGATATTTCACGCTCGCCACGCCAACTAGTTCGACGGCTATTTGCAACGTCTGCAAAGTAAATGTTCCGAGGGGTGGTGGTAGTACTGCAAAGTACAATACTACCAATTTAATCAAGCACATCCAAAAGCACCACGCTAAGGAGCACGGCGAATTCCTGCAGCTCAACAAAACCAAAGGAGCAGGAGACAGTACAGCCCAGCAACTAACTTTGGCAGATGCACTTCAACGATGGGAAAAGTTTCCAACGGAAAGCTTGAAGGCATCAGCAATAACACAGAAAGTTTTAGAATTCGTTGTTTTAGATGCTCAACCAATGTCAGTTGTTGAAGATGAGGGCTTCCGTTGCCTACTGGAATACTAAGAGCCAAGGTACTCTCTTCCATCACGCAAGTATTTTTCTGAGACCGGTATACAGTTTATTATTAATTCAACAACAGTATCGGATCGGTATCGGGTATCGACAGATACACAAAGCCCAGGCATCGGTATCAGTATCAGGACTGAAAAAGTCAGATCGGTGCATCCTTAATCAGGACGGAGAACTCCACAAGGAGGCACTCCAGCCTGCTGCTGAACAGCAGAGAGCAGGATCCTCTGGTTTACCTGCAATGGTGGAACAAGAAAAGCTACCAATTTCAGCGCTCCCGGTGACGGCTTTATACTACTAAACATGCCAAGTGAAGAAATGAAAGAGGCAAACTGAGCCGCCTCGAAGAGAAAGGAAAGAGTCATGTAAGTGTGATGAGGTAGTGAGGAAGGGCGGGATCGCTAACAGACGACAACCAAAATGACGACGATGCTTACAGCAGCTTTAACTGTATATGTACATATGGACACATAGTCACAGGCTTTCAGCTGCTTCTTGTGGTCCTATTCACACTTTAAAATAACTAGCAATAATAAATAATAATTACACTTGTGTTATTAGTCATTTTGCTGTTAAACAATAAAATGCTTTATAAACCATAATTAGGCCTTTAAGCCTTTAAAATAAAAAAATATGACAATTGAATTTTCTCCGTTATCAAGTATTAAAACTGTTATAAACTATAAGTACATATTTTGTACTATTACTTTGCTATATAATGTTGTCGATCATTCTGACCAGGGTGTGGATCATGTGTAATTACAATTAAACATCATCAACATTAACAGTCAGTAATATCCTTATATTAGCTTACAACCATGTGTAAGTGTGTTTATATTCCGCTTATACTTTGTGCTCTATGACTGTGAAACAAATACGCAAGGTGTGTAAAATGCACATGTAGGAAAAGTCCAAATGATACAATCACAGAAGTCCACAAACACTTTGATTATATTTCAACCAGACAGACAGCTATACAGCTAGATATCCCATGTGTGCAGCACGTGGGTGGCGTTGTTGTTATTTGGAAAAAGGTCAAAGGTCACATGACATCCCTGCAGCATAAACAGCCCACCTGCTGCTTTCATGTCTCAACAAAACAAATGTGAAGATTTTAAATGTATAACCTGCTCACCAACAAATTCTACCACGAGGAAATCCTGTTCGCAGTCTGGACAACTTTAAATGAATGTTGTGGACAACTGCACATTCATAAAGTATTTATGAGACACCAACATGCAAGGCAGACGTGACTGTACCTCAGCACTGAAGCCATCTTCCTCTGGGACATCTGCGCTGCACACGATGAGGGAGAATAAGGACGACAGGGTGATGATGATCTGAGCCCAGAGCAGCTTAGATGCCTTCTTCTTCATGACGCTCGGCTGTTTGTGGTCCCCAGTCGCGCGCACGGAGTTACGGAGAGATGAAGAGGACAGAAAACAACCACACAAGTTCCTCCAGCAGGCAGGAGAACAAGACGAAGTACTGCTGGGTTTATTCTCCTCTGGTCCTCTGATATTCAATCACAAACCTCCGCAACAAGTGAGCTATCTGCTCTCTTTTGGAGCTGGCGCGTCAGAAACATGGAAAAACAACAACAAAGTGTATCACGCAAATAAAAAGGTGCGTTCACAAACCCTCGGGGAAAAAAATGAATCGATATGAAACTAGTCCATTCCTGGTGGCAGGCAGTCCGATTTGACCAGGCAAAGCAGCCTCATGGCTCATCCAAGTGTTCATGCGGCAGAGCTCATGCACACAGCTAACACTGTAGCCAGCAGGCTCATGAACTAGACCTTGCCCCCTTTCACGACGTCCACAATGGCTGATCAGCAACAGGCAGCACAGCAACCAGACCTGCAACAAGTCTGCCAGCACTCCTCTGCGAACACAGCGTCCGTGCACAGGAATGAACACATACACAAGTGCCACCAAGTTTCTCAACTCCGAGCAAATATACCGTAGACGGAAAAAAAACTTTGAAAACTAAAGTTCGAGCATATCAAATGTCACAACCGGACCTCTTCGGCTTTTAACTCGGACCGGAAACGCGCTGTGCAAATGTTTGTAAAGCCGCCATCAAGCAGCTGTGCATCTGATCACAGATTTCCAATGATTTCTGATGAAGGAGAGAGAGGAGGGCCCTCCTCCCTCCTCATTCAGCAGACCGACCGACATCAGAGGGTCAGCAGAGGCAGCGGTCAGTGCGCCACCTGCTGTTCCTGCACGACAACTACAGTAAAGTAGTCAGAGCTTGCAGCTGCTGCTGGTGGTGCTGCTGCTGGTGCTGCTGCTGGTGCTGTGGGGACTGTGGCAGGCGGTGGTACTCCTGAGGCAGCCTGCTGACAGCGTGCAGCCAGGAGGATCCCTGCTTTGCTGAAGTGGTGGTCTAGTTTTATTTCTAAAGCCTGTAAGATAAGCCAAGTCGATGAGATAAATTGATCTGAGCCTCACATCTCCATCTAAATTGAATTTATAAGTCTGTCTTGTAAGCCTGTCTGGGCTGGAAGATCTACTGAGCTAAGATATTACATTAATATCACAATACGTGCCTCCCTCAGAGCAGAGTATTGTTGTTGCACATTATTGTTGTCCATCTAAATGACTGTATTTTAGTAGTATTCAGTTGTGTGTGTTTTGCAGTATTACATTGTGAAGGTCAATTTGGTAATTAAAAATTGAAAAAGTAATCTCTGAAATTGAAATTAGCTACATGGTCTCCTGTAAGTTTACTCTTGGTGTTCAGGGAAAGATCAAGTTAATAAACAAGTTTTTGGACAGATGAGCTGACAAAAACCGTTATCAGACACAAACCATTCTTTTTAAAAGCAGTCCCATTTAGTTGGGGTTACTTTTGTTATTGTACCATTTCTATTAGCAAATGAAACAGTGGAGAAGTTAACATTGAGACCTCAACAGAATTAAGTGGGGGATGCAACTTTAACCTTAGCACTGTTTTCAATCTTTTTCCTGGGGGGCCCCACCCTGCATGTTTTACATGTTTCCTTGCCCCAACACAAGGCCCCCGGGATTGAAGAATACTGACCCAAATCATGATCTTTGAATCTGTAAACAAATCTGAATCAAGAAACAGTGTTATTATGTTTGACAAAAATCTTGAATTCTGCGCTAACCTAAACTCTGGTGGTCACATTTTTTCCCCAATGTCAAATGTATCTTATTAATCCTTCTCTGACACAAAACTTGTTTAGGGAATCATTCATAAGGACAGGAATAAAAAAAAAAAGAGGTGGTCACTTTTTAAAGTTTTATTAAAGCTGCCAACAGCAGCAATATTACTGTCAATGTTCCTCAGTTTTTGTGAGCCTCCTGTTGCCTGCCTTGGCCACAGTGATGAGGATGAGGAGGAAGAAGGACACGGTCCAGACGGCTGCTACAGGCAACACCACTGCCGTCAGCATGCCTGAAACAAATGCAAAAAACACATAATCGTGGCATCCACATTCAAAACAGGGGAAACTATTGCTTCCAGTAGTGATAGAGAAACAGGAGCTTACTGGAGTTAGGCCTGTCAGGAATTTCGATCCTGATGGGTCCGTATGAAAGGAGGCCCTGGGTGGGGTATGCTCTCACTGCTTCTCTCTTACTGATTGAATTACAGTTCTGTAATGAAAGTCAAGAAAAAAAAAAAGAATCAGACAATAAATCCTATAAATGAGATTGGTAAGTATCAATGTTTTGTTCACTTTCACTGTATTTACTTTGAGACTTGACTACAGTTAAAAGGGACACTCATTATCAGCCCCGAAACACATGGGTTTTCTCATACTGTCCAGTGCCGCAGCACTGTATTCCCCCTCTGTCTCAAACGCTCTGTTTTAGCTCCTGTCCCTTTAAGCCCCCACCCTCCTGAACACTCAGTCTGCTCCGATTGGTCTGCTCACTCATGCATGAGCCAGCACTGCTAACAAGAACAGAGCAGCTGTGTAGAAGGAATTGCAAAGTGCCAAACTATTTGCTTGGTATAAAATATGTAAACACGTGACACAGTGATGTCGTGTGATGTCACAATGTCATGGAATTAAAGGTGGGACTACCAATCAGGCATTTCAAGAGCAGCGTTTTCTGTGGGAGAGGAACTTCTGTTTGAGGGAACTTTGCCTTTTTTCACTTTCTAGATTTTTTTTACATGCACAACGACCTATATAAAACACTGAAGGACAGGGGGAAAAAAAATTAAAAAACATCATAGGTATCCTTTAAGAGCAACACATAATTCGATATGAAACCTAATCTCATTAGCCTTTTAAGACTATCAAATATGGCAGTAAGATGAGCTCACAGGCGTGCAGGACTTGTGGTCGTCTGGCTCACACAGCTGCACAGTGCAGTGCAGATAGAGGTGATTAGGCTCTGCTGTGAAGCGAAACATTTCAAAGCTGTAGCGAATGGTGGAACTCTCTCCGTTACGGCCAGACTGTCCTGCACTCACATTAAGAAAGGTAACAGTTTGGTCCTTCACACACCTGGAAAGAGAGATGAAAATCAGGAGTAGGAATGAAAAAAGTGGAGATCATATCCAAAAAAAGGACAAAACTGAGATGAACCGTCGTTATCAAGAGCAGTTCTGACCCATTCTGCAGCAGAGTGTGAGAAGATACATCTGTAGTGTTCGGTTCAGAGGTCTGTGTGGCCCAACACTCATTAATGCGGAGCAGGAAGAAATCTGCAGGCTCAGTGACCCTCACCTCCACATACACCTGGACACATTTTCAACAAGCTATCTTTTTTACTTTAGACATCACTGACATGAGACAAACAAAAGCAGTAATTTGATCCATATTTAGTGAAACTTGTCTATGAAAGTTGGCCTACCATGTTTCGGAGTTCAATGGTGGGGGCAGTGCTGTAGGCTTCGGTGTAGGTTGAATCTGTGTACAACATCATCTGTATCTCTGCATCAAGGTCATCCACTCGCATCACCGTCTCGCTGTCCGTGAACACAGAGGAGCCAAGGTCAGTTTGGCGACAGAGTGCACATCCTAAAACCTAAAACACCCTTTACAGCAGCAATTGCAATCTGTACTAAATAATGTATTCAGATTGCACCATACAGTAAAATTCATAGTCCAGGAGGCCAAAAGGGTTTAGGGAAAACTCCTCAAAGAAAATCATTTGTGAATCCTCGCCATAGAAACCAGTACATGAACTGAGAGCACTTCCTTGTAACATTTTTACATACATTACCTGAAATGGTAAAAGGAAAGGTGATATTAAGTATCCAGGCCCTTGCTTACGTGGAAAAGGGGACGATTGGGAAAGGCAAGCTGACTCTCCTGATGTATGGAAAGACGCATGTGTAGTCCAGCCGAATGACCGGATTTCTGATGATGTTTCCAGTAACCTGAGGGTCCGACAGTAGACTCAGGGAGTATCTGATGTGGGTGAAGTTTTTCTTTACGAAGGGGAAAAAAAAGAACAAAAATACTACTGAAAAAGATGGCTGCTAAAATGTCTGTACACTTAACAGTAACAAGTTTGCGCTGGGCCTTTCAAGACGTTAATGCTCCTGTTTTACCTCCAGTGGCTTGCCTCCACAGGTTAGATATTGGTCTTTAGACGTTCTGGAAACATAGTACGGCACACCGCTGAAGACCGCTCTCTGAGCACGGCATGATTTGTTGGGCAAGTGCAGGGACTCCAGCGGCACACGGTGATAGTTGAAGAAATCTTCTAGCACCGTGATCGCTATGTAGTTCCTGTCGCACACAACCTTGATGTCAGCATCTGTAAGACAACCAAAAGATGAGCAAGCACCGGAACTCAACCGAAACTCCAGTTTTAGCCGATAACCTCAAGACCTGAAAAATAGGCACAGAGTATTTGTAACCAAAGCTGGGCATGGGGGGCCTACCCAAGAACAATTCCAGTTTTACAGTCATTGTTTTCCTGCACTCTGGATTCAGATTCAGAGTTCAGATTTTTAGCAAATGAACATTGCAACAGCATGTTTTGTCAAATACTTCTAATTTTATTCATCATTTAGTCATTTTTTTTACCCCTGCCCTGTCTTTTTTGCTCTCTCACTTAAGAGGGTGAGGCCCAACTAACAAAAAACGACCCGGCTGAGGTCATCATGGTAATGTATCATCTTATTTCCTGGGTCAGGGGGTTAAAATGTACAGTGTGACAGAAAGCCTATATTAGAAACTGAGGGCAAAATGTGAACATTTAAGTTAAAATACAAGATTCTACTGGTTGAATTATGGGAAACGTAGGATCCACTATTTCTGGAGCCTGATCCTCACTAAATGTTCACTGGGCTCATGTGCATCAGTGTCGACCATTCAACTTGATGAATGGTAAGTCACATCCCTTTTTGTGACAAATAAAAACAGGCACTGTGGATTATAAGAACAAAACATGTCACATCAAGATAATAGCAAATAGGACAATGTGCCTACTTTTGTCACACCGGTCCCCATAGTATCCCCTGGTACACTTGCAGCTCCTGTGGTGTGGAGCCAGGAGACATGTGGCGCTGTCAGTGCAGTGCTCCACACTGCAGATTCCTGCACAGCGAACAAAGAAATGGCTCGTAAAAACGTCCATCAAGCTACGACACGTTTCTTATGTTTTTGTACGAAGCGGACATGTTTACCCTCAACACGGTGCCATGAGGAGCCCAGGAGAAGCAGGACGACGCTCAGCTGGTTCGAGGAATGAACATTTCTACTTTAACTGTCGTCACATTTAGTCTTCATATATTTATTTACCGGCCAGCCGAGCTCGCGGGCCTGTAACCTGTAAGCTAGGCTACACCGTCAGTTTAGCTCTCTGAACTAACATGGCTGCCACACATGGAGGATAAATAATGCTCTTTAAAGGTTTTATCCACAACCCACCTTGAAGCCGATTAGGTTCATTGCTGCACTGTTTTTACGTAAAAAAACCAACAACATATATGTAGTTATACGTGTATTTTCAGTCAGACAGGATGCTCTCCTCTGTTGTCGACGTTTTCAACACCTGCTGCTCTGATTATGAACACCTGTCGTCTGGGAACGTGTCGGCCACTTTCTCCAGGAGGACTTTTAATTCTGCCGTTTATGTGTTTTATATACATGTTTTTAAATATAAATATATCAACCAACAGTTAATGGTATTTATAAGTGAATTTAAACTATTCCAGCTATTTCTAAAACGAAAAACGCTAATAAAAGTCATCGCATTGATGTGTCTGTAATATACTGAATTGCCGACAGTGGTGAGTTCACTGACCTTTTGTTCTTCCAATCCTCTTACCTAAATGTCTTTTCTCTCTCTCTTTTTTTTTTGTAAAACCTTTTTATGAAAAGAAAAAGAAATCACGTAAATCAATCAGTAGCACAGACAAAACAAATACAAGTGAAAATAAAGCTTATTAAGGATATTAAAACAAGGATACAATCCAATAATTATGTGTACAAAACATAAGATGAAAAGATGAATATTAAATAGAGAAATTAAGAATTAAGTAAGGAGGCAGACGGATGGGTAAAATATACAGAAGTGTCAGGATAAAACGTTTCAAAATTACTCATTCACAAGTGTATTACATGTTTTGTTGATTGTTAATTTAAGTGATTGAACTACTGAGTTTGTTTATAAGAGAAAAAGTGAACATTTGGGTTGTGATCAAGAGAATTTCTGTTTGTGAATAAAAGTGTTGCAATATAGAATGATGATGCCAGGTTACATCACGAGGGTTTACTTGAAATAAAAAATAAAAAAAAATCAAGTGTCAAGGGGTCTCCACCAGGTGTCACTACTGGCAACACAAAGTGCGTTCAGTGCTTTTGTAAGTTGACTCCATCACCACTCACAGCATGTGAAACAGCCCTATAGAAAAAAGCCCATGTGACGGGAACTGTGAAGCTCACATCGACAGATCAGTACCAGGCCTGATATAATATACATCTGAGGTGACTCCTTTTGGATGGCACATAAAATAAAGAAAGATTTCAGAAATCAGATTTCTGGTGTCAGCAGGTCGAAACAGTGGGACGCTCTGCCATAATGTGTCTGTGGTAGAAAACTAGTCTCTCAAGGGAAAGTCATAAATGGGTCACTGCGTTTCCTACGGTGAGAACTCGGCACACCCGCAGGCCGGACCCCATATTCTCAGACGATTGGGTGCGGACCATCTGTTAGTGATGGGAGAAATCACAGCCAGAACGAGTTGTTGATGAGGGAGGCTCCATGATCGATGGGGCGGGTTTGCAGCACTTCATCTCTGGTGGCAGATCAGATGGCCTGAGAATATAATGAATGTTGTAAATGTTTCTTTTCTGTCTATGATGTCTCCACTGTCAAGTCAGCAGCCTCCTTGTGTGGTAGTTCTTCATGGTAAAAAATGTTAACAACAGGGTGTCTGTAGTTCACCTGAACACATGCATCACCTACAGGATAATAGTTTAACAATTTCAGTGATCTCCTAGACTGAATCAATTATTTCACCAAAATTTGATTTATAAATTGAATTTTAAAGTCAAACTACAGAGCATTTTAGGCTTTTATGAAAGCTCTACACTGTACCAACATGTTGGCAAATATGTATTGGACTTTAAGCACCATTTAAATGGCATCTCAACTTCTGTTGCACTGCATTAGCATTAATATGCATTAATAGCATTAATATGTGAGGATGGGATCTGAAAGGCAACAGCCTCAAAGACACTGCCGAGCACAAACCATCCAACCACAGTCCGTCTACACTGGTACGGCATCGCAATGCGCCCATTGTATAGATGATGATTTTAACATTAATCTACATTGGCCATAAGAGACAGTTATTCAGATCATCAAAACAGGGACTTAGCTGTTTCTTCTATAGGAGGATGTACAGACAGATGTGATGTTCTACTAATGAGAGGCATCACAAATCATGATTTCCCTCTGATTTGACAAAGTACAAAGTATCTGTTTTGCTCAGTCTTTTTCACAGTACCTTCTCAGACAAGTTCAGTGAGCTTAAAGGTCCAGAATTTAGTTGTAGAATATATATATATATATATATATATATATATATATATATATATATATATATAACCATAATAATAAAGTCATTTTACAAGATTTCTACTTTTACTGCAGTTCTATATGTGGTTAGCTTTAGTGGTGATGTCATCCCTAGCTTTCTAAGATGGCAGACAAGCGTGTGCATGCGCTACTCAGATCGAGTAGCGACGGGATCTGTTGCCATGATTGGAACACAGTATTTATAATATGTTTAATTAGCACATAATGCCCTGAAACAAAGAAATGTTCTTTTTAAGTTACCTTAGAATAACCCTTTTTTAACTATAGGTCGTCTCTGACAGAATCCGCCATGTTACTACCACAGCCCTGAGTGGACAAAACTAAACTCTGGGGCAGCTTTTGTGTTTTTAACAATCTTCAACCCAACTGCCAGATGCACTGAATTGGACACAATGGCCATTAGGAGAGATCATTTTTGTCAAGCATTTAAAATACATGTAACATGACAACATGATGATATGTTTGAGCCTGATGGTTGCTCCACTCAACTGGATGTTGCAGTTGTTAAATTTCGTGCCACTCAGCTGTAGATTAGAATTTAAAATGCAATATTTAAATTTTCTTGAACTCCACCGTCTGTTTGAAAGCATCCCATTATTGACAACAAAAGCATGTGGTGAAGAGGGTTTCTGTTCATACACCCCACATGGAGAATCCACTATCTGTGGATTTAGGGGATTAGCATATCAAACAGTTAAATCAAACAATTGAAAACCTCAAGACACATTCTTTTGGCCTTGCTCATACCCAGTGAGTTTTACTTTACTGATCATGAAGTTCAATTTCATTTGATGCTAAGGTTTCTCTTTTTGAAATTGAAATTAGCTGTACATTATTATTTCATTGTGCTGCTACAACCCCACGTTCACACAACAAAACAGCAGAACAAAAGAAGAGCAAATATTGGTGATATTATTTATTAAAAGACAAAGTATAACAAAGATTTTATAACTTTATAACTAGAGTATATAAAACACGTCATTGATCACTATGTAAATCTCTCCTTGATTTTATCTTAAATGTGTGTGGCGCTAACATCTGAGTGAACTGACATGTGTCCAAATCATGAAATGGGGGGGTGAAATTTATGTTATGAAAGGATGGAGAAACCATGAAGTCAGCACAGAACAGATTCACATCCATGTTAAACACAATTCTTGCATCAAGTCCCTCAGCAGCATCATGATGTTGTTTTTCGTCTCGTCGGCAGTGGTGCGGTGCCACCCTGGTGTTGTGAAATAGCCGGGTAATAGGAGGTGTCTGTCATCGGCCTGATTCACAACACCAGCTGCAGCACACACACCTGAGAGGCACGTCTTCTGTTGCTTGATGTATTAAAAGACAAAAAAAAACAAAAAACCAATAGAGATGTAGACAGATTATACCATTTACTAAAGCCTGCGAGGGGTCTTCAAGCACCTGATTTTATCCAGTCTGGTTTCATTTACATGCCAGATGATTCTCAGATCGGCAGGCATATTATTAAGTGTTGGAGAGCAGTTGTGTGTCTCTGCTCCTAGCACTGGGTAGGAGTACAACAGCATGGATCCCATAGTACTTGGCTCGGCTCTTTTCATGGCCGTGGATGAACCCAACATCTCTGCACAGTTATGTGGAGCAGCCAAGACAGAATGAGCCTCCATCTGTGTTCTCTCAGGCCAGACTGAAGGACAGAGAGTGTGGGCCACAAATTTAGCAGAGGGGATGGTGGGTGACTGTTGCTTAAGATTTGCATGTGCTCGGCGGCGAGCAAACCTCAGCTTGAGTCTTTTTTTTTTTTTTTTGCCGCTAAAACAAGATTTTCTTAAAGAATGCATGAGAATCTCGCTCCTTTTTTAAACATCAAAAGCATGAAACAGGATCAGGATTTATCAAGAGGAATGTGTTGTTTAGGTTGAAAAAACATCCCCTCCCTTCCATTACCCAAGAAATCAACCCTCTGATACAGACAGAAATATCCCTCCAGTCCTGCAGTCGGGTGAAAGCCAACCGACCATCTGCCAGGGGACAGGACGTGTCACAGATACTGCACTACAGCCTGTGGAAACAACATGGCTACTTCCTAGATCAGTAGTAGTAGACAGTAATTGGTCCATTTTAAACGATGGGGAATTGAAATATCTAAAACTGACTATCCTCAATTACAATTCATCAAGGCAATATTGACAGTGTGCTGCCTGCGTTATATTGACCCTGATGTTGCATCTAGCCTGCAGCTTCTCTTTAAAAAATCATGTGCCCAGTGGCTTACTCCTCTGATCTGACAATTAAACTGCTGACTGTCCCTGTGCACACGTTTATGAATAATCCAACACAAAGTTTTCTTTCAAACCGGCTGTACTCTCACTATTGTGTCAGTTGTGGTTTGATTATCATTTCACATCACAAATTAAGACAGACATTAAGGGGGACAGTGTTGCTGTAAAGTCCAAATCTATTAGTTCATATGACGAATGGAAAGGTGTGATCAAGTCAAAATGTAACACCTTGTTATGAGAGCATTCACAGGGAGCTCACTCTGAGGACTCCAGTGTGAAGCAGCAAATCCTCCTTCTAGTTAGTTGATGACTAATCAGTTCAAACGGTGGAATACCTTTAACCACTGCAACGACCTTGAATAAAAAAAAAACAAGCCTGAAAAGCTGCAGGAAATTGTGATTAAAAGTAAAATTGTCACTTCACCCACTTCCCAAATTAAAATTGAATATTGACAGAACATTGAACTAAAGATTCACAGTAGATGAAGACCTACTGTGTTGTCCTATGTCACTTTTGTCTTATAATTAAAATCAAAGATCTGCACATGCAATAAAAAGCATGAAAACATAATGGATTTTTAAATTGTGGCTAAATTAAAAAGTAATGAACAGTTAATGATTCAAAATAAAAAGACAACTGAAAAGTAAACTTATTTTTTTATTCCAAATCATCAAAGATACAAATATGAACCAAAATGGAGAAAAAAACAAAACAGAACAAAAACAACAGACTGACAATGAAGGGAAGTCAAATGTATGATATAAGGGTGTATCTGTTAACACAATGATAAATGTATTGTATACACAACAAAACAGTGAGTGAGAATGTGTGTGTGTGTGTGTGTGTGTGTGTGTGTGTGTGTGTGTGTGTGTGTGTGTGTGTGTGTGTGTGTGTGTGTGTGTGTGTGTGTGTGTGTGTGTGTGTGTGTGTGTGTGTGTGTGTGGCGTGCATTCGTGTGTTGGCATCTCAGTTCATTAGTAATTCCATCTGCACCAGTCTGGCGTTAGTATCCCCGGCCATGTTGTAGGGAATCATACCAGCGAAGGTGATCAGGGCTCTGGCCTGGCTGCGGAGTTGCTGTTCAGAGACGGAGAAGAAGAAGATGTACATGTACAGCATTAACATTTATTAGTGTTTTTAATATTCTTAATTAAATAAAATCAAACTGCTACAACTGAACTGTAATAATAACAATAAACCTATTTATATCTGAGCCTGAACAATAGGTCAGCATATTTGATTTGATGATTTAAGCTTATAACGCATATGCATATATCAGTAGCCTGTATGTTTGCCTTTAAGTAACGAAAAATTGCACTGAATAATGTCAAAAATGTGTCACATTACATGTTTTCTCCCCAATATTACACCAAAAAGCTGTCAGCTCTCTGTACATGTTATACATACCATTCTTTTTGAATAACTACACTGAAGTGATCTTTATCAAAACATTTTGTTATGTGTACTGATTAACATCAGGATCAGCCTTGGCATTTCAGTGTTGTGTTATAAATCACTGTCAGTTTGACCCCCTCTGCTCTAATGGTCTTCTCACCATGTCTCTGTCTTCTATGGTCCTCTGCGGTCGTCCCGGTGTCCCTGCTGGTGCCCCCTTCAGACGTTTGTGCTGGGTGAACAGGATGTTCATGGTGGCCAGCAGCACTTCAGATAGGTTGTGGCGCACCTGGGAATACAGAGGAGATTTACTACATCTACACTTTTAGAAAGATTTCAAGAATAACACCTCGTTCACGGAGCGAGTGTGAAAGCCCCCTCTGAGTGTTCAGATCTTAATCTCACCTCATCACTGAAGTTCCTGAAAGCAGCCACTCTCTCCTCCACGCTGTCCTGACTAAGAGGAAGAAGCTTCAAACGCTCCATCACCTGATAGAGAAACACAGAGGGACGACTTTAACAGAAGAGCTTCACTCCAAAAAAGTAATTGTATTTTCACAAAATATGACTTTCTATAGATCTATTCAGGATGAGTCAAGGACATTTAAATTACTGCAGTACACGTACAACACTGCGGAACAATTTCACACATCACTCCTGTCTGTATTATCAGAGCTGTACTCACATCGTAGGCTCTGTCAACGTGACCTGCATGATACTCATCAAAGAACGTTGTCAGGTCTAACAGCAGGTAGAAAGTACTATCGACTGACTTCTCTCCTGCTATGCCCTGAGAGCGATACCTGCAGTGGAAAAAGGAAATGATTCGGTTTAAAGCATTTATATGATGCCTCTGATTAGATTTTAAATTGTGCATGGTTGTGTGTGTCTGTGTGTGTATGTCTATATGTCCTTACCTCTCAGCAATAGCCACTGCAGTGTTTTTTAGCCTCTCCTTGTTGGACTGAGGAGCACTTGCCTGGGCAATGACTGGACTTAAAAGCCTGTTCATCAACTCCAACACCTTATCTGGGTTCTACGTAGACAAATAGATAAGAAGAAACAGAGACAGTTAGAACAGCTTTGCTGTGTAGCTTTGCACAACTACTATAAGGCAATAAATGTAATGGTCTAATAAATGGTCTTGCTCACCTTGGCCAGCTCATAGAGTTTGACTGCCTCCTCAAACAAGCCTTTGTTCTCTGCTTCAAGAGCCACTTTACTTATGATAGCTCTGGTGTCCCCAGCAAACTTGTCTATGACTCCAGGCTGAAGGTAGGAGGAAGAGAGGAGATCAGAGTGAGACTTAGAATAAAGCAGTTGGTAGACGGTAGAGCAAAGGGTGACTATCAAAACGTGAGCAATGTCAAGCAATGTGAGGAACCCCGGTTTAAGATCTCAGGTTTGAGTTCAGCTGAAGATGCAATCCCTGTCACTGTCTCCTCATGTTTCCTATCTGTATCTCCACTGTCAAATATCACATAAGAGACACCTGAGCCCTCATTATCAATCAAAATGAATATGCTGTATATAAGGTCTGAGCAATTAGAACGTGAAAACTAACATCACTTTGACATCTAGTAATGGTGGTGGAAATTCTGCATTAGCAAAGCAGTAATAATATGTACCTTTAGGCACCAACTGCCACCAAAAAACGCCAATTAAAACACAGAAGTAGCACTGCTACATTTAATCTTACATAAAGTGGCAGCACCAGAATGGCCTGTTTGATTTTTTTAGCTAATCAGAATCTCTCAGGGGCTGGCCTAAATTGCTCTTGCTTGATTACAGACTCTTTTCAAAGATTTCTCTTATCAGGTGATTTTGCAATTATGCCTTATTCTCTACTTAAAACTTTCACTCTTACAGACCCATCACAGCGCAGAGAACTGTTTTGTCAATATACTTCTGATTCTGACCAAATGCGAGTATTGTAAAACTGGGTTGGAGTCAGGTTCCCAGTGAACTACATGCCCATTGGTAAAAGCACACAGAAAGGTGTCCTGTGCAATATCTTTCTTGTAGGAAATGTCACAGCTGTTTGAGTTGACAGCTAACTGCTGGGTGTAATGTAGTGTTGCACATAACAATCTTGTACTGTAATTTGTAATCCCCTCAAATAGTCAGTATGTAAAGCAAGATAAACCTCGAATGTAATATACTAATTAAATATGTCATTAGCTCAGTAGTTAATAAAGTGCAGCCCACAGTCGGATTCTGACAACCCAGTTAACACAGTGGGTGGGATGAAACATACAGTGATGAGAATGTGAGGGGGAGAAAAGACCCTCAAACACCACATCGTTCATAGTGCTGCAGGCACTGTGAAAAATGTCAAGAAACTTTGGAAGCAAAGGCAACAATGAAAAAGAGTAAAGAGCTTTTTGATAGATGACAGTGGAACAACGTCAAAACATGTAGAAGATGTTTCTGTCCTTGTCTGACTGACTGAAACTCCCACATAGAGCAAAAAAATGAGTGACAGAAGAAAAATGTAAAGCAGAGAAAGAAGAACAAGAAGAAGAGAGAGTCATGGCAAGAGAGCAGGTGAGATGCAAAAGCATGTAACAGAAACACAACAACCACAGCGGAGATAAGAGGGGGAGATCAAAGAAACAATCTTCCCACCTTCCTACTGCCGTCCTTCTCTAATCTCCCCAGAAGCATGTCAAACTGGAAAAGAGACAAACACACGATCCTCAAAGAACATGTTAAGGATACACTGTAATAGCAGTGGAGTAGGTGAACTGGTATTACAGAATGTCATGCAAACTAAGATGACAGCCCTAAAATATATCCTTCATTATGAAATCATCATATTCAGTTTTATGTTTCTTTTGTGGTGATGTATAACTATATTGTATTATATAAAGAACTCTGTTAAAAGACACTGAACCTGTACTGTATTTCTTGATAAACGTGGGTCACTCACCTCTCGACTCTCAATAACCAGTTCACTGACACAACGCATGAACATGTTTTCTCCTTGGCTGTCTTTCTCATTGCTGCATTACAAAACAGTGTAAAGACAGACTGGTGAACATCCCTAAATTAATATGAATGAAACTAATGAATTTGAATCAACATTTCTCACACATGCTCCAATCTGTATCACCATTTTAATGTACTTACCGTAGGAAGTAGAAGTACTGCAGGGCTTCCCGCGGGTCAGTGGACTCAAACTTGCGAGTGTACAACATGAGCAGACGGATAAAGTTAAGACGACGGACCATGGGAGGGTCACCAGGCTCCTGACTCACTACAGAGAACAGATGAAGACATTTTGTTACACTACATCTTTTTTTTCTGCAGTGTCTGCATCAAACACCAAAAATTATTAGACTTACAGAGTTGAGCGCTTTGACCAGACGACTTCAGCAACAGCCGTAGCTCGAACAGGACCAATGCTACATGCACAGCATGACTCCGAAGTCTCTCGACACGAAACAGGAAAGCCACCGCAGCCTCAAACTGAGCTGTCAGGAACAACACCTGGAAATACAGGAAGGGCTGCTGACTCGCAGAGAAGTGGGACTCTCCTGTTGGGAAGAGAGGGAGAGAGGGTGTTAGTTAACAATATCTTAATGTCCTTAATTAAGGTTTTGAAATATTTTTATATGACTTAAAGGTCCGTTATTATGCTAATGTTTTGGTTAATCCTTTCTGGGTGTCTACTTGAACATGCTTACATGCTTTAATGTTCTAAATAACATTCTGTTTTAGTGCCCGTCTCTTCAAGGCGTTCCTTCAAGAAAAGTCCAGCTCACCCTGATTGGTCAGCACTCACAGACCTGAGCAGGCACCACCCATCGTGTTTTCACATCAGCTCTGCCAGCGTATTTTCAAGCATGGCTTTGCTGGGGGCATGGCTAAAGGCTATAAAAATAGTAATGTTTAGACTTGCAAGATATTTATATATTACCTAGACTTGGTTTTGTCTAATTAAAAAAAGACATGGAAATCTCACTCAACTATATGGGACCTTTAAACCTGCATGTAGTAGGAATGAAGTTACACCTCTAGTGTCAGATGTGTTCCCACACATTTCACTCCTGATGTCCCATCTTGCTTCTCTCTGACTACCAGTTTAAACATTTATCATGTTCTTTTGAATAATTGAGAAACTGACACATCAGTTTTAAATGTAACTGTCAGAAAGTAAGTAACAACAGCACCCCCCCCCCCTCTTTGGATGAAAGAGAAAGCAAATAGTTTGATTAGTCACAGGGAATAAAAATCTGATATGGAAAAACAGATTTTACTAATTAATAGATTTCTTTACTTAGTGCAGCCAAAACTGCAAATACAACTTTCATTCAGCAACAAAATTTGATAATCATTTCTGTAAATATTCAACACTTTGACTAAAGGATAGCTGACACATCTTTCAACAGAGGCAGTAGAGGGGTGACAGGTAATAAGACGTGGGGGAGAACGGCTGACTTTCAAGAAGGGTTATCAGCTGGACTCAATCTAACAACACTATGACACAAAGGACAGTCCCACAGAAAGAAATATTTTTACAGTGTGAACCATCATCATGCTCCAAAGTCTGTGTGAACCACTAATATGTTGACTTACAATCCCACCATACATATACCTATACAGTCTTTATTTCAGTGTAACTTTAGATTTAAAAGGTGTAGATTCAGGTTTTACTTTAGTACAAATACATCTGTACAGAATCAAATATAGAAATAACAACTGCCAGGTCCTCCTAAATTGATTAACAAATCGTAAGGCAGCAGGCAAATATTCAATTATTACAGCGACAGAGCAAACAAACTAAAATACTAAAACATCCTGAAAAAATCTATGAAAATTAAAAACTTGAACAACTCACTTAAAGTGTTACTGTCATATTATCACTGAACAGCATATTAGACACATTGTACTACTGTACTCCCTGGGTTGTGGTTTTGTAATAAATCTCGTTTAAAATGGCCCTACACACCCACATGGCGTTTTCAGTGTACTAATGTAATTTCTCTCTCCATCAAAGTCATAAAACAAAGTTCAAAGGAGGGCGAGAGAGAGACAGCGAGGAGGAAGCTGTCAATCAAGCGCAGTCTGTACACAATACACAACCCTGAGCTGGTGCCTAATTAAGGAAAATAACTGAAATCACCTGTGTGGGTGTTTGACTATCTGACAGTTACTATAGAAACCCTTCTTATGTCATTATGGAATTTATTTTTTCATTTATAACAGCCAGTTTAACTCTGGGCCTTGACCTGCCATGTCAACGTTTGACAGTTGCTATGTAACCTAATATTTAACAATTTGAAAAAATGTTGTCAAGTGCAGGTACTTAGTCATCAAGTTTACTTTTTAATTACATTCCTTAATCCTCTTGCTGGCTGAAAGTTTGAAGAGTAGAACAGAGTGGACCATGTCAGCCATTTTATAGCCTTATCTCAGACTTACAGCACTTTAGTTCAAAAAGCGTAAGCGCATGCGAGATGAATAGAGAGGGAGCGAGCGATGAAGAGAAGAAAAAGGACGAAGGAGGAGAGATAAGAGTGTGGGTGTGAGGGATGAGGGCTGCAGCAGAGTGTGCAAACAAGAAATGAGAAAGAACAAAATGCACATGCAATGAGACAAATCAGTGGGAGGAAAGAGGAAAAACAGCAGTGCAGGTGTAAGGAAGAGGAGGATAACAGGAGAGGACAGAGATGCAGCCAGCAAGGGCAGAGAAACAGAGAACAGACGAGGCCGCCGAGCGCTGGCAGTATGTGAGGGAAATGAAGACAGCGCTTTGGGCTTTACGTCCCGCTGTGAAGCAAGATGGAGGACAACAAGGAACACTTTGCCAGACAACTGAGGGAGCCGAGTGGCATGGAGAAAACAGAATGAGGCTTCAGGCTGTACTTCCCACCAAGCAGAGGGAGTGGGAAATAGGAGAGGGTGAGGACTACTGAGAGAGGAAAGGAGTTCAGTCTTATCTGAGTGGAGCAGGATCGGCCTGTGGAGAAGGCAGCACCCAAGGGAGCAAACTGCACTTTGCTTAATGCCCTAACACTCCCCTCTTTTCTGTATCAAGTGGCGTGTGGTTGTTTGAGAGGTTTTTTTTAAATTTTCAAACAGGTTTGGAGGGTGGAAATCAAAGTCACAATCTGATGGATGATGGCCTCAATTGTGTTGTCTATGATTTAGAGGCCTGCAATGACATTTCTTCTAATGTGGTGGGAGCTGTTTTTGGTAAATTTTAAAAATGCAGTGATAAACACTGTGCAGAAGTAAAAAGGTCAGTGCAGGATTTGAACCTCTTGCTCAAGCTTTTTTCTTCTGTAAAACTCCATGTTCAACACCAGAAATACATTCAAGAGACTATTCAAAAGTAACCTTCTTGCTCCCTCTTGTAATTTGACTGCTTTGACCTAGTTTGTTTCAAGCATGCTGAACTCTCACGGTCTTTATTCATTCTCTGTTACCAGAGTTTAAGCTGCAGCTGTTACATTTTACTTTATTGAAGGTATTTGATAAGGTCATTGGACACGATGTTGGAAGCGTTATCCAATTTTCTGCAGAGGCAGCAGGTGACAGTCTGCTGTTACACTTCCAAGCAAATCAGCTCTCTTGACAGAATCATAAAGGCAAAAGAAGAGATGCTATGTTGCTTTTATACAGAGTTAATAATCAATTTATAAACAAATTCTGGCTTAATTTTCAAGAACCTTTGTTCTTAACTTCTCTGACAAAGTGTCATGAATTTGCTAGTGCTTTTGGATGGCTTATTGACTGTAAATAATTTTGCAGAAGCTCAAGAATAATGTAGTGCTTGAAGTTGTTCACTGCTGTGAAGGCAAAAAGTGATCATAGCAGGTTTCTATAGTAGTTGAATTATTCTTGAGACTTGTCTATTAAGGAAAATTGAGATTATCATCCGATCTAAATTTCAGTCAGAAAATGACCTTCAGATGCTGAATGCTCCTTTAACAAAATTTTCAAAAGGAGGCTTATCATACATCTTTTACCTGCAGCCTCCTTTGAGTCCGACATTTCACTCTATTAGCAATATCAAAAGAACAACAGTTTTGTATTGATATTGACTGCATAGTTAAATAGACAACAAGTTTACAGCGTTCAGCTGAAAATGTCTAACATTGGGAATATGGAAAATGTTTAAATATAGAAGAAAAAGTAAGAAAACAGGATGCAAGCAAATCAGGTTATGAGCCGCGATGTGGCTGATCTACATGAAAAACAGTTTCTCTGTCATTGTCCATAAAAAAATCTGAGTTTTATTTCGATTCTGTAAATTATGGCAGAGGGCCAACTGATGCCACAGCAATTCCGAGCTGATGCTACATAACAAAGATTCCAAGCAGTGAGGTATTAAAATTGTAAATTAGAGCAAAAGTGAGCCCTGGTTTTAAAGAGCCTTGGTCGAGGTGGTAAAACTGATACCAGGAAATAAAAAGCTTAAGCAGTGTTATATTATACTTAATTTAAGAGTGGTTGACTAATGCCATAAAAACAACCAGAATGTCAGAGGTTTTTATAAGACAAAAGCTAATAAAAACTTGGAGGTACAATGCTCTCATTTGCAAACAATGTACAGATATGGTCATAGTCATATTGCAATCAATAGCTCATGAGGCAGTGAGTCAAATGTTAAGAAAGTCTGTTCAAAAGGGTCTGCACATAGCCCAACAGCTTCTCAAGTATGACAGAGGAAAGGTTAGTTTCATACCATAGTCCTCCAGAAGCTGTTTCTGTAGCTGTGGAAGAGTCAGTCTGTCCTGAGGAGAGCTGCTGCCGTCATCGTCAAAACACACCTGGTTCAACTGCAGGGACAAAACACAGCGCACAAAACACAACCACCAAGTTGGTTCAAATGAAGACTGCACTATAAAAACAATGTAAGACAATTAATGTCATGTGCAAATCCACAGATTAGCTTTGGTCAGTGTGCTAATCCTTTTGCTTCACAAAATAAAGCAAAAAGAAAAACAGCAAAATGAAGTACCTTAAGCCAAAGATAGTCTTCAGTCTTGTCTGCCACCTCTCCGTGGTTATCACTGATGTCACATTTCCCAATCAGGCAGTAGACGGCTCTCTTGTAGGGGTCGGCGCTGTTTCGCAGCACTCTGCGGTAGTGGAGGCGAAGCTTGTTCTCTGAAGTAGGAGAAAGGCTGCAGTGCAGGGATCAACACGGATGGAAGGAGGAAGGAGAATAGAGAAAGTTTACAATACAGTTTGAAGTTCCTTCACCCATGTAGTCTCAACGTGTAGCTGAGCTGAGCCGAGGCGGTCTCACCGTCTGTCAGGGCTGTTCATGTACTCCTGAAACCAGGTCTTGAAATCTCCCAGCTGATGTTGCACCCTGTTCACAACCTGCATGGCTGCATTCAGATCTCCACAACGCAGACAGTAGTAGATCACAGCCCAAACTGGGTGGCCCTCTATCTCACCATCCTGTACCACACAGACATTTATTACAGTGGTGACTATCTTTCATTTCTTAGTTTTCAGCATGGATTTTAACTAAAGATTCTGTCCACATAGTGTGCTCTTCGTGCTGTTCGTGACCAGGATTATGATGTCGATTACACACTTACACAATTACTGGCCTCAACAGGGGTTCAGCAAGAAAATGCAATATAATAATATCAAAAAAAACCCTGCCATTCAATCTGACTTTTCCAGCAGCTGTCAATCATGGTGGATCAAAACCTGTGCTACAGACTGCTGCTGATTTCTGCGCTTCGCCCACTGTAATGTTCTCTATATTCTCTCTACACGTGTCTGTTGATAGCACAATGATCAGCCTATAAACAAGCCCTGAGCAGAGTGTTCTTAGATTAAGGGAGAGGAAAATAATATCTTATTGTTTTTGACCTGGACATAATTAAAACCTTTTCAATTAAATTCATCATGTAACAGTCCCCAGTAGCAAATATCAGTGAGCTGGATATGAATGTTGATTATGATACTGATACTTGGCAGCCTAGGGCATGTTCACAATCTGACATCTGTTAGCAGGTCTATTGGCAGGTTTATCAAAAATGAAATGAAAGACATTCTGTAAACATGTAATATGAAAAGCATTCAAAATGTGCGTGGGTATTACCTGCATGCCAGGCAGAGGCCCTGGTAGTTTAATGTTGAGGAAGCTGCGGACTAGTTGGTACGTTCCGGGCACTCCTCCTAGCTGGGCCTGATGGAGGTTCCCAAAAACTGTCACCATGGTGTAGTTTTTATAACTGGGAGCAAGGTGATGAATAAACACATATACAAATTGAGTTATCATGCTGCAGTTCGGCTTACGTTTAGAAAGTATGTCCACTGTTTACTTAGGTACACCAAAAGCTTACCCTATACACAAACAGGGCTGACCATGGTACTTAAGAAAAACAAAAACAAGCAGAATCACCTGTTCTCAAGGAAGCTAAGCGCCTGGCGCACAAAGGCCATTTGCATTTCAACAGATGTGCGACTTTTGAGAGTGTCTTTGGCTGGAACAAGTAACACATCTGTCATCTGCTTCACCATTAGCCACATGTCCAAAACATTCTGGAGAGGAGAAGGAAGGTGACAGCCAGTTACATTAAGCCGCGTACAGAGAAAACTGAATCAGACTTGCTGTTAAAGTAAAGCCAACCTATATGTTTGCAGAGAACAAAATGAATAAATGAAAATAGCAGAAGTGAAAAAAAAACTTCTGTTGTTCTTACCTTGTCATCCAGGCTTTCTGCTACAGAAGCACATAAGTCTCCTAGATTGGGCTGAATGTGACCATTTACTATCTTCTCATTGAAAATGTAAATCTGGAAGAGGTGAGAAAAGGTGAGAAAGACGAAAAAGAAAAAAAAATTATAGTTCAAAAGCTCTACAAATTGCTCAAGGTCCTACAGGTGCAATTGAATATTATATATAAGCAAACTGAACTCTGCCTACATCTCCATCTTCAGTTTTAAAAGTAGAATATATTGCTATGACCATCGAGTGAAATGGTTCACAACAAAAAACAAGAAAAAAAGAATCAAAATGTTCAAAAGGTCATCAAAGAGAATGACAAAAACTAGACAAATGACGCCGCACGCAATGTGTCGACACATGGTCTGAAGAAAAAAAAGCCACGTTTGAAGTACTGCGTCATGTAGCAGATCAGAGACTCACAAACAGACAAAGGGAAGGTCAGACAGGATGAGGAAGGATGTTAGAGAGACATACGGGCATAGTGAGAGAGAGAGAATTACCCAGAATACCCCTCTACCAACCAATCAATCAATATGTTTGATCTGCCACTTCCTGCCTTGCTGTGACCCCATTTCAACTGAATGATCTGAACACGCGCATCACAAACAGCATCTGTGTTCAATTAACTTTAACTAAGGTCAAATCAAGAGGTTTTCTTTAGATTTACTGTAACTATCAACACAAATGTGGCAAAAAACAATACAGATATGTTTGCAGTAATTGAGAAAACAGTAAAATACAACTGGCAAATGCACCAATATCAGATTTCAGAACTACATGTCAGACCAGTAGAAAAAAGAAAATGACACCGAGACGAATGGGCTGAACGATATTTTAATATAAAAGATATACATTAAAAACAAATGTGTCTGTGTGATTAGACTGGTGGTGACTCACCTGTCGTCCATAGGCCACCTCCACACTGTCCAATGCACTTCTTCCTGGAGCCGTCACCTCACTAACAAAGCTGGGCTACGATAAAGAAAGGGAGCTTAATAAATACACTGCACTGAAAAAGCAACTTCTAAGGGGAACAGAAACAACAGGCACACCAATCATGTGTATATGAACTTGTCAATTGTCTCCAAATTGACGTTCTTTTTTCAAACTGAATATTTCAGACCCAGAGAGAAGGACAACTTGTCCACAGTTTTCAAATGCCTGTTGCCCAATGCATGCTGGGACAGGCTCCCACAGGATGAAAGTCTTTCCTTTACTCATGAGAAGATAAAAATAGTACCTATGAGTCTCAGATGAAACAGCTATTCTGGTTAGTTTCGAAGTAGACGGCCACGAGTACAGTGTCAGGAAAATCTGCTTGAGAGATTTGAGTCTTGCTTTTATGTAGACATATTGAGTCCAAGAAGTTAAAATATCTTATAATATAGATATCTGTGTGTGTTTGTGTGACCAAATTAAGTCGAGAAGAAATTATGCTGTTGCTGAACTCTTTAATATCAATACATGAATCTATTCTACAGTCCACAAGTTGAGTTCAATATTATTTGTTAAATTCACTATGCTGTAGACAAACAGACAAGGATGTAGGCTTGTAAACCAAGAAAAAAAAGCACCCTAACCCTAACAGTAGTAGTAAAACATGAAGAAGACTTGAGCAGGACTAAATCCACGAGGAGGTGAATTCTACCACCTCAAATTAGCCGACGTACTTCTATAACACACTCTCAACGTATAAAATATCAATATCTAGCATTAAACCACAATATCCAGAAAACAAGTATACACAAAATTAGCTTTCCTTTAAGGTAAACATGCTGTCTAATGTGTCTTGAAGCCTGATACTGTTTGCCTTTTATCGATAAAAACACGTTTTTCTCAGGTTATATCCGTTTACCCGTACCTCCACATCTTGACTGAAGTCTAGGGCGTCCTCTCCTGCTCCGAGTAATGTATGCAAAACTCTCTGCTTCACCTGCTCCCACTGGACCAGCATGGACTCACGGTGGTACTCTTCAGCCAACAGGAACGTCTGAAGCATACAAACGGAAACTGGTACATAATTATACTCAGCATATTACAGCACATAGAGGACATCCTTTACACTTTGCATTTTTGAATATAGCATGCAAACAACTCATGACAGACTAGGAATGATATTTCAAATGTAGTACATTGCACAGCAGCAGGTTTGACTCTGAAGACAAAGGGCCTCACTTGCTGGATGTTACTAGATGTATTTTCTGTTGTTTTGGGAGGTACTGAAATGTCCCCTTCAAATCTCAATAAGTTGAAGTTACATGTATAAATGCTACCAAGGTAACAACTTGATCTATGTGCCACAAATATTTTCGTATGCATCTGGAGAACAAGATTTGTAGGTCAGGACATCTCTGCATCACTACAGTGTTCAGTATTAAGCTGTCGTGTCACACATTCATAAAAAAAAAATTAAAAATGCAGTTTCGGTGTTTGGATATTGCAACAGGCCATACTGCGATGATTATATTTCAAATTCAGCTCTACAGCAAGCAGAAACTTTAAAGTACATTATGTAAATTGGCCTTACCTAGGACACACACGCAAACACCAGATTTAGCAGTAGAACCCTGTCAAGATTGTACTGCTCCGCCAGGACACACTGCAGTCTATTTTAACTCTCCACAGAGACTTAAAGTGAGATAATGGGAACGTGAGATAATTGAATCTTCCACTCTCCAGCTCAGGGAGATACAAATGTAGACTAGAGGCAGAACTAGAGCTACAACTGACTTGGTTAACTTGGTCACTGCCAGAATGTCAAAGCTTTTACATTTAACATTTCTGAGTTGCATCGTCACAACTGAATAACATCTATGATAGATTTGAGACATTTCTGCACAGTAATAAGTCCCAAAGATAGATTTAACATCATATTTGAAATGGTGTCACCACTACATGTATATTTTGTCTACCAGAGAGCTGAATTTGTTTATTCTTTCAACCATAAAATGTTAAGCTCAGTACATATCTCTTTACCACCACTGAACAATCATATTTGTGGGATTCCTATCAACAGTGTTTGAATGTTATGAGTTTATCATATAAATAAATACATTTGTGTGTCTGTCTCAAATAACAGTACCAGCATCTGCTTTAAATGTCCAGAATTGACAATGGTAAACAAGCTTTAAATCTAAATGAGATCATACTCATGTCAAGTGATGGCTGTGAGACCGAAGATCTCAGACTAAATGTCATTTAACAGCCCAATAGCACCATTTCATGTAATTTAAAAAGTATAGCAGTCAGACAGAAATCTAAAGAACATCTCTAACATCCACTTTCTTTTTAATCTTTAGTGCATTTGAGTTTTTTCCACCCTTGCACACAAGTCCTTTTTTCTCTCTCTCAGGGAGCAGAGATAGATAATGGGACCGGCAGCTAATTAAACGCAGGGCCTATTAGCTGTGCACATCAGGGAAGCCATTTCAAAACCATTCCCTAAAGGTTCATACCAGAAGGACTTCTAGATCACAGCAAGCAGAAATTAAGAAAAAAAGGTTTTTAAGTGTTCCTGTATTGTGATGGGCTTGTGCTCATTGCTGAAACTCCTCTGATTCTGTAAAAGTAAAAATGAGGCAAACAAAGAACCACTAGCACTGTCTGTAATTATGGAGTCCGACGAATAACTGCATCTTGCCCTTTTAAAAAGAATGTAAAATTATGAAAATATTACTGCCGTGCGAGGTTTAAATGTCTGTCTGAATCTAGGGGTGCCTTTGTACTGGTTTGGTATGTCGTCCATCTGTAGTTCTTTCTAGACCCGAGAAGCAATCAGACACTGGACAGATACTGACCCTGCGGCGAGACTCCTCAATGGCTGACAGGAGGGCGTTGTCCCTCTCGTTCTTCAGGAAGCCCTGTGGACAGGGATGAGACAGACGGACAAGAGACAGAGGGAGAGGATGAGACACAGACAGAAAAAACAAGAACAGAAAGCAGGAGATATTAGCTCAAAATAAAAGCTAAAAACAAACTGAGGCAAAGATTAACTGTATGCAGAGAGTTCTCAGAGGACAGATTTAGCAGCCAGACCATCATTTCCTCTATAGGAGATAGAGGCTGCTTCTCAATTTTCCATAAAAAATGTTTCTGCCTCTCCCAGACATGTGAAATCCCATTATTAGATTAGTCAAACCTATAGTCACTGTTTCATACAGGCATATAGGCAGGCCAGAGGGGTGACCATGCTTTTCATGCGCCATTTTGAGAAGCAGTCAGCCTAGCCTCCATTTTGGTCTCATCTTAAGATGGCTGCCTGTGCATACATACATACATCCCCCTCCTCTGACCCGTCCTATGAAAGTGGTAATTATTCGCATCCTAAAACTACTTATGTTATACATGAGATCTGAGCTATGATATGAGTAAGTGGTGCTTATGTAACAGCTGGAGTGTGCAGGAGAGAGCACGACAGCACGCTTCAGAAGGAAAGTGAGTGAATGCAGACGTGCATAGGAGACAGACATCTTGAAGAAAAATCAAAATGGCAGCTACGCTGTAGTCACTTTGGTCCTGTCCTCTTATAGCAAACAAAAGCGTTACAGTGTCATAAAATCTAATCAAATTGTTCAATTCACCTTTTTTAATTGATCATCAAGGCCACAATGTAAAACAAAACTGCCAAGTAGCTATTACAATTTTTAAGAGAGCTTGTTTATGTTTTAATGACTTATTTAGTTTTATCAATAGGACTGGAACTAATGACTACTGTAATTATCAAATGATCTGCTCACTCTTTTCCAGTTAATCAAATAAAGACAATATTACTTATTATAGTCATTAAAAATGAGCTCGCTTTTTCTGACCAACATGATGATGAAATGATAAACATTGTCATTTCCTCACTATCATCTTATAGTTTAATAATATTTCAGAGTCAGCTGACCACATATAGATGTTAACAACTGAAAACAAAAGATTTTTCATTTTCAGTCCTTGACTATAAAAAACATTAGCAAAATATGTTACTTTAAGAAAGTATATTTGTTAGCTGTTAGAAAAAAATATATATAAAAGATCATATAATCTCTAACATGATTTAATGTCATGACTTACAACAGCTGTTATGACATATTGCATAACTGAAAAAAATAACTGAACACGTAGAGGGAAATTTCACTATAGCTTCGAATTTGTCAGCTTTTTTGACTTGACTTGAAAAATATATCTGCTTGCTTGTTATTCAAGAAACCCTAGACATAGGCTTCTAAAAAGCCTTATAAAACTGACATCATAGTCTCTTAAGTTACTGGAAAGTTGCCCCCCCCCCCTCCGTCAAGTAATAGCATTTTAGTTAACTGATGTCATTCTGGCAGCATCTGTCTTCATTAGAGTTCATTCTGCTCTTGGCTTCTCTACTCCCATTTCTCCTCTCTCATCTCCTCTGTCTTTTGTCCCTATTGCTGCACCTGCACACTCTCCTTTCTTACTTTCTGAGCTCTGCCTGTCGTGGCGTTCGTTGTCTCTCCTGACAAATAAGAGCAAATTGGAAGCTCAAAGGTTAACTGTGAAAATTATTAAGAATGTCGATACCAAAACAAAACCGAGTAACTGATCATTTACACTACATTGAAAATTGAATGTTGCCATTGCTTTAAAATAGTAAAGACTATCTGTCATCTGTCTGTGCTAATTAACCTGGTCTTTGTGTATTATCATATCAATATGCAGTTAAGAGCTATTCTTAAACTGGATCACTAACTGAAGCTGATGCAATGATCAGGCTTTTACAGATGCTGATCTAAAAACCTTGGTGCTGTTTTGCAACAGCAGGACTGATGAGCAGAATCTTAAGCATGATGTTTTCTGCCATGTTTTAATTCACATGAATCCTCACAAGACTAGACAAGCTGCCTAGCAATGTGTTTTAAATTCTGTCTCATAAAATGTGATTTGATGATTTTCTACCTCAGCAATTACTTGTCTATTGTGACAGTCAAAGTATAGTAGCCTGGATGTGACATACAAAAAATGACCAACCAACTCTGATATTACATTGTGGAAAATAGGGTTGCGGTGTATTGTGCTGCTGCAGGTGTGTGGCTTTAAGTAGAGATTAAATTAAGGTTGATCTGATCTCATGCTGCACTGTACTGTGTGTTTTTCTTTAAATTTCCAGCTGCAGCAAAAACTGTTTCTATCATGAAAAACTTCTTGTCCGAACACAACGTTAGTTTACTCAGGAACTGCTGACATCATGGCAGGAATCAGAAGTGTCTTAATGTGTTTTTTTTTACTACGTTTTGCAGTCAGATGGCGTGATATCATCTGGCATTATGAAGGCTCAAACTAAAGGGTCCAGTTTGGTCTTGGTAAAATATTTAGTACTATTAGTCAATTTGATTCAATTAAGGATGGGACATTCTCTCTCCCCCTTTAACCCTCTCATCCAATCCTCATTCCTAGTTCCCGTCAGCCCACTCCCTCCCTTCTCTTTTTCTTTCTCCATCTCACTTTTTGTTCCCAGGAGAGGCTGAGAATAGGTCTATATTTAACCACTCTAACCAGAGGAGAGCTCAGGTCAACGCTCACTGGAGAGCTGCACTGGAAAAGGAAGAGAATAGAGTAAAAAAGTTGTAACAGAGGCTTATGGTATATATTTAAACAAGAGAACATTGCTGATGAATAATAATTCCAGTAAACTGGAGGAGAAAAAGATTAGACTTGACCACATGATACTCTGAAACATGCACTTTCCTCAAAGCATCTAAAGCAATGGTGGCACATTGGATAACGCCAGATAACTCTGCTAGGCAGTCGGCTCAGCATTTTTGCTTCAAATGAAGTCCAACAGTAGTCAAAGATTTTTCATTGCTGTCATTTTGTTGCCTGTTGCCAGCTGCACTTGTACTGCCAACGGCTTTGCCGATACAACATTTTTTGTGCCAAATGTAAATTGACAAGTAAGCCAAAAGCTGTGGCCAAAATTCCCATTTGTCTGAGATTCTGAATGCTCTTTACTCTTTACAAGAACTAGCCTTTTTGGCTGTTGATCACATTTTGCTAAAATCAACAAAATAATCTTTGTCGCTGATATTCATATGTCAAATAAATTTTATTGTCTTTTTGCCTGTTACAAACTCTTGTCTTAAATGAGGTATGAGATGTGAAACAACGAGAAAGCTAACCTGGTTTTACTAATCCTAATAACATTTAGAAGCTTTAATCAAAGAAAGGTGCAACATCACTGCTGCTAACGTCACAATTGCTGTGTAATTTGGAGAAGCAATAAACAGCTGATGTTTAGTCTGAGACACTCGGTACCCAGCCTCTCAGAAGATGCTTCAATTCCCCCTTGCATTCATAACCGAATGGTAAAAATAAACATAGAATAACGAAAATGCGTCATACTTAAGAGCCATGATGACAAATTCAGAACCACAAAACAGGACATTAAAGCAGAAGGCAAAAGTAGCCTCATCACTTTCAACGATGAATTCAGTGCTGGGCAGCAGGTCTATCATCAAAAGATGTACATTTTCCGTTGCCCCACCCCTGTATTGTGTGCACTGTGTAGTATTGTGTCTCCTCTGAGAACTGCAACCTACTGCGAACACCCACAGCTCACTGGCCAGACAGCCCAGAAGCTTCTATAGAAACAGTAACACAGCCATAGACAAGAATTGTATAATTATAGATCAATCAGGAAATACTCTATTACTAATACTTGCATCGAGAAATAAAGCTGAACTGGTTAAAAGAAGGTACAACCAAGGGGTAATCTACCTTCAACTGAAAATATAACTGAGGAAGTTTCAATCTTTGTCTCTCATATCTGCTAAAATGTGCAGATACAAAACATTAGCGTACAGCTGACTACGTCTATAAATTTACACTGCAAGTCATCAAGAAGCATGACCAAATTGTAGGATCTCAGATCAAGCAATCCTTTAGATCTAATGTATTTGGTGAGTGTGTGTGTGCGTCTCTCTCTCTCTTTGAATACGCATGTTAATATGCACGCATGTGCTCATTCTCTATGCCGGCACACACAGGCCCTTTCTATTAGCCTTAGTCAAGATAGTCACACTGTCTGCACCTGAAATGCAGTCTTACAGTATGTTCGGGCAGATTAGCAAGTCTGATTTTTCACTCTTTCTATCCGGCTTCATGCTTATTACACACACACACACACACAATTAGATGTGTTGTGGGGATAGATAGTCTGGAGGAATTTAAAGGCTAAATAAGGACACAGCAAAAGAGCAGTTAGAGGAGAGATAAAGAGCGAGAGCCTTGTTTGCTGTGCCAGTCATCGTGAAGGGAAGAGAGGGAGGCTTCTGTCCTCATTTGCCATGACACAATGAGCGGACCAGTGTGTGTGTGTGTGTGTGTGTGTGTGAGAGTGTGTGTGTGTGTGTGTGTGTGTGTGTGTGTGTGTGTGAAACCCCACCCTTCACTCCTCCACTTCCTGTATAGCAAGAGTATATATGTAAAGTATTACAGCATATATACACATATATGTGAATATATTATATTGAAAGTGACATTTGTCTCTTTCTATTAACAAAAATTCTATCAAGTCACCATCATCATCATCTCCATAGGCGCCATACAGTCACAAACAATGTAACACAACCAGAGAAGAGATGGAGAGACACAGAGAGGTGACCAAAAAGTGTGGCAGACAAAGCACATGCCTGTCTGTAAGTGTGTGAATGTGTGTGTATTAGTTCATAGGTAATACTCACTCATGCTGTGCGCCTGTCTGCCTGCTTGGCAGATGGACTGACAGATGAAAAAGACAAGAAAGAGTAAAAAAAAAAAAAAAAAAATCATTTCTTTGTCTGTGCCCAAGTATCTGGACAGTGACAGCCCCAGAGACAGGCATCAGGCATCAGCCCTCTGCCTCTCCTTCCCTCTGTACCGCTGTGCCAGGACAGCTGCAGTGGCCGCCATGCTGGGGCGTGTTCCCTGTGCCCTTTTCGAGCCGGCATGGCGGTGTACTTGCAGCCGTTCCCCGTTCGAAAGCAGGCCAGTGACTCTTGAGCATGAGCCGGAGTACGAAGTGGAAGTGCCACATCAAGACTCATTGGAGGTGGTTTTATTGTCAGAGGGCTGTACCAACTGAGCACTCAGACACAGGGGGGATCCACAAGAAGGAACTATGGATTCATATAGAATATCAGTTCCTACCATCAGCTGACACCCCCCTCCCTCAGCACTCATCCTCTCTCTGTCTCTCTCTCTCCCTTCCTCCCTTCATCCCAGCATCTCTGGTGCCCTCCTCCTCCTCCCTCCCTCAGTCAGTCCCACACATTTTCTTCCTTTTTTATCCATCTATGCATCCTTCCTTTCCTCCCTCCCTCTCTCCTCCCTCCCTCAGCTCAATGCAATTATACTAATGGATTTTTTCCCCCTCGGTTGATGGCTTCCGACATCCTGTCTTGAAATGAGGCTAATCATGCTCTTAAGGGTCATGTTTAGTTAATGAAGGGTTTGGGAGGCACATGTGGGTGGAGGAGGTGTGTGTGTGTGTGTGTGTGTGTGTGTGTGTGTGTGTGTGTGTGTGTGTGGGGGGGGGGGGGGGGGGGGGGCAGCAGCATTCCTATATGCTGGCTGACTAGCACAGTACACACAAAGCAGGCATGTAAAAACACACACCTACCACTTCCAGTGTTGTGCACATGGCTCACACTCATTCACACACAGGCACAAGATCGCTGCATTCACAAGAGCAGGCCAGCACAGACGGGATGAAAATGCATGCACCCACGTGCAGCCAAATCTACGCTAGACACACACATTCATTCATAAGCACATGGAGAGACACTGCATACGCCAGCAATCGATTGCGACTGACACAGATACAGGCGTGCAAGCATAGCATAGGGGGGCTGTGTTCGACACACACACACACACACACACACACTCACCCACACACACCGTGTGAAGCTATGTGAGTAGTGTTCGTCTATCTCAGCAGATGCTCTGGGCTTAGCCAACTGCATCCGCTCAACGCATGCCATCACTGCTGAGGGATGTGTGTGTGTGTGTGTGTGTGTGCGTGCATGTGTGCATGTTTGCACGTTTGCGTGTTTGCGTGTGTGTGTGTGTAAGGAGTTGGGGAGGGCAGAAGCAGAGAGAGGTAGGGGGAAAGAGGATGTAAATGGGAGAGCGAGGAAAAGACGAAAAATCAGAGGAAAGAGAGGAATAAAGGTAAAGTGAAAGAGAAAAGAGGAGTAAGCATGAAGACCAGCTGAAAAAGGGTGATGAGAGAGAGAGAGAGAGAGAGAGAGAGAGAGAAAGAGAGAGAAAGCCGGAGCTCTTGCAGTGAAAGACAGTGAAAAGTGATACGAGGACACGGACAGAAAAAATTGCAGCCAGTCGCCATTTTTCTACCAGCAGTGCTCTCCGTCTTTCACTTCTATAGTAACATTTTTCCTCTCCATTTTTTACATTTGATTGCTACTTTCCTTTCTCTTTTCTCTACATTTTTAATTAGCTTGCTCACTGTAGACATTATTTTATGAAAATGAAAATGAATGACCCTGAAACGCTGACTACCGAATGAATGTGATTTATCCCTGATGATTACCAACACACAGAACATACGGCGCAATGCAAAAAATGACAAGTTCATTGAACAATGAGCCTTAACTTAGCCTAATTGTAAAGACATATAAAATGTGGCAACAGCTGTGAGCAATTCTTTACACAGATGTCTTCGTAGCACACCAATTTGTTAAGATACTTGCTTTTTGTTACATTTTCAGATTCCTGCTGGGACCTGATGTACTTCAGTCTAAACCTCCGTTCCCATCCAAGAAGGCAAGTGTACTGCAGATAAGAACAATCTACCAATAACATCCAAATGAAACCCAACCCTATATGGCGTACTGTCAAAGAATAGTGCCAAAGACAATCAGGAAAATGCCTGTTAACCGTAGCAGTACATGCAAAAATACTGACTAGTTAACACTACATTGTAATGTTAATTAGCACAACATAAATCTGCACATTCATCATATTTACAAAAATCCCATAACATTAAGTCGATGATGTAAAACTAAGCATCTAATAATGCTGTCTAGCCACAGGAGCACACAATTAAATGTACAGTTGTATAAGGGAAAAAATGATAATTTACTTTTTCTAAAGTATTCGATGTAATAAATCATTATGGAAATTACAATTTACACCACAGGATCCACGTTTAACTGTACACACAGTAAAACAGGATGAACAACCTAAATTATCAAAGCAAATCCATTGTTAAACTGCCCTCTGGACATGCAGTCAGTACATAACTATCTACTCCCACATCCATAAAGCCATAAATCAGGGACTCTTTGTCTATATAGCCTTCTATACTAAGATCCCCTCTAATTTGCGTTCAGCTATACATACAGACACATCATTTACACACCAATTTGCACAGTATGTGTCAGTGTGAGTTCCACACAGAAACCGCAGAGGCACGCCTCAGCTCACTCATGCGTAACACATATACACACACACTGACAGCATGTTTGCATTTTCACTATGCCCTGTCTGTCAACCTCCAGTAGTTCTATGGCCTTGCATAATTTAAATACAAATTCATTCATTCAAATATTTTTATTTAGGTAGTTCAATAATACTGCTGCATCTTATTAAGCTGAGAGTCCCTGCTGTCGGTTCCTTAACAGACATACCCTAGAGCTGCAACGTACTGATGTCAAGGCTTTCTGTAGTCCAGTTTAAATGGGGAGACAGTGACACATATGGAGCTCAGGGAAATGCAGCAGCTTCCCTGAACCAGGAAAGGAGGAGATGAGAGCGAGCAAAAAAAGGGTAGAAGGTAAAGACGGGATACAGATCCTTGTTGAATCGTTACAATGTAAAGAAATACAAAGGATTATGTATTGTTATTTCTATGAACATGCCTATTAGTAAATGCTTAAACCATGTCAGTAAAGACTAATTTAATGTTAAACAGAGTACTGTACTGATTTAGCATTGCAAGTCTGTTATATTGTCAGATGCATGATGGACTGATTATAATCAATGCAAAAGAACCTGAGATATCATGTTTTTAATTCTGCATTTCGTCTTCCTTGTCGATACCTGGCATCCATAAGAGATTAAGGTGTGTCATGCTAATGGAGGCTTATGTAGACTCGAGCTGCTAGCCTCAAGCAGAGACGAGGAGCAGGCTGCTGAGTTCTGGTAATATAAACTTACTTTCTAACTCCACAGCTCCACATTTTTTCATTTCTATTATGAATTGTCTTTACCTTCAGAAGTACTATCTAATATAAGTAATTGTATAAGGTATGCCTGAACTAATATCACTTCTAAACACAAGAAAAGTTCAATAATCTGTACTGGGTTTCATTCAAGACTCACTAGCATTTATCAGTAAGATACAGGGGGTCAATACCCTTGGAAATTGTACATTTAACAACTGGGCCAACACAGTGCAATAAATCATGCAACATGTAAGTTACAAGAGTATGTGTGTTAAAATTATTCCAACGGCGGCTCTTTGACCTAAACGTCAAACCCTGTATTTTGCTGTTGTCTCCTAATAGCTCAGCACCACTTAACATCTTTTCTCCTCAGTGTACTTGTTGACTTAAAGTGACGGCAACTCTCCCAGCAGGATGCTAAATGGAGATCTGTAGGAGGAATAAAGTGGGTTGCATTGTATCTCGTTGTTGGTCAGAACTTGGCTGCTTTTCTTTTGGTGGTCTTACTTTCGACCAGAATTCACCACAGACTATGGGCCTCCTGAGCCTCT